>NC_031996.1:15090830-15092882 GCF_001879085.1 Nicotiana attenuata | reverse complement strand
AATTAGGGACCGGAGGATTTGATAATAGTCGACATCGTGAGAATTTCAGAGATCGTGTTCCAACAGTAATAGAATAGACAATAGACGAATAACCTTTAAAGGTCATTTAGGAAATCGCTTACCTAAAGCAAGCAATCTGAGCAGAGCTAATCTTAAGGGACTAAGTGTGCTAGTTACACCAGGTGTCACCTTTGTGCGTAAGAAATTTAGTTATCCCTGGTACAGAAGGTTACCATAAGGCGATTAAGGTTCATTGATAATGTGAAAAGACGCCAAAGATGAAGAGGTGAAACATCTATAGGTAGATCTTCGTAGCACTAAATCTTAGTACTCCCCTAAAGGGGGGAATATGGTGTGATATGGTATTAAGTCGGAGTTAAGCGGTTCGGTAACTATGGAATGGTAAAGGAAGAATGTGGTAAAAAGGAGAAAGGGATGATGTTGCATTTGTTCAGTTCCTACAGATATGTTGCGACTCCAGAACATTACACAAGCACGCCGTCGGAGAGAGGCAGTAAGGGTTCCCATACCAGACGTTATTGATAAATAAGTGTGAATGAATACTTGATACATAAGGAGCCAGTACGAGTGGTAAGTTAAGACAAAGAAAATAACCCAAGAGAGATTATGCAGAATATATATATATATATATGAGACCCAAAATGTATATGAGAATGGAGCAACGAGTAATTAGTAGTTGATTCAGGAAGAGCCCGATTATGGCTAGACAAGAAGTCACAGATAAATGAATAGATCATGCAAGGTAAATGTAGTGAACCGCAGCATAGGGAATTCAGACTCGTAGATACGAGATTGCAATCATCTGAAAATTTTCAGATAGGAGTTGAGACCGTTAAAGGTTCCATTTAAGTTTTATGAAAATAAGAGAGAGTGCTAATAAGGAGAAAATCAAAATTTGAGCTTAAAAGTACCCCTACAAGCACAAGGGCATGAAGTTATGTAACTAAGGATTATTATAGGCAAGTAAGAACGACGAAAATTTCCTTCAGGTGTACGATATAACAAGCTCGCAACTTTACAAGAGCCAGAAGGTCTCTCTGAATACTACAACGAAAGATTAGTTGAGGAAATAAGGAAGAAGGTTTCCACCTAAGCATAGTGAGCTAAAGAGTAAATGATCTTATAACAACAGTCTTGCTACAATATTGTATACACTCCATAAAAAAGTGGCACCTATCGTGGCTAATGAATGGAAAAAGAAAATCAAAGGAGATGTTTGAGATCATAT
Source organism: Nicotiana attenuata (assembly GCF_001879085.1). Lineage (NCBI taxonomy): Eukaryota > Viridiplantae > Streptophyta > Magnoliopsida > Solanales > Solanaceae > Nicotiana > Nicotiana attenuata. The sequence continues at coordinate 15,091,633 of NC_031996.1, read as the reverse complement.
AAGGTACAGGAAATTACAGTATTCGTGGGCAATAAGACAAGCCAATTATTGATGCAACAAGTGATAGAACGACCACGAAAAGTAATTGCTTACATTTAACGACAACTGAGAAGGCACGAAAGGAAATTTATGGTTCTAGCAAGTTAAAGGAAGGTTGCGAGTAGTATAAATAGATAAGTGTAGGTTGTAAGGTAAAGTATCGTAGAGCAACAAGGTTTTAGGTAGATAGGAGTAAGGATATGAAAAGGTGAGTGAGAAGGTGACGAGAATATGTAAGTCCTCGGGATTAAACCCATCAAAACAAGGGAAATGATGATTTCCATATGTAATAAAAAGCTCGGTACAACCTGAATGAACACAGAGGAGTCTAAGACTAGGAGCAATTAGAAGAGAGAAAATGCTGCCCCGTTAGTAGAATAAGGGTGTAATTGTGATAGATAAAAGGATGACATTTAGGCATTTGATTGAGGAATAATTTAAAGAAAAGGGTATTTTAATGAATTGCACGGGATTGGAATACCCCCATAAGATGAATCATGTTAGGATGCTATGAAATACGGTTATTGAGGTATAGTATCGTCCCAAGGTGGATCGGGCAAATCACTTCAGATGTTCCCCGATGAGACGTGAGCCCTAGTGACAATGTATTACGTAAGAGGTTTCAAGTTATCAGTGGTAGATTATGGATTAACATTAAGGTGAATCACCAATGGATGGATAAAAGTTGCAAAGTATGAGATGAGATTAGACCGTCATTATTAAGATTAACAGTAATGAGGAAGCATTAAAGGACTTAGATTTAT
>NC_031996.1:15057621-15090730 GCF_001879085.1 Nicotiana attenuata | reverse complement strand
TGCTGTACAAAAATAAAATGGAAATACCTATTTTTGTCTAAAACAAACCAAACACTCCGACGGGCGCCGGAAGGCTGTTTTTGCAAGAATAGCCACCGAAGATTTCCTTGTGAATTTTTGCTACCTAGCAAGCACAGCCCTAAAATCCTTCTTTGTAAAGTGCTGAAGGGCCGTATTTGCAAAGTAGCCGTGTTATCTAATTTTTTGCAAAATTGACCTCTTTTGTAAAAAAATCGCTTTGTTTTAAACCAATCGCCTTAATTTAAATGTGCAGAATGAGCACAAATTGAAATTTTCCAATGAAGGTGATCACCAAAATTCCTTTGGAGCTGTACATGTGGTGGGAAGATCTGGGTGAATCAGGACAAGATGTGGTCAATCATCACTTGGGGGGTCTCACCGGCTTATTGAAGATCAAGCCTAGAGGAGACATAATAAAAGCCTTGGTTACATTTTGGGATCCCGCTCACAACGTGTTTCATTTCTTGGACTTTGAACTCACGCCCACTTTGGAAGAGATGTCCGAGTATATTGGGAGTACTGAAGCTCTGAGACACAAATACTTGGTCGCTCCAAGAGCTGTCACTCCGCACAAGTTTCTAGATTTGCTAAAGATAAGCAGGGGGTCCAATACCCAGATTTGGCAGCTGGGTTTTCCACTCCACAGTTCATATACCAGCGATACGGACACATAGGGGGTTCAACAATCCAGAAAGCAAAATTTGCAGTAAGGTGAATCGACTGAAGTGAGAAGAGCATATGTCGCTTTCATAGTGGCATTTTTGGGTTTGCTAGTGTTTCCTAGAAAGGATGGAAAGATTGATACACGGATAGCCGGGGTTCGTCAACACCTTGCTTACCAATGCCAAAAGCACCCTTTCACCCATGATAGTGTCTGAAATATTTAGAACCCTCACTGCCTACAAAGCCGGAGTTGACTTTTTCGAGGGGTGAAACTTGTTGTTACAAATGCGGATGATCGAGCATCTATGTCATCGTCCTCAGTACATGAATTATGGGTCGACAGGAAAAAGCTGCATAGAGGAATTCTATATAAGGGTCGACGATTTCAAAATGCGAGAAGGGGTCGCAGAATGGATATCTTGCCTCCTCTCTATCACTGCAAATTAGATAGATTGGACGTTGGGGTGGCTTCCTGTTGATGAAATTATATACATGCCAGCCACCGGTCCCCACTTCCTCCCAATAGGTCTCAGAAGTATCCAGCCTTATGCCCCATATCAGGTTTTGAGGCAACTAGGGAGATGTCAAATAGTGCCCAAAGATGAAGACCTCAGCATCCACGCAGTCGAGATCCGTTCTGATGGTCAATTCCATGAAGCAGTGGTTCGCCAGATCTGGGGTGAGTGCCAATATCTGACGGCAAATACCCGAGTACGAGATCTGTCCAAAGGTGAAGTCTCATCTGGTTACCTCGCTTGGTACAAAAGGGAAGTTGAGTTCGGAAGGCCGGCTAAAAGACCCCACCTCCAAGAATTTGTTGAAGCCTCACAAGAACAGTGGGAGTGGTTGACAAAAGAAAATGAATACCGAGCCACCATAGGCAGGCTGGAAGGGCAAATCAGGGATCTCAAGTTTGATAGTGATGTGCAAGGTGCTGCAGATGAGGGTGAGAAGAAAAAGTTAACCCAAGAGACTGAAGCCCTCCGAGCCCAAATTCAGAAAATGAGAATAGCGGCCGAAAACCAAGTAAGAAGCAGAGCAGATGAAAGACTCATAAATCGCCTTAGGAGGAAAGTATCAGAGTACGAGGATGATTTGGCAAGGGCCCAAGCACAGTTGGCAAAAAACGTAGAGGGGCGAGCAGAGTTTGTCTGGCAGTTGAAAAGGAAGTATAAGGGAGAAGTTACAAACTTGAAGAAAAGGTTAACTACCCTCGAGAATGAGATGGCCAAACAGGCTAAGAGCTTTAAGGCAGAGAGGGAACATTGTTATGAATTAATGTCCCAGCTAGAGGAAGATGTGAAATAGTTGTAGGGTCAAAACCATCATGACACCCAAGTGCTAGAAGCTAGGTCTCAACGAATCAGGCGTTTGGTCCAAGAAAAGGGTATCATCAGGGAAAGGGGTAGAGCAATTGCTGACTACATCGTCGCAAAGTGCCATGAATGTGAAGACATGACTCAAACCACCTTTTTCTCCGCAGTGATGACCTTTGTTCGAGCAATAATGAATGACCTGGATCGTCTCCAAGGAGATCTTGCACATAGGCCCGTGGTGAGACCGATTGATGACCCGCGGGCCCCTCAATCAACTTCAGAAGCACTTATGTACTCTTGATTTTCATTTTTTGAGTCTGTATTTCAGTTTCTAGTTTTGAAGTTTGTTTCGAGTCTGTTTTTAGTTTTTAAATTCCTAAAAAGCATAATGGAGTCTTTTCTAACGGAGAAAAGTAGAAGTTTTATTAATGAAAATTTGGAAAACCCCAAAAAATTGTTTCTTTATTTTTTGCATTTATTCCTTGAACTACGTGATGATCTTATTCACGCGGCATCGTGATACGTAGGCAATCCTAATCGAATCCGGTCATGATAATTCGAATAAAGGGGAGAGAGAAAACAAGGAAAAGACAGAAAACAAGAAAAAGAGAGGAGAGAAAAACAGAATAAGAGGGAAAAAACTTTGACAAAATACAAAAGGGAGCAAAAGATGAAAAGAACCAAAAGAAAGGAGAGGTTGGTGAGATAAGCAAAAGTTGGGATGAAACACGCAACCTTTGCAAAACATATAGAAACGCATTTAACTGTATAGGTGCATCACACTCCCAACCTGCGATTCCCTATGTGTTAATTGTCTCAAACTAACCGGTTTGTTGTGTTTGCTATTGAGTAGGTTCTATATTAAGGTGGTTGGTTTTGTGGTAATCTGGCTTCACATCCTTACTTTACAAGATCAAAGGAAAGTGTTGAAATGTCATCAGAGAGTCATCTGGCAACCGTTCCTATCCCAGAGGATAGCCCAACTCGGCCATCCCAACATCAGAGTCAGCGGCTGCTGAGGAAAATAGGGTACTGCGTCTCCGCATGTCGGAAATGTGGGACGCCTCGTCCAATGGCAGAGAGCCACCGAGTGCTATACCTGGTTTCCCTGAGCTACTTCCCAGGGCAAGTGGAACTTCCAACGTCCCAATAAATTACCCAAACACTTCGCTCAGATATCCTACCATCTCAGCCCACTTTACCAGAACGCCTTCTGAGGTTCGCCCCAAGGTGTTAATTTCGGGTGTGGCCTCCAACATATTCACTGCGCCACCCTCCTCGGCCATGGCACAACCTACTTTGCCCAAGCCAAACTTTGATCCATCATCTTTTACTTTTCAAGTACCATCCTTTCCACCAGAAACGGCCTATTTCACTACCAATTCCTACCCTCAACAACCCCAGTATGAGTTTACCGCGGGACAGGAGAAAACTACAAAGAACCCCGAGCAGGAAGAAATCACTCGGAAGATGAGGAGCATGGAACAGAGCCTCAAGAATATACAAGGCTTAAGTGGTCAGAAGAGCGTATCCTACGCTGATTTGTGTATGTTCCCACATGTTCACCTACCCCTGGGTTTTAAAACTCCCAAGTTCGAGAAGTACGATGGGCATGGGGACCCCATAGCCCACCTCAAGAGGTACTGTAATCAGCTGAGAGGGGCAGGTGGGAAAGAGGAGCTTCTCGTGGCTTATTTTGGAGAAAGTCTAGTGGGCATTGCATCCGAGTGGTTCATGGATCAGGACATATCTCGTTGGGACATTTGGGATGATTTGGCCCGAGATTTTGTCCGGCAATTTCAGTACAACATAGACATAGCTCCCGACAGGAATTCTCTGTCAAATCTCAGAAAGAAGTCATCGGAAATTTTCGGGAATATGCTGTTAAATGGCGCGAACAAGCGGCCAGGGTCAAGCCCCCGATGGATGAGACAGAAATGGTGAGTGTTTTTCTACAAGCCCAAGAGGCTGACTACTTTCAGAATATGATGTCTGCAATGGGGAAACCGTTTGCTTAGGCCATCAAGATTGGTGAGATGGTCGAGAATGGTCTGAAAATAGGGTGCATATTGAGCCAATTTGCCATAAGAGCTACGTCCCAAGCAATTCAAAGCGGGTTCGGAGGTGTAGCAAACAGAAAGAAGAAGGAAGAAGTGGCGATGGAGGCTTCAGGTCTGAGAAACCCCCGTCCACCCGAGGTTACTTCCCTCTAAGCGCCCACAACATTATTATCCTCACCAGGATGTGGCTTATGTTATGGTTCCCTAGCCTTACGCAGTGATGAACGCCCAGCCATACGCTCGGCCACAACAACAGTTTAACCAAAATAGAGCTCCACCTCCTAGAAATAACCCTCCTCACCAAGCTCAGTATAATCCCCGACCTCCACAAAATAATTTCCCCTACAATGCCCGTGCCCGGGAGCCACCCAGAAGAACAAACTTCACGCCTATTGGTGAATCATACTCTAGCCTTTTCCCTAAACTGGTCCAAATGGGTTTGTTGCAACCCGTACCCCCGAACAGACAAAACCCAGAGTCACCTTCCTACCGACCCGGTACCCGATGTGCTTATCATTCTAGGGTGGAAGGGCATGACACTGAAGACTGTTGGACTCTAAAAAGGGTGGTTGAAAATCTCATAGAGCAAAAACGGATAGTGCTGAAGGATGAAGAAATTCCTAATGTGACAAATAACCCATTACCGGCTCACAACAACGGGCCAGTCATTGGGATGATTTGCGAAGATAAGGAGTTTGATCCCGCCTTGAAAGCCATCATTGCCATCGCTGATGTCGAGAAGAAGCCAAAAGTTGCTGCAAAGAAAGACAAGGGGGAGAAGAAGAGTAAATACACCCCTCAAAGTGCAGAAAAGACAGTGGAAACCAAAACAGGGGCAGTACCCCCTAAAGATGCCATTCTTTATGTTCCCCGGGGTCACAGGAAAGAACAAATGACATTGAGTCCTCCAAAAAGGTTCGAGCTGAACAAGGGACCTAAGATGTACATGCCTAAAGGGACCTATGTGGTACGGGGGCCAGTAATTTCACCAAGGCTGAATGAGCCCGTGGTTATTGGCCGCGCACCACAGAAGCCCATGACAGACCCCACTGCCGTCCCATGGAATTACAACAAAGCGGTAGTGACATACAAGGGAAAAGAGGTCCTAGGGGAAGCAAATGAAACTAACCCAGCTGAGAAATACCTTAACTTGGAGGATTTGAACAAAGCCAAAAAGAAGCGTTTCCCACTCAAGAAGCCTGTCAGTGCTGAGGAGGCCGAAAAATTCTTCCGTAAAATGAAAATTACGGACTACGAGGTTATAGACCAACTCCGGAAGTCTCCTTCACATGTCTCACTCCTGTTTCTACTGGTGAGCTCAACCGAGCATCAGAAAGTGTTGATAAAGACCCTCAATGAAGCTTATGTTCCGATTGAAACCACTAATGAACAACTGGAAAGGATGGCGGAAAGATTCTTCGCAGTCAACCAGATCTCATTTAGCAAGAAAGATTTGCCCCCGGAAGGGGCTGCCCACAACAAAGCCCTTCATTTGACAGTTAAGTGTGAGGGGTACTATGTGAAAAGAGTCATGCTGGATGGCGGATCTGGAGTTGATATCTGCCCTCTCTCAACTTTGCAAAGAATGGAGGTTGGGACTGAGAGAATCAGGCCTAACAATGTCTGTGTGCGTGCCTTTGATGGCATCAAGAGAGACACCATAGGCGAGATCGATTTGATTTTGACTATCGGTCCTGTGGATTTCGAGGTGACATTTCAGGTCCTAGACATGGACACTTCTTATAATTTCCTCTTGGGAAGGCCTTGGATTCACGCGGCAGGGGCCGTACCTTCCACTCTCCACCAGATGGTGAAATTTGAATATGAAGATCAGGAGATCGTGGTCCACGGAGAGGACAAGCAATCAATTTATAGGGACCCGTCAATCCCATGTCTTGAAGCTAGGGAAGGTAGCGAACATATAGTCTATCAAGCTTTCGAGGTTGTGGTCGCAAACCAATGTGAAGAAGGAAGCCCGTGTCCTCAACCCTTTCTCTCAAATGCGTCAATTATGGTTGCCAAGGAAATGATCAGGCATGGTTATAAGCCCGGGAAGGGGCTCGGGACATCATTGCAAGGTATCACAGAACCTATCACTCTGGCTGCTAGCGAGAAGTTCTTTGGTGTGGGTTTTTAAGCCACGCCAGCTGATGTAACATGGGCAAATGAGCGAAAGAACAATGGTTGGGTCTTGCCTCAGCCAATCCCACATCTTTTCAAAACATTCATCAAGCCCAAGTACATAGAAGAGGAAGATGAGGCCTTCACGGCCGAGGAAATTGAAGACATATGTGGAGCCATGAGGCAGATGTTGTATGAAACCCACATGGTCCAGCCGGGAGAAGGCTCGAGCACCGCTGAGGTGCTGTATATAGGGCCCAATGCCCAGTTGCAAAACTGGAAGGCTACTCCGTTCCCAGTCAGGCGGGAATCCCGGTAGTCCAGTCTTGCCACCTTTTCTACATCACGAGTTATCCCAGGGTGTAACTCGGGTTTTTCTTTTAGTTTATTGTCTTTAAAATTCCAATGTAAACCCTGCTATCTTCAAAATTCAATGAAATGAAATCAATATTTCATCGTTCATGAATCTCTCTCTTTATTCTTTCTGATTTTTGTTACTTTTCTTATTTCTTCTTTCAGTTCTAATAATGCGGCTTTAAATAACATGACATGCTTGCGGACTTCATGCCCAGATCCAAACACGCTGTCTAATTGTGAAATAATGAATCAAGAACCCGAATACGATGAAGACGAGGCTTTTAGGGAAATAAATCGAGAATTGGAACAATTTGAGAATAAGCCTAAGCCAAATCTAAATGAAACCGAGCCAGTTAATTTGGGTAGTTCAGAAGAGGTCCAAGAAACCATGATAAGCATTCACACAGATGAAAGAACTAGGGATGCACTGATCCAACTTTTGTTTGAATTCAAAGATGTGTTTGCTTGGTCCTACGATGATATGCCAGGATTAAGTGTTGATCTAGTGGTACACAAATTGCCAACTTACCCCGATTGTCCCCCTGTCCAGCAAAAATAGAGGAAATTCAAAACTGACATTAGTGACAAGATCAAAGAAGAGGTCACCAAACAGTTAAAAGCGGGTGTGATCCGAGTTGTCCGATACACAACATGGTTGGCTAATGTGGTCCTAGGGCCAAAGAAAGACGGGAAAACCCGAGTGTGTGTTGACTATCGGGATCTGAACAAAGCAAGTCCCAAGGATAACTTCCCTTTGCCAAACATCCACATCCTCGTTGACAACTGTGCCAAACATGAGATACAGTCTTTCGTGGATTGTTATGCTGGGTATCATCAGGTCTTGATGGATGAAGAAGATGCGGAAAAGACAGCCTTCACCATACCCTGGGGCACCTATTGTTACAGGGTCATGCCTTTTGGTTTGAAGAATGCCGGGGCAACCTACATGAGAGCTATGACTACCATCTTTCATGACATGATGCACCAAGAAATCGAGGTGTATGTGGACGATGTGATCATTAAGTCCAAGACGCATGATGACCATGTTCGGAACCTGAGAAAGTTCTTTGAGCGTCTGCGCGAGTATGATTTGAAGCTAAACCTGGCTAAATGTGCATTTGGAGTTCCGTCTGGGAAACTTTTGGGATTTATAGTCAGTCGGAAGGGCATTGAGTTAGATCCAACGAAGAGAAAGTCTATTCGGGATTTACCTCCTCCGAGAACCAAGAAAGAGGTTATGAGCTTGTTGGGAAGGTTGAACTACATCAGCCGGTTCATTGCTCAGTTGACTTCCACATGTGAGCCCATATTCAAGCTGTTGAAGAAAGATGAAGCAATTAAATGGACAGATGAGTGTCAAGAAGCCTTTGACAAAATCAAAGAATATCTGTCGAATCCGCCAGTCTTGGTCCCACCCGAACCTGGGAGGCCTTTGTTTTTGTACTTGACAGTCTTGGAGAATTCCTTCGGCTGTGTCCTCGGGCAACATGATGTGACCGGGAAGAAAGAGCAGGCAATCTACTATTTGAGCAAAAAGTTCACAAGTTACGAAGCCAAATATACCCTGTTGGAAAGGACTTGCTGCACCCTAACTTGGGTCGCTCATAAGCTTAGGCATTACCTGTTGGCCTACACCACTTACCTCATCACTAGGTTGGATCCTTTAAAGTACATATTCCAGAAGCCGATGCCCACAGGAAGGCTGGCAAAATGGCAAATCCTGCTCACTGAGTTTGACATAGTCTATGTCACTCGCACGGCAATGAAAGCTCAAGCTCTAGCGGATCACCTAGCTGAAAACCCTGTTGATGATGAATATCAGCCTTTGAGTACTTACTTTCCGGATGAGGAAGTAAATTCAGTTGAGGAAATTTCAGAGGACGCCAATGCTTGGAAAATGTTCTTCGATGGAGCGGTGAACGCAAAAGGTGTCGGGATTGGGGCAATTTTGATTTCACCCACTGGTCAGCATTATCCGGCCACAGCCCGTCTTCGATTTTTCTGCACAAACAACACTGCCGAGTATGAAGCCTGCATTATGGGTATGAACATGGCAATAGACCAAGATGTGGAAGAATTGGTAATCATGGGAGATTCAGATCTGATTATCTGACAAGCTCAGGGAGAATGGGAAACTCGGGATGTCAAGCTTATACCATACGGGCAACATGTGGAAGATCTTAGCAAACAGTTCAAATCTGTTGAGTTCAGGTACGTTCCTCGGTTTCACAATTAGTTAGCCGATGCACTTGCTACCTTGGCCTCGATGTTGCCATATCCAGGCAATGTCCACATTGACCCATTGGAAATCCGAATCCGAGAAAGGCATGGTTATTGCAATACGGTTAAGGTGGAGCCCAATTTACAGCCATGGTACCATGATATCAAGATGTTTCTGAAAACAAAGGAATATCCCGAGCAAGCCAGTGGAGATCAAAAGAGAACCATTAGAAGGCTCGCCGGTGGTTTCTTCTTAAGCGGAGAAGTTTTGTACAAAAGGACTCCAGATTTGAACCTTTTGAGATGTGTGGACACCCAAGAGGCCGAAAGAATCATGAATGAAGTACACGCAGGAGTATGCGGACCTCATATGAATGGATACGTCCTTGCAAAGAAAATCCTTTGAGCAGGGTATTACTGGATCACCATGGAAAAGGATTGCTTCAGCTTCGTCCGAAAATGTCATCAATGTCGGGTACATGGTGACCTGATTCATGCACCTCCCTCAGAACTGCATCCTATGTCGGCACCATGGCCGTTTGTTGCTTCGGGTATGGATGTCATTGGGCCAATCGAGCCAAAAGCTTCAAATGGGCATAGATTCATATTGGTTGCCATCGATTACTTCACAATGTGGGTTGAAGCAATTACTCTCAAAGCTGTCACTAAGAAAGCAGTGGTAGACTTCGTGCACTCCAACATCATTTGCCGTTTTGGTATCCCTACAACTATCATTACGAACAATGCTGCGAACTTGAATAGTCATTTGATGAGTATCGGCCCAAAGCTAATGGTGCCGTTGAAGCAGTAAACAAGAACATCAAGAAGATTCTTAGAAAGATGATCCAGAGTTCTAGACATTGGCATGAGAAGTTGCCATTTGTATTATTGGGATATCGCACAACTCTGCGCACATCGATTGGAGCAACACCCTATCTATTGGTTTATGGAACTGAAGCCGTAATACCCGCAGAAGTTGAAATTCCATCTCTTCGGATCGTTGTTGAAGCTGAGATTGATGACATTGAATGGGTCAAATCCCGTCTGGAACAGGTAACCCTGATTGATAAAAAGCGAATGGCCGCAGTCTGCCACGGGCAGTTGTATCAATAAAGAATGGCCCGTGCCTACAACAAGAAAGTGCGGCCTAGGAACTTTGAAGTGGGGCAACTCGTTTTGAGGCATATTCTCCCTCACCACCAAGAAGCAAAAGGAAAATTCGAACCAAATTGGAAAGGTCTGTACATTATAAGGAAATTGCCAAAAGGGGCATTGTACTTGGGCGACATTGAAGGAAATGATCCCGAAACAGCTGTAAATGCAGACGCAGTCAAAAGGTATTATGTTTAATCTTTCTGCAGCACCAATATTATCCGATTGGGATGACGAAGGCTTTCATTCTCGCTACCCCAAATACTTCTACCCTTTGCTAACCCTTTGAGCCGGTTACCTTTCTTTGATTACCCTCTTTGGAACCCAAAACTGTTTGTAAAAAAAAAAATAAATCAAAAAAAAAATATCAATAAAAAAAAAATCAAAACAAAATCAAAAAAAAAACAAAGTTCCCCGAACTATGTTCGACAGCAGCCTCTCTCTGGGGTTCAGTCACACCAAAACAAAAATTCAAATTTTCCCAAAAGTGAAACTGGGGCAGATGTTATGATGGTTCGGCGACGGTTCGCCTGAAAGGTTCCAAAGTTGTAATTCAATCCAAATTCTTTTACCCTAAATCCTGTTCAAGTCCTTCCGATCAATCGGTGAGAATGTTCAAGAATCGGAGAATGCGATTGCTTGGATCTAATACAGTCAAAATGAGAGAAATAAAATGAGAGAGTCTTATTGGTGAAAATCCACACGGGCACCGTAAGGCGATGGTAAGCAGAGAAACTGAAAATGAGAGATTCTGTTAGTGAAAACTCGCAAAGAGCACTATAAGGCGACAGTAAGAAGAGAAATGAGAGAGATCAATTGACGAAAACCAGCAAAGGGCGCTGTTGATCTAGAAGAAGGAATTCCTTACAACCATTGGCACTGAAAGAGTCCTGGCAAGGTTTCTCGGTTTTAAAATACGAGTCATAATGGGTTTATGAGGGATTGGATAGATGCGCAGATCGGGTATCCAGTCCTTGAAGCATGTCATGTCTATTGAAGTCTGCATGCACTCCAGATAAGTCCTTCTTTCCTTCCCCGAAAGGGACACTTCTCTTTAAATTCATTATCCTGTCCTTTGTTTGCTTTTCTTTGAATCCCTTTCGGTTTAATCCTCCTCTGAAACTAATACAAAGAAAAGATGGCAAGATTGGTTTTACAGGGTTCTGCTTAGCAAAAGCCAAGTTCAAGTAAAGGCACTCATGCCTCAGCAAGTGCATCAAGTCGATCTCGACTGACCATGATGGCCGATGATCCAGAGTCAAAATTATTGAAAATGAAAGAAATCCAAAATCAAGCGCCCATAAAGGCAAAATGGGAAAAGCTAAAGCCCCACACGGGTCAACCATCAAGTGAAATTTTGGAAAAGTCAAGATACCTGGTTTTAGAAGAGAGATCGGTCTCCAGAAAGCCAGCGAGCAATAAAGGATTTCATCAAAAGAGTTGGGTCGAGATCAAAACACTCAAGGCCACAAAACCAACCACCGTTTCAAACTGACAAATTGTTCTTTGATTTTAAAATAGGTGTAATCCAAGATAACCTCGCAAGAAGCAGGTGCAATAAAAGCAAGGTGCGCAGAGACCAGAATGGTCCTGCAGCGGAAGTTAACCCAAAAAGGGAAGTCCCTTTCAAACTCTTCATGCATTCTCCTGAATAAAATGCTAAAGGTAAAACGACAAGATTGAAGAAGAAAATTCAAAACCATGGTAGCATAGGGTCCCCAATCTCTAGCTACGTTTTCCCAACATAGGGTCCCATTCCCTAGTCGCTCCCAGCATAACCTGGTAGTCTTTCCATTATAGGGTTCCGGCATAACCCGTGAACCTCCTCGGCATAACCCGGGGACCTTTTTCTTTTCCGGCATAACCCGATGACCTTCCCCGGCATAACCCGAGGACCTCTTTCTTTTCCGGCATAACCCGATGACCTTCCCCGGCATAACCCGCGGACCTCCCCGGCATAACCCGATGACCTTCCCCAGCATAACCCGTGGACCTCCCCGTCATAACCCGAGGACCTTTTCTCTTTTCCGGCATAACCCGATAACCTTTCCCGGCATAACCTGTGGACCTCCCCGGCATAACCCGATGACCTTTTTCTTTTCCGACATAAGCCGTGGACCTCCCCGGCATAACCCGAGGACCTTTTTCTTTTCCGGCATAACCCGATGACCTTCCCCGGCATAACCCGTGGACCTCCCCGGCATAATCCGAGGACCTTTTTCTTTTCCGGCATAACCCGATGACCTTCCCCGGCATAACCCGTGGACCTCCCCGGCATAACCCGAGGACCTCTTTCTTTTCTGGCATAACCCGATGACCTTCCCCGGCATAACCCGTGGACCTCCCCAGCATAACCCGAGGACCTTTTTCTTTCCCGGCATAACACGAGGACCTTTTCTCTTTTCCGGCATAACCCGATGACTTTCCCGGCATAACCTGTGGACCTCCCCGGCATAACCCGAGGACCTTTTTACCTTTTCCAGCATAACCCGGCCATTTTTCCAGCATAACCTGGCAATCTTTCCAACTTATGGCCCCCAATCCCTAGTTTCTTTCATTATAGATATAGGGCCCCACTCCCTAATCTCTTTTTCTAAGGATACACAATCCTGATCTTACTGCTTTCAATAAAGAGATAGTTTAGATTTGGTTACAATAACTCACGAAATTTTCCTAGTGAAAACCGGGGCAGAAAATTTCGTTCGTTTGTTTGCTTTGGTGCCTGAACAGATTTTCACTGTGGGGCACAAGGTGTGAGATGACCAAAAGAAGAAGTCTCAACCCAAATAAAAGAAAAGAAGAACAAGAAAAGAAGTTGAACTCTAAGTATAGAAGCGGAGAAAAGATGTGGACTGCCCAAGCTATGGTTGAAGTCACAAGCTTTGCATGCCCCGCCTTGATTCGAGAAGCTGAAGAAGATTGAACCAGTGGTTGGAGCTAATGAGCATCAAGATTCAGATCGGAGTCTGCAGGAAGAACCATCCAAGACTTAAGATCAAGCTTCAGAAGGTTTATAGATAGGAATCTTGTAACTCGTAGTTGATAGGCTTAGCTAGTTTAGCGTTTCATCTTTCATTTTGGTGTAATAAGGAGTTCAACGAGCAGAAACAACAGTGAGATCACAGTTTCTCGGTAGTCCTAGCTACCAAAACTTCCAGAACTACACTGACCTGATTCCTTTATAGCCAAGGATATGTAGGCAACCTCCGAAGCAGGGTTCGGTCAGACCTTTTTCAAAAGATGGTTCCAATGGAGTTTCAAATGGGCGAAAATCCCTCTTTGTTGCTCATTTTGTCTTTGCCCGAAAACCCTTCGTGTTTCCGAGCAAAGAGGGGCAGCTGTGAGAATGTGATTTTTGCCCTATGTAAAATACTCCTATAAAAATCCAGGAAAATAGATTTTTTGTTAATTATTTGCCCTTTTAGGAACTTTTTCTAGAATTTTATTTAATTGTTTGCATTTTTTTGCATGTTTAAGTTTTATTTAAATCATGAAAAATATCAAAAATATAATGCATTGCATTTAAGATTTATTCTTACATTTTTTAGGATTAATCAGTAATTATTTGATTTATAGAAATTGAAAATCACAAAAAATAGCTCATTTTTACATTTTTTATCTTTTAATTTTAGTTTATTGATGTTTCTCTTTTAATTTAGAATTAAGTAATTTTTATAATTTTTGTAATTAGGTAATTAGTTTAACCTCACATTTTTAGATTAATTTAGATTTTTAATTATAGGATTTTTAATTAAAAAAAGAAGAGAAAAGAAATGAAAAGAAAAAGGAATAAAAAGAGGGGTCTTTCAATTGGGTTGATTTTATACCTAAACCAGCCCAAAAATCGCCCCAACCCAGGTCCAAAAACCTTTTCACCCGGTCCAACCCTTCACACCCCAAACGACCCCGTTTTGTAACACTTTGTTCACAGTCGTTGGATCTTGGCAATCCAACTGCTCGGAACTGAAGAGTCACTTGATATATAACTGTCTGAATCAAACCCCCCCACCTCGGAACCCCTCTCATTCAGTCTCTCTAACTCACACCCAAAGAAAACCCTAGCCGCCCTCGTACCCTCGCCGGTTCCGCCTTATTCTGCCGGCCGGAAATCGCCTCACGGCGGCGGACCACCACCAAACTTCCCCAAATTTATACCCTGAAACCCCCTTAACCTCCTCATTCCAGATCTCCAACTCTTTTCCCTCGAATCCCAGCCTAAATCTTCGAATCTTAAATCGAAAATCATGGCCAAACACCCTAACTGCCCCAATCCACTCCAAATTTACACCCTATTATCCTTGCACCCCTCTAAACCCTAAGCTACCATTAGCCCCCTCCAATTCGGCCTCAAATTGCTCAAATTTTAGATCTAAGATTCTGAAACCTTAGAAGCCCACCCTGTTTGATTCCGGAGCATGTAACGGCTCAAACCTACATTAGTCAATTGCTCTTGACAAGAGCAATTGATTCATGTGGGTTTGGTTTGTTTCCAAACCTGCCAGAGTCCGGTCAACTCCGGCAAGATCGACCAAGTTCATCCCACTGTTGAGTTAGGTAATTCCCCTTACTCTTCTGTTATTTTTTCTTCTTTTTAGGTTTTTTTTCTTCATGTTCACATCTCTGATTAACCGCATGTTTAGGTTTAATTTTAGAATTTTTCTTTTCTTCAAGACTGCTTAGTTGTTTACTTGTTCCTGGTTAATTGAAGCATGTTGCATTTCAATACTCAATTGCATGATTTTAGTTTAATTAGGGTTCGTTTGATTCCTACTCTGTTTTGTCTTCATGATTTTATTTTATAATCAGTTTTATTTTGAGTAAATTAACAAGCTATTTAGGTCGTTTGTTGCTTTAATTGCTTAAGTTAAAAACTGATAGGTTAGATTCTAGGTCTTCTTTGCATCTTTAATTTGTTCTGATTACTGTTAAGTGTATTAGTTCGTTAGACTCAATTCTTATTTAGGTTTAATTAGCTAAGCATTTTTTGATTATTAGTTAGTTTAGCTTTAGGTTCATGATTGCAGTCACTTGATTCCCTTAGGTCTTTTTGATTTGAATTTCTGATCTTTTCTAGGTTTGTTTGTGTTTGTCCTGATTTGAAAATCAATAGGAACTTTAGTGGACTTAACTGAACCTAAAAGTTTAGGATAGAACTGAAATATGTGGTAATTCAAGGGGTAAAATTGGGGTTTCACATTGGGTAAATTAGGAATTTCTAGAACTTAGGACAATTGTCCTTATCCTTAGCAAATACTGGTTTTGGATAAGAAAAAAGGACAATACAGCTGTAAAAATATGCTGCACTAGGTCAGAATATTCCTTTTTGGGATGCTTTTTGTGCACTTTATAAAAGGAAATATTCACACACACAATGAGGACGGATTCGGCATCACTTTTTACTGCACAAAAGTTCTATTTTCTTTTCTGGAAAATTCAGATTCTAGAAATCTTGGAAAAACTTCAAAACCTTCTCATTTCTGATTCTTTACAAGTTGAAAACATGGTTTGAAATAGAAGATTTTCTTAGTTCTTTTAGCTGGATTTCCTGGTTTCAAGCTGGTTTTGATTTGATTTGAATCCCTGAGTTATATTTGGGATTGTTGCTGCTGTTTCTACTTTTGTAATTCTTCCAGCAGTTTTCTTTCACTTTGTTGTTGTTTTCAATTGCTGTTTCAAGGTACACATGATCCTTTCCATGTTTAGATGATTGTAAATGAGATTCAAGATGAATATGAGCTGTTCCTTTGTTTGCCAATGCTTGTATATTCTTGCTATGATTTATATGCTGAAAGTATAATAGTATTGAAGCTTTTTTCTTTCTCTCTTAAATGTGTGAATTTCTGTACCTTTGATTCATGAGATCCTGTTTCTTTATATGACTTTGGATACTGATCATCTTACTTAGTATGCATTTTTGCTTCTTCTNGATTTGCTGGGAGTTCCTCCAAGTGCCTGAGTTAACGAGTCCCGAGCGCGGATTCTCTATGGTCGCAGTGCTGTTTGGAGGTAGAGTTGGTGATACGGTTGGCAACCCACTAACAAAAGCTTGAAGAGCATTGCTAACCTGTTCTGCAATTAATTGTTTCAATGTTGCATCGATATCTTGATCGTTCCCACGCTGGTCATTCATATGCGATTCAGATCTTTCAGGTGTCCCTTCGCGAGACTATCGAGGAGAGTTTCGTGGTGAGGAGATTGGAGTTCCATCTCCCTGTTGAATTTGCTGATTCAACTGTTGTAGTTGATTTTGTTGGTTGTTGTCGTTAATGTTCGACATGATTGTTTTGACAAAATAATTGATTTAGAAAGTAAAAGATTATTAGATTCCTGGCAACAGAACCAATTTGTTTAACCGAAAAATAGGAATTTCGGTCAAAGCGTATTTTTAGAAGAACTCAGGTTACTGATAATCAAATAAAAAAATAATTGTATAACGAGAAAGGAAAATTAAACTGAGAAGTAGCCGAGTAAGTAATGTAAATGAGTATATTCCAATAATAATTAGTGTCTCCATACAAATGTTATTTCTCTCCCTTTTATAGCTATTTCCAAGTACAACATTTTCTTCCTCTCATAATAGAGCCATTATGAGCATTTAATGATATTAATAAAACGTTATAATTGGCAATCGTAACTATTTCGTGAAGATTCTCTAGCGTTTCCTATCATTTACGCTCATTAATTGAAGATATTATGAATATGTACTTTTTGCTGTCTTGATTCATTCCTCCGGTATCTCTTCAAATTATCAAGAGGCCCGAGTGACCGTTCTTTCTTGTCTTCATAACACTTCGCTCGTACCTGTTAAGACTCACGTCTCTTTAAGTACTCTTTGCCAGCTGTCACTCTTATAATAATCCATGTGTCTTGACATGTCAGTCACATAATTAATTCCAAGTGTAATATCGATTATCAGGTGTAGCAATGGCCTTTTAAGTTCCTCATTTCTGGGTCAAATTCCAAGCCCAAGGTAGCTTTAAAAACGCTGATGGATCCTTAACCAAATGACTTAACGGGCTACTGCTGGCCCAATTCCCCTTGTCCAAAATGATTAAAGGTCCAATAAATGTACCCCAAAATTGCTGATAATCAATAGCCTTTTGTTAAGCTTAAGTTAGTTTTAAATAAGAACATCCTTAGATTGCCTTAATTAAGTACAATTCTATTAAAATCAATTGAGGTGTGCCATGCCAAACAAAACCTCTTAACTGATGGCCCTCATAAATTAGATCAAGAATTAACCCTTATAAAAAGATTTGATGCGTGCCATAAATTAAATTATCCATGGCCCTCACAAATGTTGCTTCGTAGTTGCTTTAGGCGCGTTCTTTAATAATTCATCATAGCTACGGGTACGGTTCCCGTGACGTAGTTGTGATTACTAAATCCTGGTGTACATTTCATGTGACCCAATTTTAATTCTCAACAATGTTAAATAAAGCATGTTGCGAACCACGGGTGCATTTCATGTAGCGTGGTTTACGACGTGTTTTAAATGACATTGAATTTTCCTGAAAATAATTAAAAAGCGGCTATAAAGCTAAAAATGCACAATAGGTTAAAACATGTAGTAAATCAGACAATAGGCCAATTATTAACAGTTTAAGTGACCGTGCTAGAACCACGGAACCCGGGAATGCCTAACACCTTCTCCCGGGTTAATAGTATTCCTTATCTAGAATTTCTGGTTTCGCAGACTTTTGAATGAAGTCGAAAATTTTCTCGAACTGGGATTTTAAAATAAACCGGTGACTTGGGACACCAAATAAGCTATCCCAAGTGGCGACTCTAAAAATTCAATAAAACAATCCCATTTCGAATAATATCACTTTAATTGGAAAAACTCCCATATACCCTTTCGGGGTGTGTAAAAAGGAGGTGTGACAGCTCTGGCGACTCTGCTGGGGATAAGAACCCAGAACTTTTGTTCAGGGTTTAAGAATTCGAGCTTAGAATAACTGTTATAGTTGCTTCATTTATTATCTGATTCTTGCATGTTTGAACCTAATGTGCTAAATGCTGCTTTTACCGCTTTGATATTGACTGAATTGTATATAAAACTGTTACGAAACCTCTTCTCTCTGAGTCTTCTAAATCATCTGGGAAGTGTGTATTTCGTGTAACTTCTTTTCTGTTAGAGTCATATCCCAATTTTAGAACGAGGTTCGAACAAGTTGCAAAGCCGGTAAAGCTTTTCTGTATTCCCGGTACGCTGCCCCCCCCGGCCCGAGCGGTCCGCTCGGGTAAGCCAGGTCTAGAACAATACACCCAGGGTTTTAAACCTAGTATAACAAAGCCTCATGCCGGATCCCTAGTAGGAATGCTTGTTTGCATCAGGTGCATTTGACTTAGGGGACTCAACACAGGGGTTGGGTCCGTCTAGGACAGGTGTACCGAAATCAAAAAGACCATCCTGATGCATTCTACTTGCTACTTGTGCATTTATTTGCTTCGGATTGCATGTTGATCGGCTTCTAAAATAATGAAGAAAGTTTGGGAAAAAAAATCAAGTTGAGATATGAGAGAGATAATTACCCGTCTTTGAAAATCCGGTGTCCAAAAGTACCGAAAATCTGCCGAAATTCTGAGAAAGAGAAAAGGAAAATTGTTTCAAGAAAAAATATTTGGAATTGTTTATATTATGTCAAATCTGCCCGAATTACGCAAGTTTGATTCTCACCGAATGTGGGATACGTAGGCAACCCTCACCGGGTTCAGCTCCATTTTTGCAAAAAATAACCCAAAAAAAAGAAAAAGAGAAAAAAAATGTTGTTAGGTAATGCCGTTCTTGTCTAAATAGCCGTAATGTCCCCAAAAGGGCACCGGAAGGCTGCTTTTGCAAGAATAGCCACCTATGGTTCCTTTTTCAAGTTTTGGCCGATTAGCAAACACAGCCCTAAAATCTTCTTTCCTGAGGTGCTGAAGGGTCGTATTTGCAAAGGCGGTTTTTGTTTTGAAATGAAAATTTTTGAAAACTGATAATTTTCTTTTGAGTCAAAATAAATCATGGTCTTTTAACCGATCACTCTAAATAAATGTGCAGGATGAACACAATTGAAAATGAACCTTTCACAGTCCTTGAAGAAATCCCATTAGAACTCCATATGTGGTGGAACGACTTAGGGAAAGTTAGTAGAGATACTGTGGTAAAAGTTTTGGGCGGTCTTGTTGGTCTTCTGAAAATTAAACCGAGGTTGGATATAATTGAGGCTTTGATACCTTTTTGGGACCCGATGCATAATGTGTTCCATTTTTCTAATTTTGAGCTAACCCCCACGCTTGAGGAAATAGCGGGCTATGCCGGTCTTAGTGGGAATCTCAGAAGTAGGTACCCGGTGGCGCCAAGAGCGGTGACTCCTCATAAGTTTTTGGACCTTCTGAGTATCAGTCAGGAGGTTAAGGATGGAAATCTATCTGAGGGATTTTGCACATTCTACTTCTTGTACCGGTGTTATGGCGATCCCTACGATTTTGAGGCTCCAGATACTGGTCTGACTCATTCAGGAAACAAAGATAAATGGGAAGCACGTCGGGGACTGACTTTTATAGTGGCATTTCTGGGCATCTTGATCTGCCCAAGAAAGGATGGATATATAGAGTTGGGCCTTGTGGGAATGGCCGACGTCATGACTAAAAAGGCTAACGGCACCTTTGTTCCAATGATCTTACCAGAGATTTATCGAGCTCTAACTGTTTGCCGAGAAGGGGGAAATTTTTTTAAGGGTTGCAACATGCTTCTGCAACTTTGGATGGAAGAACACCCTTGCCATCGTCCGGGGTATATGAACTATGGTATGACTGGTCTAAGCTGCATAACAACATCGAAACGACAAATCACATCCAAACATACTAACAAGTCTGATAACATCACACGGACCTAATTGAAGCCTCAAAACACACATAACAACATCGAAACGACGAATCACACCTCAATTTGAAATCAATGAACTTGAAACCTCAAACTTCCACAACCGATGACGAAACCTATCAAATCACGTCCGATTGACCTCAAATTTTGCACACAAGTCACATTTGACATTACGGACCTGCTCCAACTTCCGGAATCGGAATCTGACCTCGATATCAAAAAGTCCACTCCCGGTCAACTTTCTAAAATTCCAACTTTTGCCATTTCAAGCCAAATTCCACTACGGACCTCCAAATCACAATCCGGACGCGCTCCTAAGTCCAAAATCACCCAACGGAGCTAACGAAACCATAAGAAATCCAATCCGAGGTCAAATACTAAAAAGTCAAACTTGGTCAACCCTTTCCAATTTGAAGCTTCTAGCTGAAATCATTCTTCTAAATCAATTCCGAATAACCTGAAAACCAGAACCTACAATTCACATAAGTCATAATATATCAAACAGAGCTACTCATGCCCTCAAACAACCGAGCGAAGCGCAAATGTTTAAAACGACCGGTTGGATCGTTACATTATATATCTTAAAGGAATATAATAACAAGAAATGTATATTTTTAGTCGCTCCAAAAAATAATAGCCGATAAATGTATATCCTTTTCGTATATATATGTATGATATAAAAAAATACAATGTTATACATTTTTCAACTAAGGGATGTAATTAGTTTCAGTAGACCGGTCAATTTTGCATTTTGTCCTATAATAACATGAAAGTGAGAAAAAGACAAACTTTTCACATGTCTATCCAGAATTCTGATTCCTGATTAAAGAAATGCAACTAATCTTTTTAAATAATTTATAGGAAAATAAAGAAAATAATGTTGTCACGACCTGGATTTTCCCACCGCCAGGACCGTAATGACGCCTAAACTTTCACTTGCCAGGCAAGCCAACAATTAGAAGTTAAATACGCTAACTCTTAAACGATTCCATAAATAACAACAATTAAACCATAACAGATTAAAGAAGTGCAAAATTCTATAATAACCCAATTAATATTTATACACAACTACCTAGAATCTCGTGACACAATCCACGAACAACTAAGATTTAACTACAAGTAAAGTGTCTGAAGGAAGTACAACTGTTTTCGATACAAATGAAACAGTAAAGGAAATGCATAGAAGGGGACGCCAGGGCCTGCGGACGCCAACAGGACTACCTTGGGTCTCCGATCAGATGAAGCCAGCCACTAACTTGGGATCAACTCGGTCTAGTACCGAAATCTGCACAGAAAGTGCATAGTGCAGTATCAGTACAACCGATCCCATGTACTGGTAAGTGCCGAGCCTAACCTTGGCGAAGTAGTGACGAGGCTAGGACAAGACACATATATAAACCTTTGCAGTTAAACAATATACCGGCATAATAACAAATAATAGAAGCTAAACAGATATTAACGAAAGGGGGAAAACATGCTGAGGGGAGTACAAGATCATGAGAATGGTAACAATAAAGAAACACAACAACGACATGCTTTGCATCAATGGAAATATTAAACATAGCAAAAACAAGTGCACGACATCACCCTTCGTGCTTTTACTCTCATCCTCACCATAATAAATGAAAGAAACAATGATAATGAATAAAGAATGGCATGGCATCACCCTTCGTGCTTTACACTCTTCCTCACATGATAATGAATATGAAATGGCACGGCATCACCCTTCGTGCTTTACACTCTTCCTCACATGATAATGAATATAAAATGGCACGACATCACTGATAGTAGACGATAATCATGCAATTTAGATAATATTTACACTCTTATTTGGCCGCACTTTATCAATGTTTGAATGTAAAAGATAACAAAATGCTCTAATTCAGAGTTTTATGCTTTGCAGGAGCCATTTCGAGCTAGGAGGAAGCTAAAAGAGTGTTTTTGAGTCAATATGGAGCATGGAAGGCCAATAGGAAGATAACACGGTTGAAAAGGAGAAAGAAGAGCAAGGACCAGCTCCGCGGTCAGGTCCGCGGCCGCGGACAGAAGTTGTGTCAAATCCGCGGCCGCGGATGGGTTGACGGGAGCCAAAAATTCAGGGTCAATTGTGTAATTTCTAGGACGACTCTCCTTGACCTATAAGAAGCCCAGCTCGCCCAAAAAGAGGAAATTGAGGTTTCTGAAGGGATTTTGAAGGCAAGAACAGGCAAGAAGCAAGGCGGAAGATTCGGCATAGAATTTTTACCTTTCTTCCTCTTGTTTTTATCGTTGACAATGAATTCTATTGTTATGATTGTGAAAACGATTATGCAAAGCTAAACTCCTAATCTAGGGGTTTTGATGGAACCTCTTGGAGGATGAATTTCTTGTTATGTTAATATAGATTTGCCATAGTATTTTCTCTGTTTGTTCAACTATATTGTGATTGCTGTTGATTGAAGGGTGTGATGACCCAAAAGGTCATCTCGTGTTTTAGAAGTCAAATCTATATTCCGAGGCCTTAAAACCTCCTTTTGTTTTACCTTGATTTGCGTGCGCAGTCCGGGCGTATATCCGGAAAGTCCTTATGTGAAAATTTGAGAAAAATGCTAAGTTTTGCCTTTAAAATGGAATTAAGTTGACTTCGGTCAACATTTTGGGTAAACGGACCTGGACCCGTATTCCGACGGTCCCGTAGGGTCCGTAATAAAATATGGGACTTGAGCGTATGCCCGGAATCGAATTCCGAGGTCCCTAGCCCGAGGAATGAATTTTTAAAGAAAATTATTTGCTGGAAAATATAAAGGTTTTTAGAAATTGCATTGTGTTGGGACTTGATGGTATCGGGCTCGTATTTTGGTTCCGGAGCCTGGTACAGGTCCGCTATAATATTTAAGCCTTATCTGTAAAATTTTGTAAGAATCAGAGTTGATTTGATATAAATCGGACCCTAGGTTGAGAAAATGGAAAGTTTGAACTATCTTGTGAATTCCATGAAATTGAGGTTAAATTCGTAGTTGTTGATGTTATTTTGATGATTTGATCGCATAAGCAAGTCCGTATGATGTTTTTAGACTTGCGTGCATGTTTGGTTTAGAGCCCCGAGGGCTCGGGTGAGTTTTGGATAGGCCACGGAGTGAGTTTGGACTTAGAAAATTTCTGATTTTCATCTGGTATTTGTTGCTGGCTCTGATCTCGCAATTGCGAGGTCAGGCTTCGCAATTGCGAGCCTGTCAGGTTTGGTAATTGCGAGGGGGCTGATCGCAATTGCGATGAATGCCCTGGCCAGCCTTGTTCGCATTTGCGAGCTTTTCTTCGCAAATGCGAAGTTCTCAGTAGTCGCAAATGCGACCTAGTTGTCGCAAATGCGAAGGGAGAAAAAATTCCTTGGGTTTGCAATTGCGAACCCCTGATCACAATTGCGATAACTGCACCTGTTAAGTGAGATTTCAGACGGGATTTTTCATCACTTTTCACTTTTCTCAAACCCTAAACATCCTTAGGCGATTTTTCAAAGGCTCAAACTTCTCCAAATCATAACTAAGTGATTTCTAACTCATCTTCTTTAATATAATTCATCTTTTTACATAATTTCACTTCAAAATTTAGGGGTTTTCATGGGAAATTGGGTGTTTTTGGGTAGAAGTTAGGATTTTCGAATTTTGGGGACTTGGACCTCAAACTGAGGTCCGATTTCAAAACTAATTGCATATTTGAGTTCCTGGGTGAATGGGTGATCGGGTTTTGATTCGAACTTCGGGTTTTGACCAAGCGGGCCCGGGGTCGATTTTTGACTTTTGGGGAAAATATTGGGAAATCTATTTTCATGCATTAGAAATGGTTTATTTAGCATTTATTGATGTTATTAAGTAAATTATGGCTAGATACAAGCGGATTGGAAGTGGAACCGATAGGTAAAGCGGTAATTGAGGCTTGATTTGTGTCTGTGGAATTGAGGTAAGTGTTTGGTCTAACCTTAGCTTGAGGGAATATGAGTTGTGGTCTTAATTGCTACGTGTTAGTGTGAGTACGACGTATAGGTGTGGTGACGAGCATATATACGTTGGTGTCAAGCATGCCCGTGAGTCTTATATTATGGTTGTTGTGACTCTATTGTATGTTGTCCATGCTTAGGTTGATGATCATCAATGTTGAACATGATTCATGATAATTTCTTGGTAATTGACCATTGTGGAGTATTGGCTCAAGTTGAGATTTGTTTTGTGTAGTAACTGTTGGAACGAGATTGGTTATAGCTGATTCCCTTGCCGGGATGTTATTATATATATTGTTGATTCCCTTGCCGGGACGTATTGTTTCTATTGTTTGGTGAGGAAGAGTGTAAAGCACGAAGGGTGATGCCGTGCATGATATTGTGAGTGAGTGTTAAAGCACGAAGGGTGATGCCGTGCACGATATTGTGAGTGTTAATGCACGAAGTGTGATGCCGTGCCGATATTGTGTGACTTAATGCACGAAGGGTGATGCCGTGCCATGATTATGAGAGTTAATGCACGAAGGGTGATGCCGTGCTAATTCTGTTGATTCTTATGGTGAGGACGAGAGTAAAAGCACGAAGGGTGATGCCGTGCACGTGTTACTGTTTTCCTTATTCCTACTGATTTAACTATGGTGTTCTTTATGCTTCTCTATTGAAATTCTGTTAGTATTTGATATCCCCCGCAGCATGTTTCCCCTTCCCCTCTTTATCTGTTATTTCCTATTATTATTATCCGTTTGTATATAATTTAGGTTGATATGGTTTTCGTGTCCTAGCCTCATCACTACTTCGCCGAGGTTAGGCTCGACACTTACCAGTACATGGGGTCGGTTGTACTGATGCTGCACTCTGCACTCTTTTGTGCATATTTTGGTGCCGGACTTGGTGAGTAGCTTGAGGTAGCGGCCTCCAGTCCAGGGAGACCAAGGTAGATCTGCTGGCATTCCCAGAGCCTGAAGTCCCCCTTTTCCCTGCTTTAGCTTTTGCTGTCTCCTTTCATTCCGAGAATAGTTGTACTTTTTCTTTCTAAACCAGTGTTTGTAGATATTCATAGCTGTTCGTGAAATTGTGGCACCAGATTCTTGGGTAGACATGTATTGGAGTATTTGAATTTGTTATGACACTTCCGCACTTTTCATCTGCTTAGTTTTAGTTACTGTTTATATCTGTTTAGGTTGATTGCTAATGTGTTGAAATCATAGTAGTTGGCTTGCCTAGCTTTCACGAGTAGGCGCCATCACGACTCCCGAGGGTGGGAAATCCAGATCGTGACAAAGGGCCCTCAATTGGTTGTGCCTATTTAGTATGTATTACTCGGGAGAGAGTGCATATTTAGGTAATTGTTGAACAACACCACTTCTAACGTATATGAGGGATCAATACGAAGGGTTTAAAGGTGGGACTAGGGATAACGAAACCTTGGGTGCGATCTAAGTGAGCTGTAACTATGGCCAGCTAGCGTAATTCGGGAGAATATGTCTAGTATATTGTTGTAATTACTCGGGAGAGAGTTACGACAGTCAGAGTGCTCATGATCGATAAAGAAGACTTACGCAAATTTATGGCAAACATAACGGAAAGGATTTCGACAAGAGGGGAAATCAGAACCTTAGACCGTTCCTCTTCTTGCTTACAACCCGTTTATAGCTAGTTCTTAATTACCGCATTTTTATTATGTAATATTTAGTTAATAAACACCCAATTTGTTACTCAAATATCTATGAAGGTTGAATACGTGAATTTCTATGAGTCCAATAGCTGTGATTGATAGGTTAATTCCTTGTGGGATTTGACTCCGGACTTGTTAACCGGAATATATTTGCACCGACCGCTTTGTCCTTTTTATAAGGCATAGCAAGAACTGGTGAATTGTTCGAAGCATTATCAGACCCTGAGAAAGTGTCCAAGGCATTGAATCGTGCAAACAGGAAAGGCAAACGACAACAGAACTCAACCGAACAAATTGAACCAGACATGGAAGACGATCATCCAAACAACAGAGACAACGTGAATGACCCAAACAATCAGGGTATGGCACCTCTTGTGCCAGAAGCAGCACTATATGATTGGGCATAACCCACCGCTGACAATTTAGCAACTGCCATTGTAGTCCCTCAGATACAAACAGATTCATTCCAGATCACAAATAACATGCTACATTTGTTGCAGAACAAGGGACTGTTCTCTGGGTCATACGTTGAAGATCCTCAGCAGCATCTAAAGAATTTCCTGTCAATCTGTGCCACGCAGAGGCAGCACAACGTGCCACCGGAAGCAATACGTTTGTTGTTTTTTCCATTCTCAGTGAAAGGAGCAACTCAGACTTGGCTTAATTCACTCCCCATAAACTTCATCACTACTTGGAAGGAATTAGTCAAGCAGTT
The DNA here is from genome assembly GCF_001879085.1 of Nicotiana attenuata. Taxonomy (NCBI): domain Eukaryota; kingdom Viridiplantae; phylum Streptophyta; class Magnoliopsida; order Solanales; family Solanaceae; genus Nicotiana; species Nicotiana attenuata. Next base: position 15,064,589 of record NC_031996.1, on the reverse strand, counting down.
TGTGAACAAATTTCATCCACCCAACAAGACTGCTCAGCAAATTGATGAGATATTGAGCTTCAGATAGTAACCAACTAAGACACTACAAGAAACGTGGGAGAGATTCAAGGGTCTGCTGGTTAAATGTCCACATCATGGTATTCCGGAGCAGATGTTGGGGCAGAGATTTAAAATGAGTTTGGCAGATAGTTTCAAAGCGAATGTTGATGCTTCAACAGGTGGAGCATTTTTGAGCAAAACATTCAGAGAGAGCAAGATCCTACTTGACAAGATGGCACAAAATTCAAGATGGACAACTAGAAATGCTCCAATCACTCCTGTGGTTCACTCAGTGGCTCTAGACCCGGCTAACTCCATAGCTGAAAATATGGCCACTCTACTGACACAAATGAGCATTCTCACCAAAAAGGTTAACGAATCAGGCCAGAAGCAACAGGTACACATAGTTGATGCAACTAATGGGGGTTTATGTACATCATGCATTAATCAACCATATGTCTGATCGTGGAGTGCTGAAGGTGATAACCAACAATATCAGGAGAACATGAATTATGTGGCCAACTATGGGGGACCGAGACCAGGTGGTCAGAATTGGGGTCAGCAGAATCAACAATATAGACCAGCTCAGCAGTAGTACAACAACAACAATAACCATGGGACTATGCGACCACATGGTCAAATGATGCCTTACCAAAGGCAACAAGTGTACAACCAGTAAAATCAGCAGCAAGCTTATGAACAACCTCCACAACAGCAGATTGTGAGACATGAAGATGGGTTTGCTAAACTTGAGGGAATGATGTAACAAGTGATTGGGTCCACGGGAAAACTAACTAACAGAGTAGACTTACATGAATCAGCGATAAAGAATATTGAGATCCAATTAAGACAGATTTCTATGGCCCTAAATAATCGTCCTCATGGGACGTTACCTGCAGACACCCAAATCAATCCAAAAGAGCAGGGCCCGAAGCAGCTGATGGCAGTGAGTCTCTGAAATGGTAGAGACTTAGATCTGGAGCAAGAAATTGCTCGTGAAAGCAGACCGACAGAGACACTGGTGCCAGTTTCGTTGAGCTAGACAATTCGGCAGGGTTAACTGAGGTGACGGTACAACATGCGCACAAAGAAGAAGAGGTTATGAAAGAGACGGAGGTTGCACCGGAGCCGACAATAGAAGCAGAGCCTGAACAAGAGAAAAATTAAATCACAGGGAAGAAGCGACCACCAGCACCATTCCCACAGAGATTGGCCAAGTATCAGAAGGATGAGTAGTACAAGAAATTCTTGGAGATGTTGAAGCAAATTTAGGTAAACATTCCACTGATTGATGCTTTAAAGGAGATGCCTGGTTATGCGAAGATGATGAAGGACTTGATGTCCCGCAAGTTCTACTTTCAAGACTTGGACACGGTTACACTGACTCAGACCTGCAGTGCTGTTGTAACGAGACCCATAGCTGAGAAGCTGTCTGACCCTGGGAGTTTCACAATCCCTTGCACAATAGGCAACTTTGCATTTGCTAAGGCACTGTGTGATTTGGGAGCAAGAATAAACCTTATGCCCCTGGCTATCTACAAAAGGCTAGGCATTGGAAGAGCTAGACCCACGTCTATGTTACTACAGCTGGTTGATCGAACAGTGAAGAGGCCCTCTAGGATTCTAGATGATGTATTGGTACAGGTTGGGAAGTTTGTGTTCCCAGCAGATTTTGTCATCCTTGACTGTCGGGTTGACGAGGAAATTCCCATAATTTTGGGAAGGCCATTCTTGGCCACTAGGAGAGCCTTAATTGATTGTGAAACTGGAGAGCTCAAGATGAGATTAAACGATGAAGAGATAACATTCAACATGCAGAAATCTATGCGGAGACCAAGTGAATTTGCTAATTGCTCTCTAATAGATGCGGTGGATGTAGTCTTGGAGGAGGAAGATGAAGCTTTGAACATTAAAGACCCTCTAGCAGCTTGTCTCATGAACTTAGACGAAGCTAATGGTGAATACTTGGCACAGTGGGTACTTGCTCTTAAAGGCCAAGGTTTTTGGAGAAGGGAGCTTGAATTTGAGCCTTTGCAATTAGAGGAAAGAAAAACTCCTCCAGCTAAGCCGTCAATAGAAGAGCCACCAAAGTTGGAACTGAAGCCACTGCCATCCCATCTCAGGTATGCATTCTTAGGACCTGACTCAACTTTACCTGTTATTATCTCAGCTAGTCTGTTAGATGTGCAGGCAGAACAACTTTTGCATGTACTGACTGAGTGCAAGACTGCAATTGGGTGGACCATTGCAAACATTAAGGGGATCATCCCGGCCTTCTGTATGCATAAGATTCTACTGGAAGATGGGCATAAACCTTCTAGAGAACATCAAAGAAGGCTGAACCCCAACATGAAAGAAGTGGTGAAAAAGGAAGTGATTAAATGGTTAGATGCGAGAATCATATTCCCCATCTCTGACAGCAACTGGGTTAGCCCAGTGCAGTGTGTACCAAAAAAGGGAGGTATGACGGTGGTGAAAAATGAGAAGAATGAATTGATCTCTACACGAACAGTCACAGGTTGGCGAATCTGTATGGATTACAGGAAGTTGAACTTGGCTACCAGGAAGGACCATTTCCCACTGCCATTCGTTGATCAGATGCTAGATAGATTGGCAGGGAGGTCTCACTTTTGCTTTCTGGATGGGTACTCGGGGTATAATCAGATTTCTATTGCCCCGGAGGATAGAGAGAAAACGCCGTTCACCTGCCCTTATGGTATCTATGCTTTCAAAGAATGCCGTTTGGCCTATGCAACGCACCCGCCACATTGCAAAGGTGCATGATGGCCATCTTCACAGATATGGTAGAGGAGATAATGAAGGTTTTCATGGATGACTTCTCAGTGGTGGGGAATTCATTCGATGATTGCCTTGTGAACTTGAGAAGAGTTTTGAAAAGGTGTATCAAGACTAATCTGGTACTCAACTAGGAAAAGTGCCATCTCATGGTACAAGAAGGTATAGTCTTGGGGAACCTAGTGTCAAGTAAAGGTATTGAGGTGGATCGTGCAAAGGTTGATGTGATAGAAAAGCTTCCACCACCCACCTCCGTCAAAGCACTCAGAAGTTTTCTTGGGCACGCCGGTTTCTATAGGAAATTTATAAAAGACTTTTCCAAAATTGCTAACCCCTTGTGTAAATTGCTTGAAAAAGATCACCCTTTTGTGTTTTCTGATGACTGCAGGGTAGCTTTTGAGGAATTAAAGAAGAGGCTGGTAACAACACCTATCATAGTTTCCCCCGACTGGGAGCAACCGTTTGAGCTGATGTGTAATGCAAGTGACTATGCTGTGGGAGCAGTGCTTGGGCAGTGAAAAGATAAAATCATGCATCCAATATACTACGCAAGTAGGACGCTGAGTGGAGCCCAGCTAAATTACACTGTGACCGAGAAGGAGATGCTAGCAGTGGTGTTCGCATTTGACAAGTTCAGGTCATACCTGATAGGTTCGAAGGTAATTGTTTATACTGACCATGCTGCTCTCAGGTACTTGATCGAGAAGAAGGAGTCAAAACTGCGCCTGATTCGATGGGTGCTACTGCTGCAAGAATTTGATTTGGAGATCCGTGACCGAAAGGGAACGGAGAACCAAGTAGTTGATCATTTATCTAGGCTGGAAGGAGCTAAAAAGAAGGTTGAGGTAGAAGAAATTCTGGAAACTTTTTCAGATGAACAACTGCTAGCCACGAGTCTCGAGGAAGCGTCATGGTATGCAGACATTGCAAACTACCTGGCGAGCGGTATTGTTCCTTATGACCTTTAATCTGTTCAAAAGAAAAAGTTCTTTCGTTATTATCGCATGTATTATTGGGATGACCCTTATCTGTTCAGGATTTGTGTTGATAACATGATCCGGAGATGTATCCCCGAGGTAGACCAGTCTTCTATTTTGCAGGCATATCACGCGTCACCATATGGTGGGCACTTCGGGGGAGTATGAACAACTACAAAAGTCTTGGAGTCGGGATTATACTGGCCAACACTATTCAAAGATGCACATCTATGGATAAAGGGCTGTGATGAATGCCAACGAACCGGGAACATTTCCCGCAGACATGAGATGCCCATGAACCCGATTCAGGAGGTAGAAGTGGCTGATGTATGGGGGATCGACTTCATGGGGCTTTTCGCCAGCTCATATGGCAACAAGTACATACTCGTCGCTGTGGACTACGTGTCCAAATGGGTGGAAGCTGCAGCACTCCCTACAAATGATGCAAAGGGGGTAATTGGTTTTTTGAGAAAGAATATATTCACCCGATTTGGCACCCCAAGGGCAATAATCAGTGACGGAGGCACTCACTTTTGTAATCGAGCCTTTGCAAAGTTGTTGGAGAAGTATGATGTACGCCACATGGTCGCCACCCCATATCATCCACAAACAAGTGGGCAAGTGGAAGTCTCGAATAGAGAAATAAAGAGTGTGCTGACTAAGACTGTGAATGCTACTAGAACAGATTGGGCGAGGAAGTTAGATGATGCACTTTGGGCGTATCGCACCGCTTTCAAAACTCCAATTGGCATGTCGTCATACAAGTTGGTGTTTGGGAAGGCGTGTTATTTACCAGTAGAGTTGGAGCATAGAGCTTGGTGGGCGTTGAGACAATTGAATCTTGATAGTGAAGCTGCAGGAACAAGTAGAGTAACGGAGTTGCACGAGCTTCATGAGTTTAGATATCACGCTTTTGAGAGCACAAGATTATACACGGAGAGAATGAAGATACATGATAGGAATATTATTGAGCAGAATTTTAAACTTGGAGATACAGTATTGCTATACAACTCACGTCTGAAGTTGTTTCCGAGCAAATTGAAATCACGATGGTCATGGCCTTTTTGTGTGGTTGAAATTCACCCCACGGGTGCCGTAGAGATTGCTGCGAGTAATGACTCTTGCACGTTTAGAGTCAATGGGCATAGATTAAAACATTATGTGGGCATGGAGGAAGAAAAGGAAGTGTCAGTGACTCATTTGATCGAGCGTCCAAAGTTGAGCGCACTTTAAATACGCTTATCTGCGTCGTGCCGCGACGTTAAATCAGGCGCTTCATGGTAGGCACCCATTGATTTGTTGTATTCGTCGTGCCACGACGTTAATTCAGGAGCTTGTTGGGAAATTTTTTTTTCCCACTTTGATCGGTCTATTAAGGTGCAGGAACGAAAGCATGCGCAGCGGAAGGATTCGGGGTGACGAAAGTATCCCGGAGATAGGCAAAAACGCGAAAAAGCAAAAAAAATCTTGGAAGCCTAATCCACGGCCGATGATCTGACCGCGGATAAACTGCGGATTTTGCAAACTTCTGTCCGTGGCCACGGATCTGACCGTAGATCCGGCCGCGGACCTGGCACCGTTCAGGTTTAAAATTTTAATTTTTTTTCTTCCCCCCGCCTTTGTAATTAGTTTTTTTCCTTTAGTTAGAACACCCCCTTCATCCGCATCCCCCATTCTTTTATCCCCCCCTTAACCATAAACAACATCACATAAACAAAACAAAACCCTCCCCCTTCCCCAAATGCTTAACGCCTAACGCAACCCTTCCCCCATGTTCACCAAATCCCCTTCTCTTCTCCCTCCTCTCTACTCACCCACTTTTTAAGGTCCGGTTCTCACAAGATTCTCAAGTAAGTACATGCTTCTACTCTCTTCTGTTAGTTTCTTCTGTTTTGTTTTTTCGATTTTTTTCATTATTTTTCTCTTCTATTGTGGGTGTAAGAAAGTAGAAATCTAGGTACTCTTATCTATGTTGTATTTGTTGGTATATCTATTAATATGTGAGGACATTAGGTTGGTTGGGTTGGGAAAACATTGTGACTTGTGAGGAATGAGAGTTTAATTGGGTCCTTAGGTACATTGGGGGGGCATATGCACAGAAGGTGGAATTGCCACAATGAACTTTCTAGTATAAATTGTGACCCAAGGGGCGAGTGAAGTCTGAGTAACCGCCCGTGGTTCACCTATTTCGCTGATTCTTGATAATGGTGGTTGTGTGTAGGTACAATGAGATCTTTAAAGAAGAGACACACTACCTGTGGTTCATCCCGGGCACGGGCATCAGCCAGTTCAGGGCAGTTTGATAGCACTAGGTTTGTTTCCAGAGTTGCCCAAGACCATTTCGGTTGTAAGTCTATTAGAAAGCCGGTACCAGAAAGGAGAGTTGATAGGGGTTCCCTCCACGCTGAGTTCCCCAATAGGTATAGGGAGCTGACTAGGCGCAGGATCGACATCTTCTTCGAGGAACCGGAGGACGGTAACTTGTTGCTTGTTAGGGAATTCTACACCAACTGTTTCGAACATGAGGATCGCATTTGCATTGTGCGACAAAAGAAGGTGAATGCCTCGATTGAAGCCATCAGGAGAGTGTATCTCTTGCTTGCATTTACTGGGGAGATGGATTGCTATGATACTTACAAGCGAGAACCCACGAATTGGCAATTGTTTTTCCAAACTATCTGTAAACCAGACAAGGAGGTAGTGTGGGTTGTACAGGGATCGAGGTTGCACTCCGCCTCACTCACCTTTGAAGGTAAGTATTGGTTGTACATCATCAAAAGTCGACTGACGCCGTCCCACAACACCACTAAAGTCAATGGACCGCGAGCTGCTTTGATCTGGTGCTTCGCGAATGGCCACGATTTTGATGTGGCCAAGGTTATTCACTCTGAGATGTTCATCCGTTCAACACTGAGGAGGTATGGGTTCTTCTTCCCATCTCTGGCCACTAGATTGTGTCGTGCTGTAGGGGTGTCAGAGAACCCCAATGTGGACGGCAAGGTGAAGAAAGAAACAATGTTCCGGGCTTCCAAAGTGACCATTGGGGAAAGAGACGGTGGCACAGGTTCAACTGATAGTGATGATTCCGAGGCAGTTAGAGGAGAGAGATGGATGAGCAGGATGAAGTGGGGGCTGGAGTCGCCCTCCATGCCATGT
>NC_031996.1:15044267-15056414 GCF_001879085.1 Nicotiana attenuata | reverse complement strand
ATATATATATATATATATATTCCTTGATAAGTGGTGAATCTTGATGGAAGTGTGCTTAAAGAAGTATGGAGCAATACATATTAATGAAAAGATGGAGTTTGGTTTGACATAAGTAGGGTCGTAAATGCTAAAATGTATGTATTAAAGTGCTTAGGGAGGTGTAGTCACTCTTATACCTAAATGTATCCTACCCGTCTCGCAGCCTACATTACAACCAAATGAAGTCCTAATTGATCCTAGACAAAATGAGCTCGATTAGTGGAGTAGTACACTACGGGCAAGCCTATGGTGCATTTTTTTGTGTGGCATACGAATGTTCTTCCTGAGAGTGAGTGAATTCTTTCTATCTTGAGTTCCTAATTGTTCTTAACTGTTATTGTGTGCGGAACCACTCTCGTTTGTTATGAAATGGCATTTGATTCATGAAGGAAAGTCGATTCTTAACCTTTGCGTTAGAGTAAGTGAGTATAGTTAGGAATATTGCGTGGCATGGGAGAATAAGCTCTTGAGGCGAAGATGTTACACTACTGGGCTCAATTCTTGTGAAATGTTCTTGGTGTGACGAGTTAGGGAAGTCGCTCAGTGAAGTTAGGCCGCTGTAGAGTGTGGTTTGATTGCTCAAGGACGAGCAAAGGTTTAAGTGTGGGGTGTTGATAGTAGACGATAATCATGCAATTTAGATAATATTTACACTCTAATTTGGCCGCACTTTATCAATTGAATGTAAAAGATAACAAAATGCTCTAATTAAGAGTTTTATGCTTTGCAGGAGCCACTCCGAGCTAGGAGGAAGCTAAAAGAGTGTTTTGGAGTCAATATGGAGCATGGAAGGCCAATAGGAAGATAACACGGTTGAAAAGGAGAAAGAAGAGCAAGGACCAGCTCCGCGGTCAGGTCCGCGGCCGCAGACAGAAGTTGTGTCAAATCCGCGGCCGCGAACGGGTTAACGGGAGCCAAATATTAAGGGTCAATTGTGTAATTTCCAGGACGACTCTCCTTGACCTATAAGAAGACCAGCTCGCCCAAAAAGAGGACATTGAGGTTTTTGAAGGGATTTTGAAGGCAAGAACAGGCAAGAAGCAAGGCGGAAGATTCGGCATAGAGTTTTTACCTTTCTTCCTCTTGTTTTTATCGTTGACAATGAATTCTATTGTTATGATTGTGAAAACAATTATGCATAGCTAAATTCCTAATCTAGGGTTTTGATGGAACCTCTTGGAGGATGAATTTCTTGTTATATTAATATAGATTTGCCATAGTATTTTCTCTGTTTGTTCAACTATATTGTGATTGTTGTTGATTAAAGGGCCCTCAATCGGCTGCGCCTATTCAGTATGTATTACTCGAGAGAGAGTGCATATTTAGGTAATTGTTGAACAACACCACTCCCAATGTATATGAGGGATCAATACGAAGAGTATAAAGGTTGGATTAGGGATAACAAAACCTTGGGTGCGATCTAAGTGAGCTGTAACTAAGGCCAGCTAGCGTAATTCAGGAGAATATGTCTAGTATATTGTTGTAATTACTCGGGAGAGAATTACGATAGTCAGAGTGCTCATGATCGATAAAGAAGACTTAGGCAAACTTATAGCAAACATAACGGAAAGGATTCCGACAAGAGGGGAAATCAGAACCTTAGACCATTCCTCTTCTTGCTTACAACCCGTTTATAGCTAGTTCTTAATTACCGTATTTTTATTACGTAATATTTAGTTAATAAACACCCAATTTGTTACTCAAATATCTCTGAAGGTTGAATACGTGAATTTCTGTGAGTCCAATAGCTATGATTCATAGGTTAATTCCCCGTGGGATTCGACTCCGGACTTGTTAACCGTAATGTATTTGCAGCAACCGCTTTGTCCTTTTTATAAGTCATAGTTGGGCGTGATCAATCACCCTTCGTGCTTTACACTATTTCTCACATGATAATGAATATAAAATGGCACGGCATCACCCTTCGTGCTTTACACTCTTCCTCACCCAAACAACAAAGCAATAACAACCAGGAGATAGAATTATTAATAACAAGTCCCATCAACATTTAGTTCCACAACGTCAACCTCAACTTTGAGTCAACACTTAATCAGTATCAAATTCCATAAAACATGATAAGAATTGTCCAACATAAAGAATAACTAGTCTAAACACGAACAATATGAATAAAGAATACAACGATCACAAGAATAAGACTCACTCGCATGCTATGACTCGACAACAACGCATAGGTAATCGTCACCTCACCTATACATTGTACTCAATCAACCAAACACGCAGCAAATAGGCAACAATACCTATTCCCTCAAGCCAAGGTTAGACACAACACTTACCTCGCTCCGCGGGCTGCTCAATGCTCAAATACCGCTTTGCCTCTAGTATCCACCTCCAAACCACTTGTATCTAGCCACAATTAACTCAATATCAGCAATTATTGCTAAAGTAATCAACTACAATGCATAAATTTAGTTTTCCCAAACTTTCCCCCAAAAAGTCAAAAACCGACCCTGGACCCGCTTGGTCAAAACCCGAGGTTCGGACCAAAATCCATTTACCCGTTCACCCCCCGAGCCCGGATATATAATTGGTTTCGAAATCCGATCCCAATTCGAGGTCTAAATCCCCAATTTCTCAAATCCCTAGTTTCTACCCAAAACCCCCAGTTCTACCATGAACACACTAGATTTTAGGTTGAAATTTCATGAAATGCAATGGGTAATTGATATAAAGTGGCTTAGAATCACTTACCAACACTTTGAGGAAGAAATTGTCTTTTGAAAATCGCCTCTAGGCCGTTTAGCTTTGGAAAATTTGAAACAATGACCTAAGTCCTGATTTGGGACTGTTTATGAACTGGGCGACAGTGTTCATCGCGTTCGCGAGGACACTATCGCGTTCGCGAAGAGCTGCCTTGCTAGGCTTACGCGATCACGAAACCTCCGTCGCGTTCGTGAAGGCTTTGCCCCCTTGGCCTTCGCGTTCGCGAGCCCTTGCTCGCGTTCGCGTAGAAGGAAGTCTGACCTCTCCCCTAGGTCCCCAATGCTTCGCGTTCGCGGTGAGCCGGTCTCGTTCGCGAAGGGTAAAGCCCCCATCACTCTGCGTTCATGACCAGGCCTTCGCGTTCGCGAAGAAGAAAACTCACCTTGACCAGCCCACCCTTCGCATTCACGAGAGTAGCTTCGCGAACGCGAAGAAGGACACAGCAGAACAACTGCTGCAACAAAAATACCAGATTTCCTAAGTTCAAAACATCCCGTAGCCTATCCAAAACTCACCCGAGCCCTCGGGGCTCCAAACCAAATATGCACACAAGTCTAAAACCATCATACGAACTTTCTCGCGAAATCAAATCGCCAAAATAACACCTACAACTACGAATTTTGCACCAAATCGAATGAAATTTTCAAGAAAGCTTTAAAACTTCTATTTTATCAACTGGACGTCCGAATCACGTCAAATCAATTCCGTTTCTCACCAAATTTTATAGACAAGTCTTAAATATCATAATGAACCTGTACCGGGCTCCAGAACCAAAATACGGACCCGGTACCAACACGATCAAACATTAACTAAATTCTTAAAACATTAGATTTTCAGTCTTTCAATTTCCATCAAAAATTCATTTCTCGAGCTAGCTACCTCGGAATTCGATTCCGGGCATGCGCCCAGGTCCCATATTTTGATACAGACCCACCGGGACTGTCAAATCACGAGTCCGGGTCCGTTTACTCAAAACTATGACTGAAGTCAACTAAATCATCTTTTAAAGGCAAAAATTATTATTTTCATCAACTTTAAACATAAAAGCTTTACAGAATCACGCCCAGACTTCACACGCAAATCGAGGAGGATAAAATGAGGTTTTTTAAGACCTCGGAATACAGAATTTAGTTTTAAATCATAAGATGACCTTTTGGGGTCCGAGGTTCCGTTGTACTTCGGTAGATTGGGCATTCTAAATTTCTTCGGGATGGGCTTTGGAGCAGCACTCGATTGGAACGGCCTTTGTACGAATTTCTTTGAATCTACACCCTCAAGAATCGGGGGTGCGCCCAGGATCAGATCGACCCTTAAATTGTAGGTCTCCACCTTTTTGTCATCAGCTTCTATCTTCTTTTCGCTCGATTCAATCCTCTTTGTGAGGTCCTCGAACATCTTTATAATAGCGGGGTAGGCTGCTGACCCGTTGTTGCTTGATCTTTCCGTTCGGCTCGAGGAGCCGTTTTTCGGTCCTGTTGTGCTTGGAGTTTTTTGGTGGCTTTGCAGTTGAGCAATCGCCAGCTATTGTGCCTGCAACATCTCAAAAATGACGTGAAGGCTAACCTATCGTTCTTCCCGAGCTAGGGTTCTTTGAGCTTCTTGTTGGTTTTCTTGGCGTATACTCCTGTTAGTGTGGGAGCTTATATCGACGTGTTGGGCGTTGCATGAGCCCACATCTAGGGGAATTGGTTCAGGTGGGTCCTCAGGGTTTTGCAGTGATACACCGGCGCCTGGAACAACTACACCATTCTCTCCATGATCCTCAGGACCGTTGTTTTCATGTGCATTCACTGAGTTGGACATTTTGACCTGAAATCAAAGATTCTTGGACAAGAAAAAGTGTGAAGAATAACTTGCATTTTTCAGTAAACCAGCACTGAAACAATCACTATTATTTTTAGCCCCACGGTGGGCGCCAAACTGTTTACCTTGAAAATGGTAATTACAATTAAATTTGATATTGTGGTTCTAAAAAAATGCGATTTATTAGGTCGGGCTAAAATGCCTGACTGGGAACGACCGATGAAGAACTAACAGTTCTGAGAGCCTTGATGGCGGCTCTTTATGATCAATGATGAGTAATAAATGAAGAACAATTAATTGAACACAATAAATGTAAGCAATAAAATCAAATGAGAGACAATGGAGAATGTTTAAGTTAGAGAGCAGAGAATGTTCTTGTTCTTGTATTGAATATCATGTGCACAAGAAACGACAACGGTCCCCTTTATATATGAGGGGGAATCCCAACATGGTACATGTATAATTATTACAAAGAGACGTAGCTGGTACAACTATCTAATGGTCTGGTACAGACTAGTACTATTCTTGCAGGTGTTGTCAGCTTTGGCTACACGCCTTGGGAATTTCCCGCTTATCCATGATAGCCATCGATTTGAGCTGTCCCGAGGTCGAGCATAGGGGACCCTCGGGGTCGAAGCTCGAACTGTGCCTCGAGGTTCCTGGAGGCAGGTTGTGGAATGTCATAACGATCATAAAATCGGGATTTTAGCCGTATATAATATGCTCCCACTTCCACTCAGGAATCTCTATCTTCTGAAGCAAACCACCAGGTCTTTGATGCTCATACTTTACTTGCTGACAATTTAGACACCGAGCTACATGTGCAACAATATCCTTCTTCATCATCCTCCACCAATAATTTTGCCGCAAGTTCTGATACATCTTGGCGGCGCCCAAATGAATACAATACCGGGAACTGTGGGCCTCCTCTGGAATCAACTCACGAAGTCCATCCACATTAGGCACACAAACCCGACCTTGCATCCTCAAAACTCCATCATCTCCATCCGTAACCTGCTTGGCATCACCATGTCGCACTGTGTCCCTATGGACAAACAAATGAGGGCCATCATACTGTCGCTCCTTGATGCACTCAAACAATGAAGACCGAGCGATTGTACAAGCTAGAACACGACTAGGCTTAGAAACATCCAACCTTGTGAACTGATTGGCCAAAGCCTGAACATCTAATGCAAGCGGTCTCTCACCGACTGGAATGTACGCAAGTTGCCCATACTAGTTGACTTCCTACTCAAAGCATCGGCCACCACATTGGCCTTCCCGGGATGATACAAGATGGTGATATCATAGTCTTTCAATAGTTCTAACCACCTCCTCTGCCTCAAATTGAGCTCCTTTTGCTCGAACAAATACTGCAAACTCTTGTGATCTGTGAACACCTCACACGAAACGCCATATAGATAGTTCCTCCAAATCTTCAGCGTGTGAACAATGGCTGCCAACTCTAAGTCATGAACAAGGTAGTTCTTCTCGTGAACCTTCAGCTGCCGTGAAGCATATGCAATTACCTTGCCCTCCTGCATCAATACCGGACCAAGACCAATGCATCACAATATACATTATAAGGCCCTGAACATGTGGGCAATACCAACACTGGTGCCGTAGTCAAAGTTGTCTTGAGCTTCTAGAAGCTCGCCTCACACTCGTCCGACCATCTGAACGGGGCACCCATCTGGTCAATTTGGTCAACGGGGTTGCTATAGATGAGAACCCCTCCACAAACCGACGGTAATAACCTACCAATCCCAAGAAACTCTGGATCTCTATAGCTGATGTGGGTCTAGGCCAGTTCTTGACTGCCTCAATCTTCTTAGGATCCACCTGAATACCTTCTGCTGATAAAACGTGACCCAAGAAGGCAACTGAACTCAAACAAAAGTCGCATTTTGAAAACTGAGCATATAACTAGCTGTCTCTCTGAGTCTGAAGAACGATCCGAAGATGCTGCTCGTGCTCCTCTCGACTGCGGGAGTAGATCAAGATATCATCAATGAAAACAATCATAAAGGAATCCAGATAGGTTTTGAACACCCGATTCATCAAATCCATAAATGCTGCTGGGGCATTTGTTAGCCCAAATGACATCACTAGAAACTCATAATGCCCATACCGAGTCCGAAAGCTGTCTTAGGGACATCGGATGCCCTAATCCTCAACTGATGGTAGCCAGACCTCAAATCAATCTTCGAAAATACCTTGGCTACCTGAAGCTAATCAAATAAGTCGTCAATCCTCGGCAATGGATACTTATTCTTGATGGTGACTTTGTTCAACTGCCGATAATCTATGCACATCCTCATCGATCCATCTTTCTTCTTCACAAACAACACGGGCGCACCCCAGGGAGAGACAGTAGGTCTAATGAAGCCCTTATTGAGCAAGTCTTGCAACTGCTCCTTCAATTCTTTCAACTCTGGCGGGACCATACGGTATGGCGGAATACAAATGGGCTGAGTGCCCGAAGCCAAATCAATACAGAAGTCAATATCCCTGTCAGGTGGCATCCCCGGCAGGTCTACAAGAAATACCTCTGGAAACTCTCAAACAACTGGCACATAATCCATGGAAGGAACCTCCGCACTAGAATCGCGGACATAACTCAAATAAGCTAGACAACCCTTCTCGACCATACGTCGAGCCTTCATATAAGAAATAACCCTGCTAGTAGAATGACCTGGAGTCCCTCTCCACTCTAATCGAGGAAACCCTGGCAAGGCTAAGGTCACTATCTTGGCGTGACAGTCCAATATGGCATGATAAGGTGACAACCAATCCATCCCCAAAATGACATCAAAATCAACCATATCGAGAAGTATAAGATCTATACTAGTCTCAAGATCCCCAATAATAACCACACACGAATGATAGACACGATCTACAACAATAGAATCCCCTACCAGTGTGGACACATACACAGGGGCACTCAAAGAATCACGTGGCACAACCAAATATGAAGCAAAATAAGATGACACATATGAATAAGTAGAACCTGGATCAAATAACACTGAGGCATCTCTACTGCAAACTGAAACCGTACCTGTGATAACCACGTCAGATGACTCAGTCTCAGGCCTGGCTGGAAAAGCATAGCATCAGGGCTGGGTCCCACCACTCTGAACTACATCTCGAGAACGGGCCCGGTCTGGCTGGCCTCTACCCCTAGCGGCCTGACCTCTACCTCTAATGCCCCGACCTCCACCTCTAGCTGTCTGACCCCTACCTCTAGTTGGCTGAGCAGGCGGTGAAGCACCTGGTGCCGAACCATGGAACGAGAACTCTGATACCGAGAGCTGCTCGATGCTCGAGCACAATACCTGGAAATATGCCTCGGATCACCGCAAGTATAACAAGACTTCGGCTACTGAGACTGCTGACCGTGAAACTGACCCTGACGACCTGAGTAACCAGCCTGAAAACTCTAGAGTGGAGGTACATTAACAGGAGCCGGTGGTGCACTGTAGGCTAGCTGATTGGAATAATGCATATGAGGGCCACGACCACCTGAAACACCGTGAGAATCCTGGAGTGCTGAATGAAACGGCCTGGAAGGATGGCCTTTACCAAAAGTACCCCTGCCTCCAGATGAGGCACCACTAAATCCACAAGAATGACGAGGTCTCTTGCCAGATCCCTGACCACTCCCCTAAGCTAGAACCATCTCAACTCGCCTGGCAATATTGGTTGCGTCATGGAAAGAAATCTTACTCCCAGTCTCCTTAGCCATCTGTAATCTGATAGGCTGAGCAAGTCCCTCAATAAACCTCCTCACCCCTCTCTCTCGGTGGGGAATATAAGAAGAGCATGACGGGCCAAATCAACAAACCGAGTGTCGTACTGTGTGGTCATACTGCTATGCTCAAGACGCTCGAACTGCCTGCGATAGTCCTCTCTCAGTGTAACAGGAAGGAACTTCTCAAGAAATATCTGAGAGAACTGGTCCCAAGTCAAAGCAGGCGATCTAGCTGGTCTAGTCAACACAAAGTCATTCCACCATCTCTTGGCGGACCCTATCATTTGGAACACAGCAAAATCAACCCCATTGGTCTCAACTATCCCTATGTTCCGCAGCACCTCATGGCAGCGGTCAAGATAATCCTGTGGGTCCTCAGAAGCTGCCCCACTATAGTGAACTGGAAAGAGCTTGGTGAACTTGTCCAATCTCAAAAAGCTCTCAGAGGACATAGCTGGTCCACCAGTGGCCTGTGCCGCAACAACTAGCTGAACCACTCCAACTGGCTGAGCAGTTGGAGTCTGGTACTGGGGAGTCATCTACTCCGGAATGTGAGTAGCAGGAGTCTAAACTCCTCCCCCAGCCTGAGAGACGGCTGGTGGTGCAGGGAATGTGCTGGTCTGTGCCACACTCTCCATGAGGCCAACTAGACAGACCAAAGCATCCTGAAGTACCGGGGTGGTGATGAACCCCTCTGGGACCTAAGCTGGTCCTGCGGGAACGGTCTGGGCTGGAGCCTCCTAATCAAACTCTACCTGAGGCTTCGCCGCTGGTACTGCTGTTCGAGCTCTACCCCTGCCTCGGCCTCTGGCACGGCATCGGCCTCGACCTCCATCCCTCGTAGGAGCTGCCATTGGGGGCTCTGGCTGTTGCTCAGCTTAAGATGCGGTACGTGTTCTTGCCATCTGCGAAGAACAAGAGTGGAAGAGTTCGATTAGCACAGAGAGAAATAATTTCAAGACAAAGAAAAATAGAAGTGAAATTATTCCTAAACTCTGTAGCCTCTGGGAGATAAGTACAGACGTCTCTGTACTGATCCCCCAGACTCTACTAAGCCTGTTCGTGAATTGTGAGACCTAGGCAACCTAGTACTCTGATAACAACTTGTCACGACCCGGATTTTCCCACCGTCAGGACTGTGATGGCGCCTAACCTTTCAGTTGCTAGACAAGCCAACAATTAGAAGTTAAATACGCTAACTCTTAAACGATTCCATAAATAAGAACAATTAAACCATAACAGATTAAAGAAGTGCGAAATTCTATAATAACCTAGTTAATACTTATACACAACTACCCAGAATCTGGTGTCACAATCCACGAACTACTAAGATTTAACTACAAGCAAAGTGTCTGAAAGAAGTACTGTGAGCACGTGATTTTTGCCCTATATATGAATTATTCCCAAAAATTCAAACAAAATAGTTTTTCTTTCATTATTTTACACTTTGGTGAGTTTTGTGTTATTTTCTGTTAGTTGTTTGCATTTTATTTGTGCATTTTAATGCATATGAAAATATAAAAATTACACTTGACATTCGCATTTAGGATT
Source organism: Nicotiana attenuata (assembly GCF_001879085.1). NCBI lineage: Eukaryota > Viridiplantae > Streptophyta > Magnoliopsida > Solanales > Solanaceae > Nicotiana > Nicotiana attenuata. The sequence continues at coordinate 15,046,549 of NC_031996.1, read as the reverse complement.
TAATTTCATATTTTAGGATTAATTAGTGGTTAAGCCGTTTTTAGAACAAAATTTAAAGAAAATAACAAAATAGTCCATCTTTGCATTTTTAATTGTTAATTGTTGAATTTGTCATGGGTTTGCTTTTAAATAGGATTTAATAGATTTTTAGGAATTAATTAGTTTATTTTTTGAAACAAAGTAGGTCTTTGATTTTGCATTTTAATAAAGTTAGCAAACCATAAAAATACAAAATGAAAACAAATAAGTAAATAAAATACAAAAAGAAAAGAAGGAAAACAAATAAAAGGAAATTAAAATGAAGAAACAAATGGCTGGCCAACATTGGGCCATTTTCCGTTCAAATAATACAAGCCCAAACCAATTAAAACCCAACCCAGTCCATAGCCCAATTTCCCAAACCCGGCCTGCCCCTTGCATAACCAAAACGATGCCATTTAATCGTCTTAAATCCTGGCCGTCGAGGTTGATCAATCGGACGGTTCAGAACGGGGGTCGTTTTAATATAAAAATGTCGGAGACTCCCCCCTACCCCCTTTCCGTCTCTCAGAACCTCACCGCACCTAACCCTGTTCTCCGTCGCCGGCTCCGCCAATTCCGCCGCCGGAAATCTTCTTCGCCGGCGGCGTTCACCCAATGACCCTGAAAATTACACCATAGATTCCCCATGTCCTCCTCTTTCCAAATCCCAAACCCCCATGGCTCAAATCCTACCCAATCGCCTCAAATCTACCAAACCCTAGGCGCCGCCACCACCGTGCACGGCGGCGCCGCCACCCTAAACCCTCCAAATCCATCGAATCAACATCATGTGATCTCCTCGTTCCCCTCATGATGAATCCACTTTTAGTTATGTTCAAATTTCGCAGGAGTTGTTCAAATTTTGAATCTAAGAGGCGGCAGAACCCTAAGACTCCACAAGTGAGTTTTTCTTCGTACTTCTTCAGTAATTTCTTCCTCGAAATTGGTATTTCCTCCTGGCTAGTCAATTTAGGGTTTGATTTCTATTTTTTCTCATTTTTGTTTCAATTCGCCTGAACCAGTGTTCAGTATGTGGATCTTTTATTTGCTTTTCTGTTAATCAATAGTAATAATCTGTCGTTTGCTAATATTAGTTGTGATTTGAGTTCTTTAAAATTAGGGTTAATCATGTTCAGGATTTAGTCTACATTTTCCAGTATTGCTTAAATTTTCTTCATGTATGATTTAAGTTTATTAGTTTGATTTTGTGTCTTTTTTTTTAGTCTTGATGGTCTTTAATTGGTCCTGCTTGGGCACTGTTTGGTTTTGGTTTGTTAAACTAGTAATCTTATATTAGTTAGTTTAGTTTAGTTCATTTCAATTTAATCAGTGGTTGTTCTTTAGTTCCGTGTTTGTTTACAAATAATCCTTAGGCTTAGTTTAGATTAGTTTGGTTATAGCTGATAGTTCAACTAGTGTTAGTAATTTTGGGTTAAATTCAAGGGTAGCTTAGACATTTAGGATCGGATAGCGCATGGTAGTTGAAACTAGACTCTTCTAGAACCTTCCAAAGTAGGACTTTAGGGTAATTTCAGTAATTGTAGTGTATTAACTTGTGACACAAGTCAGAAAACAAGAGGTTAAATGAGTAAATAAAGAAGGACTAAAAAGAAAACTAAAAATCTAAAAGCTGCCCCACTTTTGCCTATAAAAGGCAACATACTTGCCTTCATTCAGAAGTTTTTGGAGCCCTCAAAAATTCCCCCTAAAAAACAGTAACGTAAATAGCGCAATTCATGGTCTATTCAGCCGTTTTTAAACGGAAAGTGAATCAATTAACATAATAGACTCCTAATATAACTCAAACTCAATTATAACACACAAAATTTGTGTTCTAGTTATATAAAAAGATTCTCAATCTAAAAACACCCAAAAACATAGCAATCTTCAGAGAAATTATATAATTACATTGAATACAGTTAAATACATAAAAAAACATTGAATACATGAAGTATTGATGGTCATCTATAGTTCAAAAATATATGAATACATACTGCAGATACATTTGAATACATATATACATCTGAATACATAAATTATATTAATTAAAAAAAATATATGAATACATTCATGGAATATAGCGAGACAGTGAATACAATGAAATACATGGAATACAACGGGATACATTGAAATACAATGAAATAAAAAGACAATGAATACAATGAAATACATAGAATACAACGAGATACATTGAAATACAATGAAAAAAAAGGTAACAGACTCTTCAAGTTGCTCAGCCCCAAACTCCGTCGTCTTTGTTC
>NC_031996.1:15020291-15043400 GCF_001879085.1 Nicotiana attenuata | reverse complement strand
AATAGAAATCATAGTTACTTTAGGATTTGCCCTTTAAAATAAATAATAGATGAGACGAGCCTCGCCGAATAAAGTATAAATTGCGGGGCCCTCATTCAATGCTTAACTAAAAATACCTAGACTTCGGGATGGGCCGTTTAGCGAATTTCACGGCCTTCCCCAAAGATAATAACGCGATAGTCTCTTTAGGCACGCACTTTAAATAATTTTACATTCCTAAATACGGGTGCACATTTATGTGACCCAAATCCAAATCTCAACAAAGTTGAAATGTGTCAAAAACCACGGGTGCATTTATGTGACGTGGTTCGAGACGTATTTTCACGACGTTGCAATTCTCTTAAAATAAACAATAATAATAAAAGCGGTTCAAAGCCAAAGACATAAATCCCCAAAACATGTACTAAAATCAAATAAATAAGCCAAATATGACAGTTGAGCGACCGTGCTAGAACCACGGAACCGGGAATGCCTAACACCTTCTCCCGGGTTAACAGAATTCCTTACCCGGATTTTTGGTTCGCGGACTGTTAACACAGTCATAATTTCCTCGGTTCGGGATTCTAAACCGGTGACTTGGGACACTATTAATCTCCCAAGTGGCGACTCTGAATCTTAATAATAAATCCCATTCCGATTGTCCTTTAAGTTGAAAAACTCCTTTACGCCCTTGCGGGTGTAGTGAAAAGGAGGTGTGACAGCTCTGGCGACTCTACTGGGGAAAAGAACCCAGAACGTTTTGTTCAGGGTTCAGAATTCGAGCTTAGAATAATTGTTATATTTGGCTTTATCTGATTTTCTTACATGTTTCAATGTGCTTAATGTTTACCGCTTTGATATTATGTGAACTGTATATATAAACTGTGCCGGAACCCTTCTCTTCTCACCTCCGGGGATGTGCTTACTAGTTGAGACTCCCTATTCTGTTAGTGTCATACCTTGAAATAAGAAAGAGGCCGGACAAGTTACTAAGCCGGACGATCCCGCGGGTCCCCGGTACGTAGCCCCCTCCTCGACTCGAGTTGTCCGCTCGGGTACACAGTCTAGAACACATACCCAGGTTTTGAACCTAGAATAACTTGACTTCATGCCGGATCCCTAGTAGGAACGCTTATTTGCATCACGTGCATTTGCCATAGGGGACTCAACACAGGGGTTGGGTCCGTCTAGGACAGGTAACCTGAAATGAAAAAGACTATCCTGATGCATATTACATGTTGCACTTATGTGTCTCGGGTTTGCATGCTGACCGACTTTGGAGTATTTGGGAAAAATTGAAACAAAAAACAAAAAAAGAGAAAAAGAGAGTTAATTACCAATGTCCAACTAGTGCCGAAATGCTGCCGGATTTTTGAGAAAATGAAAGAAAAGAAGAAAAGTAGTTGTTTTTTTAGTTTGTTTCGTTACCAATGGAAAAGAAAAACAAAAAGAGTTCTATTTTCAAATTAGTTTGTTTATTTTCCACTGAAAAAGAAAATATAAAAAAAGAGTCTTGCTTTCAGAAATAGTATATTTGCCAATAAAAAACAAAAGGAGTTCAGTTTTTGACAATAGTTAGTTTTATTTGACCGAACTACGCAGGTTTGATTCTCACTGTATGTGAGATACGTAGGCAACCCTCATCGGGTCCAACCCCCCTTTTGCAAAAATAGCCAAAAAATGTCAAATTTTAATTTTCGTCATGAATAAGTCGGGTGCCGCCATTCTTGTTTAAAATAAGCCGAGTGTCCCTAAAAGGGCGCCGGAAGGCTATTTTTGCAAGAACAGCCACCTTGAGTCAGTTTCAACGGTTAGCAGGCACAACCTTAAAATCTTCTCCCCGAAGTGCTGAAAGGCCGTACTTGCAAAACCGGTCATTTGTTAATTTGAACAAAAATAGTGTCATTTTTCATTGTTAGGTCAAATAAGTGATTAAATCACCTTAATAAATGTGCAGGATGAGCACGACTCAAAACGAACCTTTTTCAATCATGCATAAAATCCCTTTGGAGTTGCGTCTGTGGTGGAACGACTTAGGAGGAGACATCATCAGAGCGTTGGTCACATGTTGGGACCCGACACATAACGTCTTCCATTTCTCGGACTTTGAGTTGACCCCGACACTAGAGGAAATAGCCGGCTACATCGGGAAAGATGAGGTTCCTTTAAGGTATAAGTACTTGGTGGCCCCGAGACCTGTGGCTGTGCATAGATTTTTAGACTCGCTGAAAATAAGCAGGACGGTCCACAATGCAGATTTGGCAAATGGCTTTTGTACGCCACAATGCGATGTAGGAGGTTTCAATAACCCGGAAAACAAGATATGTAGCAAAGGGAACCGCCAAAAATGGGAGGAGCATAGACGTTTTGCTTTTATGGTGGTCTTTTTGAGGCTTGTGGTATTTCCAAGGAAAGACGGAAACATTGACATAAAAATAGCCGGGTCGTCAGCACTCTACCCACTCAAGCCAAAAGCACCCTTGCGCCCATGATATTAGCCGAAATATTCTGCACTCTTACAGCTTGCAAAGCCGGGGGAGACTTCTTCGAGGGGTGCAATTTATTGTTGCAAATGTGGATGACCGAACACTTGTGCCATCGTCCTCAGTTCCTAAGTTATGGGTCTGCAAAGAAGACATGTATAGAGGAGTTTTACACAAGGATCAAGGGGATCAGCTTGCCCGAGGGATTCACGGGCTGGACTTCACACTTTCGGTCCCTCACTGCTAGTCAAATAGAGTGGACATTTGGATGGTTGCCTGTCAATGAAATCATATATATGCCAGCAATGGGGCCGCACTTCCTTTTGATGGGTCTTAAGAGCATCCAGCCCTATGCCCCGTATCGGGTTTTAAGGCAACTCGGGAGGTGCCAAATAGTGCCAAAAGATGGCGATCTTAGTGCTCAGGTGGTTGAAATTAGCCCTGACGGACAGTTCCCAGAAGCAAGAGTCCGCCAGATCTGGAATGAATGCCAATACTTAAAAGAGGATACTTGCGTACAGGATCGGGCCAAAGGCGAAGTGTCGCCAGGATACCTTGCTTGGTATAGGAGAGAATATGAGCATGAAAGGCCAGCTAAAAGACCGCACATCCGGGAGTTTGCCGAATCATCGCAAGAACAGTGGGCTTGGTTAGCTAAAGAAAATGAATATAGGGCCCGCATAGGGGCATTGGACAAACAGGTCCAAGACCTCCAGTTTGAAACAGCGTGCAAGCCGCGGCTGACGAGGTGAGAGAAGAAATTGGCCAAAGAGAATGAAGCTTACGAGCCANTGGTCGTCATGCTTAAGATCCTTGACCGCAGATAAAGTTGAATGGGCGTATGGATGGCTTCCTGCTACTGAAGCTGTATACGACCTCAGCGGAGGTCGCTTATAGTCTTTTGATGGGATTCGAAGAATACAGCCTTATGCTCCTTACCGAGTTCTGCGGCAATTTGGAAGATTCCAGACAGTGCACAACGATGAAGACCTGAGCGAACAAATCATCGAGTTAGGACCGAAAGCTGCATTCCCCGAAGGCAGAATTCGAAAGATATGGAATGAGGGCAGGTACCTTGAACCCAAGACTATAGTACATGACCAAGCCAGGGGTGAGGTAGATCCCAAATACTTGGTCTGGTTTGGTAAAAGATTTCAAATTCCTGAGAGACCCGCCAAAAGGCCACATGTGCAACAATTCACTAACGAGGCTCAGGTGCAATGGGATTGGTTAGCCAAGGAAAAAGAGTACAGGGCCCGAATAGGAGCCTTGGAAAAACAGGTTCAGGAGCTCCGGTTTGAAAACACCTTGCAAACCGCAGCCGACGAAGGTGATAAGAAGAAATTGGCTCAGGAGAATGAAGCTCTCAAAGCCCAAATTCAGCAAATGAAAATAGATGCCAGGAATCGGGAAAGAAGTCTATCCAACGAGAGATTGATAAAAGGTTTGAAGAAAACAAGTTTTGGACTGTCAGGAGGAATTAGAAAAATCCGAGGGAAACGTGGCAAAACTTCGGGCACAATGGGCAAAGAAGACCGAGGAAAGGGCCCAGTTTGTACAACAAATGAAGAAGAACTATGAGGGAACCATTGCTAACATGAAAAGAAAAATGAATACTCTTGAAGAAAAGGCAGCTCGGCGGGACAAAGAATTTCGGGCCGAGAGAGAACAGTATTATGGGTTAATCGCTGAGATGGAAAAGGAAATAAAATCGTTACAGGATCTTCACCTCCAGGATTCTCAGGTTCTAGAGGCTCGTACTCAGCAGATAAGTCGGCTACTCCAAGAAAAGGACCATATCGGGGAAAGAATCAGAAACATTGCCAACTATATTGTCATGAAGTGCCAGACCGGTGAGCAGATAGGTCGTACCACGTTCTTTGCTTCCGTGATGATATTCGTTCGCCATGTCATGAATGATCTGGATCAGTTGCAAAAGGGTCTCGCACGCAGGCCCGCGGCGATGCCGAGAGATGCCCCGTGGGCCCCAGGATTTGAAGCTTTGATGTATTCTTAGATAATCGAGTCTATATTTCTGCTTTTGAGTCTGGTTTTTGTACTTTCCTTTTTGAGAAAAAGAACAACAAATAGTTTGGTAGCTTTGTAATCGCAGTTGTTATTAATGAAAATTTGAAAAAATTCCGAAAAATTGTTTCTTTATTTCTTGCATTTATTTTTCGCATTTATTTGCAAGAACTACGCTTGGTTTGATTCACGCGGGGTCGTGATACGTAGGCAATCTCCATAGGATTCGACCGTAATAATAAAAAGTGAAAAAACAAAAGAGGGAAAGAAAAACAAAGATAAAAAGAGAGCAAGAGAAAAGAAAAGAAAAGAGTGGAAAAACAATTTTGAGTAAAGGAACGAATAGGGAGAAGGAAAACCAAGGTAAGAGTGAAAAGAGAGAAAAAGAAGAAAGAGAAAGGAGAAGAGAAAGTTTGCAATTGGCAAGTAAAGGAAATGGAAAGCCGGGATGACGCATGCGACTGAGTAAAGGCACAATAGAAATGGTTAACTGCTTAGGTACATTCACTCCTCAATGTGCGGTTATCTATTTGTTAATGTCCTAACCGCTAACAAAGTTGTTGTTGATGAGTTCAGGCAAGTGGTTAAGTTGACTGGCATTCTGGCAACCCATCCCTACAATACCCGCTCTAAGGATAAGTCAAACATGGTCAACCAGAAATCGGAAGCAAGCATTGTCGACCCATCTAGGGAGGAGGAAGTAGTGGACGTTAATGCAATGAAGGAGGAGATGTATAAACTAAAGCAACAAATGGCCGAGATGTACCAGGCCTGGTCGAAGGGACATCCACCACCAGCCTATCCTGCTAACCCCACCTACCTCCCACCACTAGCTCAGCCTCAAGACCCTTCCACAGTGAACTTATTACCGACTTTCCGTACTTACCAGCAGTATTACGGAACCACCTCCCAAACACCACCACCTCCACCACCCAAACAAATCCCATGCCCTCCACCACCAATCGCTCCTGTGTTCGTGGCTCCCCCACCTGCCACACTACATAGGTCTTCTAGCGAGCCTTTGTTCCAAACCCATGATAACCAGTATTACCCGCCCGAAGCCACTTTCAAACCGCCTGAGCCATGCCCTTACACTCCCCGCCTTGATCTCTCAGCTGAGGAAGAAAAGCCTCCCAAAAACCCTGAACAAGAAGAGATGATCCAGAAGGTCAAGAGCCTAGAACAGTCGTTCCGAAATATGCAAGGACTCGGAGGGCAAGTGAGTGTAGCCTACAAGGACCTGTGCCTGTTTCCTGATGTCCAGTTGCCAGCAGGATTTAAGTTACCCAAGTTTGACTTATATGGTGGACATGGTGATCCGGTGGCCCACTTAAGGGGATTCTGTAGCAAGATGAGAGGAGCGGGAGGAAGGGACGAGTTATTGATGGCTTACTTTAATCAAAGTGTAAGTGGAGCAGCGTTGGAGTGGTACACACGACAGGACCATGCCCGATGGTACACTTGGGACGACCTAGCTCAAGCATTTGCGTGTCATTTTCAGTACAATCTCGAAATTGTCCCGGACCGTCTGTCACTAACTAAAATTGAGAAGAAGCCCGGAGAAAGCTTCAGAGAGTACGATTTTCAGTGGAGAGAGCAGGCGGCAAGAGTCGATCCTCCAATGAAAGAGAACGAGATGGTTGATTATTTCCTTCAGGCTTCGGAGCCTACCTATTATGGTCATCTGGTGTCAGCAGTGGGAAAAACTTTCAACGAGGTCGTGAAAATGGGAAGTATGGTGGAAGAGGGTCTCAAGTCTAACAAGATTATGAGCTATTCAGCAATCAAAGCAACTACCCAGGCTATTCAGAGCGGCACTGGAGGAGTATTGGGAAAGAAGAAGAAAGAAGAGGTTGCAGTAGTGGAAACGAGAGCTTGGTCCAGAGGTCCCTCACCATATTATCATCAACCTCGCCCTCACCCCCAAACCTACCCACATACCCCATATGGCTCACCGCAGCACTATTACCCACCTCCTATCCCTAATTTCTCCGTCCACTATGCCCAGACATACCCCCAACCTCCTACCCATGCACAATGGCGCGCACCCACCCCACAAAATACTTATTCAGCTCAAACACCTACCCACCCCCAAGAACCAATAGAAATCCCGCTGGAACCGGTTTTCGACCTAACCCTGCATTCAAGAATGATAGGTTGCAAAAGAAGAAGACTTTCACTCCCTTGGGTGAATCTTACACCAGCTTGTACCACAGATTGAGACAGTTGGGCATGCTGAATCCAATTGAACCCAAACTGCCTAATCCTCCCCCAAGGAATCTAGACCACTCTGTGAGTTGTGAATATTGCTCAGGTACGCCGGGACATGACACAGAAAAATGTTGGCACTTGAAAACGGCTATCGAAGAGCTTATTGATACCCGCCGAATTGAAGTACAAGCACCAGAAACGCCTAACATCACCCAAAATCCATTACCAACTCATCATGAGACCCATATGATCGAGCTAGTCCAAAAGGGAGAGCATAAGAAGTCGTCACAAATCGTAATGATGATCAGGGCTAGTGAGAATAGATCAAATGAGAAACTAGCAAAGGAGAGAGCATCGATCAAGGTAGGAGAAACAGTTGGCAAACCAGTTGTAGTGATAAAAAAAGAGTTTTTGAGCAGTGTTGCAGAAAAACAAGAACCAGTTAAAGTGGTAGTGTCCGGCGCAGCTGTGAAGCCCGCTGTGATTGTAAAAGGGGCTCGCACAGAGCCGGTTGTCATCAAGCCAGTGACTCAGCTACCAGTAATCAGTGAAAAGGCCGTCCCATGGAATTACGGCCGAGTGACAGTGATGTATCAGGGAAAGGAAGTTAAGGAAGAAGTTTGTAAAACCCATGGACTGACTCGCTCGGGGAGATGCTTTGCTCCTGACGAGCTGAGAAAGGCCAAACTCACCAAAGATAATCCAGTATCACTAAAGAAAGCTGTAACTGATGAAGAGGCAGAAGAATTCTTGAAGAAGATGAAGGCACAAGATTATTCCATTGTAGAACAGTTGAGAAAGACCCCGACGCAAATGTCTTTGCTATCATTACTGATCCACTCAGATGAGCACCGCCAGGCATTGATGAAAATTCTGAATGAGGCCCACGTTCCCGATAAGATTTCTGTGAACCATTTAGAGAAAATAGCAAACAAGATTTTTGAAGTCAACAGGGTTACATTTTATGATGATGAGCTGCCTTTGGAAGGCACTGAACATAATAAAGCACTCTACCTCACGGTGAAATGTGAAGACTCTGTGGTCACCCGGGTGCTTGTTGATAACGGGTCCAGTGCAAACATTTGCCCTCTCAACCCTGGAAAAGTTAAAGGTGGACAGTGAGAGAATTCATAAGAATAGCATTTGCGTGCGAGGATTTGATGGAGGAGGCAAGGACACAGTTGGGGATATAGTGTTGGAACTGACAATAGGTCCGGTTGAATTCACTATGGAGTTCCAGGTGCTTGATATGGCTGTCTCTTACAATCTCTTGTTAGGCCGACCCTGGATCCATGCAGCAAAGGCAGTGCCATCTACCTTGCACCAGATGGTTAAATTCGAGTGGGACAGGCAAGAGATTGTGGTGCATGGGGAAGATAGTTCGTGTACTCTGGGTGATGCCATTGTGCCTTTTATAGAAGCTGAGGATGACAAAGGCCCATGGGTTTATCAAGTCTTTGATACGGTATCGGTTGAGAAGATCCCGGAAGGGAAGTGTATTCCTGTGCCAAAGGTAGCTGCTGCATCCGTCATGGTTGCGACGGAAATGCTGAAGAATGGATTTGTACCTGGAAAAGGCTTGGGTGCTTCTTTACAAGGCATCGTACAGCCAGTATCTCTTCCTGCAAACCTGGATACTTTTGGCTTAGGCTTCAAGCCCACTGCTGCAGACATAAGGCGAGCTAGAAAGATGAAAAACAAAGCATGGACCCTTCCAAAACCTATCCCCCGCCTTTCCCGTTCCTTTGTCAGGCCTGGTACTAAGAAGCGCCTAGCAACGGCAATGCCCAGTGGTGTGGTTGATCCCGACAAGGAGCTGATTGAGAAGTTTGAAAAGCTGTTTCATGAGGTGAATGTGTTGGAGGCCGGAGAAGGTCCAAGCAAGACAGATGTTCAGTTCGTGGGGGCCCAAGCAAAGCTTAACAATTGGGAAAGCAACTCCCCTTCCTACCCGGAGGGAGTCTTGGTAGTTAGTTTTGATTTCCTTTCAGTTTAATCTGGATTATTTCCAAGGTTGTAATTCGGATGCTATGTTCCGTCCGTTTGGATGAGTTAAACCTTGTTATCTTAAATATTAATGAAATGCAATTTCCCTCTTTTTCATTCCTGATAGTTTTATTTTTGTCTTTCTTTTCTTTCTTGTACAGTCCCTTTTATGCTGGTTTCAGTGATGTGTCATGCATGAGGAGTCTTCAGCCCAGTCTTAAATGCCAATCTAACTCAGACATAATAATACAAGAAATTGAGTGTAATGACGCAATAGAATATGATGATGAGGAAGCTTTTGAGGAAATCAGTAAAGAATTAAGCCACTTTGAAGAAAAACCCAAACCTAATCTGAATGACACAGAGGCAATCAATTTAGGGGATCAGGAGAATGTGCGGGAAACGAAAATAAGTGTCCATTTGGAACCTCAGCTCAGAGAAGAGATAATTAAAGCACTTTTTGAGTATAAAGATGTTTTTGCATGGTCATATGACGACATGCCAGGTTTAAGCACTGATTTGGTGGTCCACAAATTGCCCACTGACCCAGCATGCCCTCCTGTCAAGCAGAAGCTAAGGAAATTTAAAACAGACATTAGTGTGAAAATCAAAGAAGAGGTCACCAAGCAGTTTGAGGCAAAGGTCATCCGGGTCACGCGGTATCCCACCTGGTTAGCCAATGTTGTGCCTGTGCCAAAGAAGGATTGAAAGACCAGAGTGTGCGTAGATTACTGTGACCTCAATAAGGCAAGTCCGAAAGACAACTTCCCACTACCAAACATCCACATATTGATTGACAATTGTGCCAGACATGAGATTGGTTCTTTCGTGGATTGTTATGCGGGATATCACCAGATTTTTATGGATGAGGAGGATGCGGAAAAGACGGCATTCATCACGCCTTGGGGAATGTATTGTTATAGAGTCATGCCATTTGGGTTGAAGAACGCAGGAGCAACGTATATGAGGGCGATGACCACCATGTTCCATGACATGATACATCGGGAAATTGAGGTCTATGTGGACGACGTGATCATAAAGTCGAGGAAACAATGTGACCATGTCCAGGACTTGAGGAAATTCTTCCAGAGACTCCGCAGGTACAACCTCAAACTTAATCCAGCAAAGTGTGCGTTTGGAGTTCCATCTGGGAAGTTATTGGGATTCGTGGTGAGTCGGCGCGGTATTGAATTAGACCCGTCCAAGATCAAAGCCATTCAGGAGCTACCGCCGCCAAGGAACAAGAAAGAGGTGATGAGTTTGCTTGGCAGGTTGAATTACATCAGCAGGTTCATTGCCCAACTTACAACGACTTGCGATTCCATCTTTAAGCTGTTAAAGAAAGATGCTGCGGTCAGATGGACGGATGAATGTCAAGCAGCATTTGACAAGATTAAGGAGTATTTGGCTAGTCCACCTGTGTTGGTCCCGCCGGAGCCGGGAAGACCCTTGATCCTTTATCTGACCGTGCTGGATAATTCTTTTGGTTGTGTACTGGGGCAGCATGACATCACAGGAAGGAAAGAGCAGGCAATTTACTACCTCAGCAAGAAGTTCACATCATATGAGGTAAAGTACACTCAACTTGAGAAGACGTGTTGTGCCTTAACCTGGGTAGCGCAGAAGTTGAAACATTACTTGTCAGCCTATACCACCTATCTCATCTCTCGGTTGGACCCGTTGAAGTACATTTTTCAGAAGCCCATGCCCACAGGGAGGCTGGCGAAATGGCAAATCTTGCTTACGGAGTTCGATATTGTCTACGTGACCCGGACTGCAATGAAAGCACAAGCGCTGGCTGATCATTTGGCCGAGAATCCAGTTGATGATGAATATGAACCTTTGAAAACATACTTCCCTGACGAGGAGATAATGCATGTTGAAGAATTAGAACAAGTCGAGAAGCCAGGATGGAAACTATTCTTTGATGGAGCTGCCAACGCCAAGGGTGTCGGGATAGGAGCAGTACTGATTTCTGAGACGGGGCAACACTACCCTGTCACTGCTCAACATCGTTTCTATTGCACCAATAACATGGCTGAATACGAGGCATGTATCTTGGGTTTGAGACTGGCTATAGACATGGGTGTCCAGGAAATCTTGGTCATGGGTGACTCGAATCTTCTGGTACACCAGATTCAAGGTGAATGGGAGACACGAGATTTGAAGCTAATACCGTATCGGCAGTGTTTGCATGAACTTTGTCAACGGTTTCAATCAATAGACTTCAGGCATATTCCAAGGATTCACAATGAGGTTGCCGACGCTTTGGCCACTTTGGCGTCAATGTTACATCATCCGGACAAGGCTTATGTGGACCCGTTACAGATTCAGGTCCGAGATCAGCATGCCTATTGTAATATGGTGGAAGAAGAACTTGATGGTGAGCCGTGGTTCCATGATATCAAAGAATATCTCCGGATGGGAGTATACCCAGCACAAGCTACAGGGGATCAATTCGACGCTTGGCAAGCGGATTTTTCTTCAGTGGAGGAGTATTGTACAAAAGAACTCCAGATCTTGGATTGTTGAGATGCATGGATGCTAAACAAGCTACAGTTATCATGGCTGAGGTACGTGCGGGAGTTTGCGAGCCTCATATGAGTGGATATGTATTGGCAAAGAAGATTCTCCGAGCAGGTTATTATTGGCTTACTATGGAACGGGATTGCATTAGTTTCGTGCGCAAGTGTCATCAATGTCAGGTACATGGAGATTTGATTCATTCTCCACCATCTGAATTGCATACAATGTCAGCACCATGGCCGTTCGTTGCTTGGGGAATGGATGTCATTGGGCCGATCGAGCCAGCGGCATCAAATGGGCACAGGTTCATTCTGGTAGCTATTGATTATTTCACTAAGTGGGTTGAAGCAAAAACCTTCAAATCTGTGACCAAGAAGGCAGTGGTCGATTTTGTGCATTCGAATATCATCTGTCGGTTTGGGATCCCGGAGGTAATCATCACAGACAACGGTGCCAATCTCAACAGTCATTTGATGGCCGAGACATGTCAACAGTTTAAGATCACGCACCGCAATTCCACACCATATCGTCCTAAGGCAAATGGAGCAGTCGAAGCAGCTAACAAGAACATCAAGAAAATACTTCGGAAAATGGTAGAGGGGTCCAGGTAATGGCATGAGAAGTTACCTTTTGCCTTTTTAGGCTATCGCACTACTGTCTGCACTTCAATAGGGGCAACTCCTTATTCACTGGTGTACGGAACTGAAGCAGTAATACCCGCAGAGGTTGAAATCCCGTCCCTTCGGATCATCGCCGAGGCGGAAATTGATGATGTTGAATGGGTTAAAGCCCGCTTGGAACAACTAAGTTTGATTGATGAGAAGAGATTGGCAGCAGTGTGTCACGGTCAGTTGTACCAACAGAGGATAGCAAGAGTATATAACAAGAAGGTGCGTCCGCGGAAATTCAAAGTAGGGCAATTGGTGTTGAGGCGTATCTTACCTCATTGGGCTGAGGCAAAAGGAAAGTTCGCCCCAAATTGGCAGGGGCCATTTGTTGTCACCAGAGTGTTTTCCAATGGCGCATTATATTTGACAGATGTGGAAGGCAAATGTGTAGAAATGGCTATCAACTCTGATGCAGTCAAGCGATACTATGTATGATTTCTTGGTTTAATTGTACTTTATTGTATTTGGCATATTTTTGAGATTGAAATGACGAAGGCATTTTGTTCTGTTATCCAAACACTTATCCTTTGTTACCCCTTTTGAGCCTCATTTACTTTCTTTCGTACCCCTCTTTCAGAATCAATAATAACCCGGAAGCTCGAGCAGGGCAAATCAGTGAAGAAATAAGAAAACACAGTCCAACGGAAAAAAAAGCAAAAAGAAAAGGGAAAAAGAAAAAGAAAAAAAATAAAAGAAAAATGAAGAAAAGAAAAAAAAAGAAATTAAAAGAAAAAAAAAGGAAAGGAAAGAAAAGAAATGAAAAGAATGAAAAGAAAGTGGAGGAAAAGGAAAGATTGCAACAACAAAGTAATTTCTCTGTCCTGAACTACGTTTGACTTGATCCCGAAAGGATACGTAGGCAGCCTCTCCTTGGGGTTCAGTCACATCAAAACAAAATCCCAAAAGTCCCCACGAAAGGAACTGGGGCAGCAGTTATGGTTGTGCAAGGAAGTTGATTCCGAAAGTTGTAGTTGCGAACCCATATTGAATTGTTTTAGAGCCTTTTATACCCTCTCTTTCTAACCCTATCCAAAAGCCGGCATTACGGTCTAAAGAAAGACCTTTTGATCAATCTTCAGGAAGTGCCAATACGAGCAAGTCAAAGTGATTCACATCAGGGGCAACACTCCGGTGCAAAGGAAAAATGATAAAATGAGAGAGTCTTATTGGTGAAAACCCTCACAGGCACCGTAAGGCGAAGCGAGTTGAGAGAAAATCAAAAATGAGAGAGTCTTATTGGTGAAAACCCTAACGGGCACCGTAAGGCGAAGGCGAGTTTTTCAGACGGACAAATGAGACAAGTCTGTGGTCAAAGCTGCTCAAGACATTGCAGGACGAGCAAGGTTGGTTTTGGGTAAAAAACAGGTTTGTGAAAGTCCGGAACAACAAATGTGGCAATCGAAGTTGATTGGTTAGACAGGCTAGGCTGATTAATCCAAAATGTATGGCATGCTCAATGGTACCAGCTGTTCCACTCAGATAAGTCTCATTCTTTTCTTTCTTCATTACAAATCATCCATTCTCGGATTCGCTTTATCCTTAACCCTTGAGGTCATTGCATTTCATTCTTTCGAGGTCTATCTCTAGGATGTTTAAGGGTTAGTTTCGAAACAAAGGAGGGAATGTCAAAGCTAACTACCAGCTTCCTAGTTGTACAGATAGGGCCAGAATATATCAAAGATGTCCAAAAGCAAAGTAAGTCATCAAGGACCACTGGAAGTTTCATCGGTGGATTAATCGGATAATTGTGGGGAAGAAGTGAAGTATCAAAAGAGGGGCCAGAAACACAAAAACAACAATATGGGATAGAACACTAATTCAAGAGGGTTGAAATTCGGTTAGAAAGTTGAGGGGGTTCAAGGCAGGTCCAGGAAAGCGGGACAGAGTAAAGCCCAGTAGCAGGGATGCACCTAGCAAGAATGCCAGCAACTAGCCACCATTTTATATTGACACGATTTTTCTTTGATTGAAACAGGGGCAGAAATTTCGCTCACTTCGGAGAAACCCTCCGTAAGAAAAGGTAGCACCCAAACAGGTATGACTGGAAACTCTCAGGACCCTCCTGAAAAATGGGACTTAGTTTAAATTTCAAAACAATCATGAGTAGCATAATTTAGCACAAATGTATCCCAAAGAACATAGGTTGTCCAAGATAGGATTCAATTAGGAATTGTCAGGACCCTCTTGAATAATGGGACACAGTTTTAAGATCTCCTTTAGATAACAAGATACTGTTGAAGGATAGTATAATTCAATCGTAGAATGGGCACACTTAAGATGAGACTTGAATTTTGATTTTCAGGACCCTCCTGGATAATGGGACGTAGTTTTAAGGTCTGCTTAGATAACAAGATATAGATAACAAGGTCTGCTTAGGTTAAAGCTTTTTTTTTAAACTAGAAGTTGTCAGGACCCGCCTGGATAATGGGAAGTAGTTTAAGACCTTTTAAACAACAAATGTAGTGGGAGTAATACCTTTAGAAGATATTACTTAGGTTCGTAATGAGGACCTCCCTGGATAATAGGACTTAGCTTTCACATTCTTATAATAGTTGGTAGAATAATTCAATTTAACACTCACATCTGTGCCCAGCCACCAAACTGGGGCAGGAAATGTTCTTTGTTTTCTTTATTTGTTGCAGTCAGGAGCCCACCTGGAGAGTAAGAGAATACTTTTCAAGCTTTAGCAGTCAGGAGCCCACCTGGAGAACAAGGGAATACTTTCCAAGCGTTGCAGTCAGGAGCCCACCTGGAGAACAAGGGAATATTTCAAATTTCAGCAGTCAGGAGCCCGCCTGGAGAACAAGGGGATACTTTTCAAGCGTTGCAGTCAGGAGCCCGCCTGGAGAACAAGGGGATACTTTTCAAGCGTTGCAGTCAGGAGCACGCCTTGAGAACAAGGGGATACTTTTCAAGCGTTGCAGTCAGGAGCCCCCCTGGAGAAAAAGGGAATACTTTTCAAGCTTCATCAATCAGGAGCCCACCTGGAAAACAAGGGAATACTTTTCAAACATCAGCAATCAGGAGCCCGTCTGGAGAATGGAGGCATATATTTCAAATCTTAGCGGTCAAGCATCACTCGGAGGAATGACGAAACATCTCCAATCACAATGCAAGGCAACAACACAAGAATTCCAGTGGAAGATACAAGTTCAAGGCAACACAAAGAGCAAGTTAGAAGACATAGATAGGGCCCTTTTGTAATTCATAGATCATAGATTAGGCTAGCTGTTTTTTTACTTTTGACACGGTGTAATAAGGAGGTCAGTGAGCAGTAGCAGCAGCAACAGCAGTGAAATCACAGCTCCTGGTAGTCCCAGCTACCAAACCTTCCCGAACTACACTGACCTGATTCCTTTTTAGCCAAGGATATGTAGGCAACCTTTGAAGCAGGGTTCGGTCAGACGGTTTTCAAAATGATTCACACGGAGTATTCGAACGGGCAAAAATCGCTCTTTTCCGCTCACTTATCTTTGCACGAAAACTCTTCGTGTTTCAGGGCAAAGAGGGGCAGCTGTGAGCACGTGATTTTTGCCCTATATGAACTACTCCCATAAATTCAAAACAAAATAATTTCTTTTCATTATTTGCAATTTTGTGAATTTTTGTGGCATTTTATGTTTGCATTTTGTTTGTGCATTTTAATTCATAAAAATACAAAAAATGTTTGGCATTTGCATTTTGGATTCAATTTGACATGGTAGGATTAATTGAGTAATTGAGTTATTTTATAAAATAATATAAAAAAGGGGTAATCACAAAAATAGTTTAATGTGCACCTCTTTAATTTTAACATTGATTTTTAGTGGTTTTTCTTTCAATTTGTTTTTAATTAATTGTGTTAATTGTCATTTTGGGTTTAATTAGTTTTTTTTAGTTAATTCAATTTTAGGAATTAATTTAGATTTATTTTTAGTTTTGGATTAAAAGAAATTAAAAAGAAAAGTTTGAAAAGGAAAAGAAAAGAAAAAGGAAATAAAATAAAGAGAAGAGGAATTTGGGTATGCTATAGTTGAAATTGGGCCATTCTCTATTTGATCTTGTTGAGCCCAGGTCAGTTTGCTCCATTACCCGTTAATTCAAGCCCAAATCAATTAAAACCCACCCCAGTCCATAGCCCAATCCCCCAAACCCGGCCTGCCCCTTGCACCACTAAAACGACGTCGTTTCAATAAAAGCAGCAGAACTCATTTCCATTTGACAAATCCTCACCGCTCCGAACAACTTTTCCGGCAACTCCTCCTCCGTCGTCGCCTCCACANAATAAAATTGTCTGAAAATCCCAAACCCTAAAAAACATATACCATCTTCCTCGTATCCCCACCCTCTCCCCTGTAACGCCGCCATACCCACCACGTCTCCGCCGTCCTCCGCCGGCCGAAAATCGCCACCGCCGGCGGCGAAGCTCCAAATAACCCAAAAATTACACCATAGGACCTACTCTTCCCCCTCATTTCAAATCCGGCCTTAGTTTCACTCAAATCACAACCAAACTTCTCAAATTTTGATTTAAATTTTTCGGCCAAAATGCAAAGTTTTCCAAACTCTCCCAAATTGATGTCCCTTAACCTTCAGACCTTCCCCGTCCTACATCCATCTTCCTTCCCTCTCAAATATCGATCTAGCCTCTCAAATCTTAGATCTAAAAACAGCCCAGAACCCTAATTGTTCGTTGTTCGGGGTTTTTGTGATTTTGGGTAATAATAGCCCTTAATCATGTGTTTTCTTATGAAAACGCATGATTAGGGACGATTTTAACCCAAATAAGGCCAAGAAGTCTAGTAGTCAGTGTTGAATTTCAAATCCAGTGAGTTTTTTCCCTTTCCCTTACTGTGTTTAATTTCTGTTGACTTTGGTTTCAGTATTTGTTTTCCGTAGTTAGTTTAGTTTAATTCTGCCCTTGATCCTGTTTAGTCCTAGGTGTTAATTCAATTTTGTTATAATCCCTGTAGGTTAATAGTTAACATTAATCAGTTGGTTTGATTAGGTACCTTTTTTGTTAATCTCGATTTTCATTAGGATAATTAGTTTCATTCAAATCTGTATGTGTTCTGTAGGTATTCTGATCCAGATTTTTATTAGTTTTGGATTTTAGTTTATTTGTGGTTTCAAATCTGTTTCGAGTATTGTTTGATTGTGTTTGATTGAATCAATATTTTGTGAGTTTAATTAGTTTAGTTCTTCAATTACTTTAGTCCAGCTCCAGGTACACATCGCGCAATCTCCAAGTTGTGGACATAAATTGAATTGCAGCATAGTTTTAATTTCTGTTAACTTTCATGCTAAATTTTCTGTAATTTCATGAAGTTCAATAGACCTACTTGTAACTGGGACCGGACTGTTTTGGACTGTTGATTTGTATTGGACTGTTGATATTCATTAGCCTAGTGTAATTGTTTGGTGATTAGTTTAATAGCAGCACAAATGTAGAGATTGATTCTAAGTCCTCATGCGTAGTTAATATTTGAACACTCAAATAGGTGTGAATGGTTAACAAATGCAAACAGTAGTATAGATTGACTTACATTTGTCAATTTACTGGTTGAAAATCAAATTTGACTTTGATTGCATGTTCATAAGTTTAAAAATCAGATTGTTAATGGTTTGTACATGTTTCAGCGAGTCTTACTCTACTTAACTGCTGCATGTATTGAATTGGTAAATTAATCAGTTTCAATCCTAAAAATAATCACCTATGACTATAGTATAGAAGTCAAGAAAAACAAACTAAAAGTTCAAGTGTTAAGCTGTGTGTCCAACTGGAATCGAATCTGAACTTTACAATGCCTAGTGAATTGAATTTTCTTGCTGGATAATTTGAACCATGGGATTTGAAAAGTCATAACTGGGCTCTGCTCTCTTGGTCACACGGGGCTCAAACGTAAAGCCCAGATAATTGCAGTCCACTTCTTGGCTGAATACNTTGCGCAACAAGTCATAAAATTAGAGTCTAATAGCTAAATTCTGAAAATAAAAGGGAAAAAATGGGTAAATACTTCCAGAACATTCTGCCCCCTTTTCTTTGCCTATAAAAGGCAGCCCCAATGCCTTGAGGAACAAGTTTTGGGAACCCCAAAAATTCCCTAAGTCTCCAAAAAACTGAAATTTGAATTTCAGATCACAAAACCAGATCTGGGATTCGAAAATCTCTTTTTCATCTGAAAAACTCCAAAAATACATAAAAGCTATAGAAAACCTCCCAAAAATACTGTTACATTGAGTTCTCTAGGCCAATTTCAAGTTCTACCAAATTTTTTCCTAGTGATTGAGGTGCTGCAAAGGTTCTGGGTTGGGTTTGGTTTAAATTTGGTTTGATCAAGTGGAATTCTGGTCTGTCGGAGTTTCAAAAGCCTACTGTGTTTGATTTCAATCTGTTTGGTTCAAAAAATTACTCCTGCTGTTGCTGGTTGTGACTGCTGTTTGCCCAAAATTTGCTGCTGACCTTCCTTTCTTCTTCTTCTATTTCCAGCTCCAGGTACACATCGCGCAATCTCCAAGTTATGGACATAAATTGAATTGCAGCATAGTTTTAGTTTCTGTTAACTTTCATGCTAAATTTTCTGTAATTTCATGAAGTTCAATAGACCTACTTGTAACTGGGACCGGACTGTTTTGGACTGTTGATTTGTATTGGACTGTTGATATTCATTAGCCTAGTGTAATTGTTTGGTGATTAGTTTAATAGCAGCACAAATGTAGAGATTGATTCTAAGTCCTCATGCGTAGTTAATATTGAACACTCAAATAGGTGTGAATGGTTAACAAATGCAAACAGTAGTATAGATTGACTTACATTTGTCAATTTACTGGTTGAAAATCAAATTTGACTTTGATTGCATGTTCATAAGTTTAAAAATCAGATTGTTAATGGTTTGTACATGTTTCAGCGAGTCTTACTCTACTTAACTGCTGCATGTATTGAATTGGTAAATTAATCAGTTTCAATTCTAAAAATAATCACCTATGACTATAGTATAGAAGTCAAGAAAAAACAAACTAAAAGTTCAAGTGTTAAGCTGTGTGTCCAACTGGAATCGAATCTGAACTTTACAATGCCTAGTGAATTGAATTTTCTTGCTGGATAATTTGAACCATGGGATTTGAAAAGTCATAACTGGGCTCTGCTCTCTTGGTCACACGGGGCTCAAACGTAAAGCCCAGATAATTGCAGTCCACTTCTTGGCTGAATACGGACTCCTTGAGTCCAATTCAGTTTCAATCCGGGCCCCTGAACAGGCCCACGATTTGATGGACCTTCATCCAGATTCTGTTAAAATTCATTATTTTGGAATTGGTTTAAGAGCTTAATTCATAGCTTGACATAAGATCTAATTTGGGCCTTAGGGTTAGGTAGCGGGTCCAAACTAAAAGGCTTGCCCTTTTCTTTGAACTCGTACTTGAACTTGAAGCCCAAGTTAGATTTTAATAGTAATTAGCTAGGACCTTTTCTTTACTATTAGAGACAAATATAAAGTAGAAAATCATAGTTGCTTTAGGACTTGCCCTTTTAAATAAAAAACGAGATGAGCCTCGCCAAATAAAAATGCATAAATTGCGGGGCCCTCATTAAATGCTTTATTAAAAATATTTTAGAAATACGGGACATGCCATTTAGCGAATTTTCATGGCTTCCCGCAAAGTTAACAAGACGCTAGACACGTTAGGCGCGCTTTTTTAATAATTTTACCTTCTTAACTATGGGTGTGCATTTCATGCAACCCAAATCCAAATCCCAAAACGTTGAATAAGAGGTGTCAAGGATCCGGGTGCATTTCATGTGACGTGATCCAAAAACACGCTCTTAAAAGACGTTCAATTTCATAAGAATGAATTAAAAACGGTTAAACAATTCTAAAATTGCACTATAGGTTAACATGTATTAAAATCAGACTTTAGCCAAATATAGCCGTTGAGCGACCGTGCTAGAACCACGGAACTCGGGAGTGCCTAACCCCTTCTCCCGGGTTAACAGAATTCCTTACCCGGATTTCTGGTTCGCGACTGTTAAACAGAGTCAAACCCATTCCTTGATTCGGGATTCAAACCGGCGACTTGGGACACCGTAAATCTCCCAAGTGGCGACTCTGAACCTCTTAATAAACGAATCCCGTTTCGATTGTCCTTTAATTGGAAAAACTCCTTTTATTATACCCTTTACGGGGTGTAGTAAGCGAAAAAAGGAGGTGTGACACCCCCTTACCCTTCTCAAGCCTTCTCCGTTTTCTGTCTGGCCATCAGAGGGTCCGTCCACGGGTTGTAGAGTCGGCACCAACGATGCCGACTCCCACATAACCATGGTCATAGACGTGGCCCCCTGTAAGGAGCTGGAGAAGGATCCTCTCGGATAGACTCAACCAGTATATCATGAGCGGCCGAGGCAACGTCAAATCGATGGGGAGCGGGGAACGGCGCCCTCTTCCTAGAAGCGCCTCGACCTGTCGCCATAAAAATAAGTAAGCAAAGTTCCAGAATTTACAAAGCAAAAATCGAAAATCTACCTGAAGAGACTTTGGGGTCGTAACGCTGCAGGAAGGCAGGCCAAGTGCGGGTCTCTTCCGCATAAGGAAGCAAGCCCATAACCCATCTCCTAAGGTTGGCAACGGGCCGGGGCGGGTGAGCCATAGCTGCAATATAAAGGTCAGAGTGGCAACAATCACGAGTAACACAGAAGCTTACAAACTATAAATACTTACGTTTCGAGTTCCACCTCTTTGGGAACCTGGCAGGATTAGAGACCATGTGCTCGGTCCTAATAAAAAATTATTTGCGCCAGAACCCACGACTCGCTCGGTCGTCGATTTTGACCACCAACCCTTTCGTACCACGGCCTCTCAGATGCACCATGGTCCCCCTTAGATAGCAGGCATTGAATAACTGAAGGAGGTGATGGACTATGACTTCGCATCCGGCCAACTCCGCGTACTTAGTCAGCAGCCGAAGCACCTTCAGAGTATACGGCGTAAGTTGAGCCGGACACACATTATAGAACTGACAAAACTCCTCTGCCAATAGGAAAAGAGGGAGGCTGTAACCGATCGAGAAGGAGTATTCATAAAAGGCACAATACCCTGGCCGATGAACGTCCACGTGATCCCTCCCCGCCGGAACCATCTCTACATAGGCAGGTATGCCGTACTTCGTGCGGAGATCGTCCAAGTGGTTCTATAACGACTCCGAAAACTCTGGAGTCGGTATGGGGGAATCTTTACTAAAATCACTTCGAGATAATATATGCTTTGGCAATAATGCCTCCACAGTGAGAGGACTGACGTCTTCTTCCCCCATTTCTCCACCATCAGAAGATGGCGGCACGTTCGAAGGGGCAGCCGCCGGGACCCTCTCATTAGATCGGCAAGGTTTAGGCATGGTTTTCAGTGAAGAAAAGAGTTAAGCACAACCCAACAAAAGAATAAAAAGAGAGAGGGTTTCGATCAAAGGGAAACGCACCGGAATGGGAAAATATGTATTGAAGGTCTGGAATTCTCTTGCAAATGACCAAAGTTTGAATCAAGTTAAACCCTTCTCCTATTTATAGGGCTGGTTGGCGCCAGAATCGAAGAAGCAGACGTCGAATCGGCACGAGAAACCAGGCGCCAAAAGCTTCTGATCCCCTTGCCTCGAGAATACACACAATGATGACGCATATGAACGCTGACGTCACACGAGGAAAGGCGTTTCGCTTCAACGATCTGACAATCATGATTACTGTCCCCTGCTTGTCACGTCACAAGTCATTGACAAAGTCAAACTCTCCCGGAACGGAGGTATCGATTCCGCCCATCGAGGACGCATTCGCTGCGACCCCGACGAGCGGAGGGACTAACTGTATAGGGTCGAATTTGACCAACCACGTTCTTTAAGCCAGCACGACCGACCGAGTGTGCGTAAGTCCGGCTAGAAGGGCGACCTATGAGCAACAAGGGACGACTTCATTATCACGTCGGCCACTCCATAGCATGTACTTTATTTTCTGCCTTTTAATATTCGAGCAAGGATCCTCTATTATATAAAGAGGATCCAAGCCTTGTAAAACGGAGGATTTTGGGACTACTAGAAATACAATCTCTCTCTTTTCTCTCTCTCTAACATTATCTCTCTTATCTTTCAGAGTTTATCACTGTATGGGTAAGAATCCGACACCACGATAATTAATGAAGCTAATCTCGTCTTAAGCTAATTTATAATTAATTAGTGGTACGACCACTCAGAATTAACAGTATTCAACCCTTATCTGATTCGATCAACAAGGCCACGGCCCATCCGTCATTATGAAGGCAAAACCCCAACGTGGTCACGACCACTTATTGCCAGCTCACGAAGCTCACAGCTATAAATACCAAGAGAGGGAATTATATTAAGGGTTTTTTTTCTTCTTAACTGTTGAGAAGAGAGAGAAAAAGGGAGAACGATGCACATATGTGGAATACCATTGTAAGGCTCTAAACCTCTTCATAGAGAGGCAGACCAAAGCAATATTATCAATAAAAGCTTTTATGTTTCTCTTCCTAAAGTTGAGTACTTATTTTCGCATCCTTCATTTGGTCTAAGGGATTATTACGGTCTGCTATGATTTTCCTGTGATCTATTTGTATTGTTTGCACTCATAAGGCATATGATGACTTTTGAGCAAAACAATTTGGCGCCGTCTGTGGGGATTTCCTAGCAAAATCGCGTAGTTCTCCCTGGACCAAAAAGGAAGAAACGCCAGAAAAGGAAAACAAAAGCAACCCAGCTCAAATAAGCCAAAGCGGCATGTCGGACAAGGGGAACTCGAAGATCTAAAATCAAGATCCAAGTCCTCTCTCTCTCTCTGATCTCGGATAGTGCAAAGAAGAAGAAGAAGCTCCTCCTACGGGAAGATCTCTGTAAGGCATCTCCCGCATCCCTGATACGAGCTCCGGCCAGAAACCGGCACGGAGATATCTCGAGCCGAGAGTCGCCTCAAGACAGCCTATATACCCTGGTTGGGAAGACAACGGATAAGCCGCTCAAGGTCTCGAATCAAAACCGAGCTTCAACACTCAATACCCACAATATTGGACTCAGGCTATGCGCCTTCGCCACTAAGTTCAACAACAGTTGAACTGGGACTCAGGCTAGGCGCCTTCGCCATCAAAATGGACTAAGTTCAACAACAGTTGAACTGGTACTCAGGCCATGAGCCTTCGCCATCAAAATCGACTAAGTTCAACAACAGTTGAACTGGGACTCAGGCTATGCGCCTTCGCCAT
>NC_031996.1:15011306-15020281 GCF_001879085.1 Nicotiana attenuata | reverse complement strand
AACCGCGGTGGAAGATAGCTGCGGATAAATTCAGATTCAGAGAAGGCTTTTGGCCGCGGTTTGACCGCGACCGCGGCAGAACCGCGGCGGACGCAGAAAACTTCAGGGACTAAAGTGTAAAATACGGGATTTTTAGACCTAAACCCTATTTAAAACATTAGACTTCGCCCAAGAGAGGCATGTATTGATTTTTAAGGTTTCTTAGCAAGGAAAAACATTGTGAGAGAATACTCAAAACATCTTTCTTCTTTACTTTTGATTTTTATGATTAATTCAATCTTAGTTTATTTTCCCATAGCCATGAGTAGCTAAATTCCTTGTCTAAGGTTTTGATGGAACCTATTGGGTGATGAACTTCTTGTTTATGTGAATACAAATTGCTAGTTTAATCTCTATTTGTTCAACTTCGTGTTTGTTGTAGTTAATTGACAGGATCCTCAATTAGCTATGCCTATTTAGTGTGCATAACTTGGAAAAGAGTGCATATTTAGGGTATTGTTGAACAACACCTCCTAGATTATTAGAGGAATCTATAGTTGCGGGTTTAAAGGCGGGATTAGGGATAACGAAGCCTTGGGTGTAATCTAAAGTGAATCGTGCTAAATAAAGTAAGCTAGTGTATCTCGGGAGAGTGCAATAGTAAATCACTGTGATTACTCGGGAGAGATTTACGGTAAGATTAGCGTTCATGATTGATAGAGATGTGTTGGTAAATTTGTATGAGCATAAACAGAAGGGATTCCATCAATAGGGGAAATCATTGCCTTAGCTTTTTTCTCATAATTGTTTACAACCGTATTAGTTTAGTTTACAGCTATTTAGTTACTTGCAAGCGTAGTTGTTAAAGAACATTCAACTGAGATTTGAATATTTGGGAAGCTGATTCTGAAGAATTAGTGGGTCTGAAGATAGTGGTTGATAGGTTAACTCTATGTGGATTCGACCCTGGGCGTAATACTCGGGTTATATTTGCAACGTCCGCAGAGTCCTTTTTATATGGCATAGTTGGGCGTGATCATGAGACTCAGGCTATGCGCCTTCGACATCGAAATTGACAAAGTTCAACAACAGTTGAACTGGGACTCAGGCTAAGCGCCTTCGCCATTAAATCAAGGCTATGCGCCTTCGCCAATAAGTTCAACTACGATTGAACCAAGACTCCGGCTATGCGCCTTCGCCATTAAATCGAGGCTATGCGCCTTCGCCAAGAAGTTCAACTACGATTGAACCAAGACTCAGGCTATGCGCCTTCGCCATCAAAATCGACAAAGTTCAACGACAATTGAACTGGGACTCAGGCTATGCGCCTTCGCCATTAAATCAAGCCTATGCGCCTTCGCCAGTAAGTTTAGCTACGGTCGAACCAAGACTCAGGCTACGCGCCTTCGCCATCAAATCCAACGAGTTCGACCTCGCTTGAACCATAAGGCTAGACGCCTTCGTCCTCAAATCTAACAAGTTCAACCACAGTTGAACCAGGACTCGGACCAAGCGCCTTCAGCATTGAACTCAGCAAAACCCAACCTCCAACGAATCGAGGCGCAGGTTAGGCACCCTCGCCATTCAAGTAAGTATTCCCAGCTCGAACTAATTAGGAACACGTAAAGTCCGGCCCCGGTCAAACTACAAGGCCGCATTTTTTATCATCACGGTCGGTAGTTCGACCGCGCCCGAACTGGGACTAAGGCTAATCGCTAAGTGCCGCTATCGCCAAGCAACGGCTCCAACTCGCTCACCCCGAGTCGAAGAAGAAAAGTCGTCAACAATCAAAAACTAGCATGCCTACCAGAGTCAAACTCAAAGGTAAATCATCCCTTCGAACGCATGCAAAGAAAAATCTAAAGGGGAAAAAGGGGAGGTACAAAATAGATACAAGGCAAATAACGGAAAGAAGATCTCATTTATCCACGAAATTAATTGCGGGTCATCCCCGCTTACACCCGACCAAGGCCGATCAATACAAGGAAAGCGAAAAGAAAAACAAGAAACACCTAAATGCCAAACGACGAACAAGACAAGAAAAAATGCATAACATCTTTTTACTCGGCGCCATCCGCGCCACCATCTGCACCAGCGTCAGCCTTTGGCATCGCCGCGTCAAAACCACAGTCGGAACGGGCCTCACGAGCCTTTTGAAGCGCTCCCTCGAAAGCAGCTTCGGTCACGATGCCGGCCTCCCACAAATTCTTATATACATCACGTTGGGCCTCGGCAAAGACCCAAAGTTCGCGAGCCTGGTTGGAAGAAACGGCTTGGTCCCGTAGGCGCTGATTCTCTTCTTCTAAGGCTGTGATCCGGTCCGCCATGTCTTGGGCGTCCTGCTCAAAGACACCGATCCGCTCCTCGAAACTCGCTTCTCTAAAGGCCGCAGTAGCCCTCTCCAACGCCCGTTGGGACTCGTGCACGCGGATAGCTTCCTTCAACGCCCCAGCCCTCGACGAGGCATCCCTCACCTGAAGCTTCAATACCGCGACTTCACCCTCCAACGTAGTCACTTTCCCGCTCCATGCCGCAGCGGCCTCTGCCGCCCTTAGCCTGGCCCTGGCGCTCACACTCAGCTGCAGCCCTCCTCCCCGCCTCGAGCTCCTCATCCTTCCGCCGGAGCTGCTCCTCGAGAGCACTCGCTCTGCCAAGTGCTTGCTGCATCTGAAGCTCCCGCCTCGCCAGTTCCTCGACCAAGGTCTGATCTCGGTAGCGGCGGTGCTTCTCCAGCGCCCGCAAAAATATCCCCGAACGGACGTTGGCTCGACGAATGCTCTCCACCTCCAACAAATAAGACTGCAAAGCAAAGACAACGATTAAGATAAAGAACAAACTAAGACGAAGAAGAAGCGAACCGACGTTATATTACATACCCTCAAGCCCATCACAGCCACTTCATTCATCAGTCCGACATCCGTAACGCCCCTCAACGACGTATTCTCGGACTCCGAGCATAGCAACTCGAACTGCGGCACCAAGCTTTCCCCTTGGAGCAATAAGTTCAACTCTGTGGGAACCTCGATGAAGCGAGATCGCCCCTCTGCGCGCACCGCCGAATTGGTGAAGCCTTCCTGGAACATACGGACGTCGTCAGGGTCCAAGTCGGATTCGAACTCGTACTCATCTTCTACAGCATCCCTTCCTCCTTTCGCCACCAACGAGGTGGAACCGCCCGCCGTAGCCACCAAAGGAGTGCTTAACTCACCAACATTAGCAGCCGCTGAGGAACTACCTCCCGTCTCAGCGACTGGAACCACCAACTGAGTCGCCGAATCGACGGTATCATCATGGCCTGAGCCAGCCGGGGCAACCCCATTGTCTGTCCGCCCTCAAGAGCAGGCGTCGCGACCGCACTCATCTCCGCATCCGTCGGAGGAGAATCCAAATTAATTACCACAGGAGGGGCCGGCGTGAACACGACCCTACACCTTATAAATGGCCTCTCCTCCTCCCCATCTGATGGCGATTCCGCTCTAGGGCGCACAACCCCCGATGGCCCCTCGTCCCGAAGTGCGGCCCGTGCTGGAGAAGGAACCGCTGAAGATTCAACTGATGCCGCCCTCGGTATTGGGCGCGACACTGGCGCTGTAGTAAGTCGAGCAATTGCACCCGGCCGACGGAAGGCCAACTGAGGGGCCCTGACGCGGCGTGCCCTCCTTGATCACAGAAAAACAAAGTTGATGAATAGAGTTGAAACAAAGCGGAACAGAAGAAGAAATCAATTTTTTACCTGCCACAGGCCTACGGCCATGCCTCTCCCAGAAAGACGCCCATGTGCGTATCCCTACCGTATGGGGGAGCACGGCCTCAACCCACTCACGAATCCCAGCCAACGGAGCCGGCGGCAACTTTTCGGCTGCAAAATTGATACGAGTTAACGTTTATGAGCAAAAGAAGGAGGGGCAGAAAAGGGAATTCAACGATTAAGGAACTTACGTGCATGATTCCCAGCCTCTGGGAACCCAGTAGAGCACGCCACTAAATGTTCAGTCCTGATGTAGAAGAAGTTCTCGAAAGGGCGAGGGTCGACCCCATCATCCAGTTTCACAGTCAGGCCCCTCGTCCTGCGAGGGCACGCTCGAATCATGGTACCACGAACTCTCTGGGGATCGTAGAGGCTAAGCACATGCTGAAGCGTGACCTCCCTACCGGCCAGTTCTGCATATTTGATAAGCATTGCTAATAATTTGTAAAGAGAAGGAGCAAGCTGACCCGGGCATACCCCGTAATAACGACAGAAATCAACCACTAGCATTGGGAGCGGGAGCTTAAACCCCAACTTGAAGGGATAGGCGTAAAAGACGCAGTATCCCCTGCGGTCGGTGTGGACCCTCTCCTCGCTTCTAGCGAGAACGACGTCAGCATAGCTGGGGATGACCCCCTGTCCCCGTAGTTGGGACATCCCAATCTCCCCCATTAACGGGGCTTCATCCACCTGATCCTCCCCACCATCGGCGGTGAAATCAGTCATCGGACCTCCGGGCAGAGATACTATCTCGTCAACCGATGGAGCTTCATCGGTCTCCACCAGTTCTGCACCGCCCATTGCCGGAGATGGCCCTTCAGTCACCGGACAGTTAACCGGAAGATCCGTCGGAAGAACGTCTTGGGAAGAACTGCCTGCCATTGTTGATTCAATAACGAGAAAGAAACAAAGTTTGAGGGACAAAGACGGAAGTTATATCAATCGAAGAACAAAGATGAAGGTGAATTAGCAGGAAGAAAAGCTTCTTCAGAATCTCTCTCAGACAAACAATGAGAATATAAAAAAAAATGAAATGGGTCAGCCCTTATTTATAAGCAATACAAGTGGCTTTCACAAGCCCCAATAGCCTTCATTAACTACATGACTAACCGCACACTGATTCGGTTCTGCAGAAACGTGCGTCACCATGACAGGCTCCATGAAGCAGCTTCTCAGTCACCAACCGGCGTCTCGCCCTCGAAACGGTTGTAACGACCTACAAACGCTGAGGAGATGTTCCGTGCGCCCTCAAAATTTTGGACGTCGCCAAACACATACCAAGCGTGCCCTCACTCCCCTCGGCCGCACCACATACAACCCGTCCGCCATGGTCGACGGTTACGCTCCCAAACAAACGTAAGGATCAGAGCAAAACAGAGCTCGACCACATTCGAATTAAGTTAAAGGGTCAAGCGCCCTCGCCAAGGAGGAGAGTTCGACCTCGATCGAATGGCGACTTGATAGCACAATAACAAAACACTAACACTCTACAAGGCTAAGGGCCATCGCCAAAGAGAATTCGGCCTCGACCGAAGCGACGGTCGACCTCCCTATCCGAGTTTCTCAAACTACAGTCGATGAAATCCACTCATCGAGCTCGGCCAAGGCACGACCTCAATGAGCGGAGGGACTAACTGTATGGGTCAGAATCCGACCCCACGATAATTAACGAAGCTAATCCCGTCTTAAGCTAATTCATGATTAATTAGTGGTACGACCACTCAGAATTAACGGTATTCAACCCTTATCTGATTCGATCAACAAGGCCACGGCCCATCCGTCATCATGAAGGCAAAACCCCAACGTGGTCACGGCCACTTATTGCCAGCTCACGAAGCTCACAGCTATAAATACCAAGAGAGGGAACCATATTAAGGGGGTTTTTTCTTCTTAACTATTGAGAAGAGAGAGAAAAAGGGAGAACGATGCACATATGTGGAATACCATTGTAAGGCTCTGAACCTCTTCATGGAGAGGCAGACCAAAGCAATATTATCAACAAAAGCTTTTATGTTTCTCTTCCTAAAGTTGAGTACTTATTTTCGCATCCTTCATTTGGTCTAAGGGATTATTACGGTCTGCTATGATTTTCCCGTGATCTATTTATATTGTTTGCACTCATAAGGCATATGATGACTTTTGAGCAAAACAATCACTTTCTCTCATTAACCTTGTTTACACTATTGTCATCTGATTCTATATTCAAGATCATCCTAGGATTTATTATCTTCAACTACGAATTACCCCTTCATCTATATTGATTGATTTGCTTAGAAAGTATTAACTTACTTTTGGGTCAAACACTCTCCATTGTCTTGAATGAATTAAATGACTACTGTAATTTGTATTGTCTGGTTTGGCCCTCCGTATAGGTAAATAGGTTCCCGGTGAGTTCATGTAAATGTTGTCAGTACACATATATGGTATCGTCAGTTTACTCACAAGTTTTGTTGGTAGAGTGATAGTCATTGTGCGTGCGCACCCAATGAGATCCTGACGTGGTTCCTTCCGAGCCTCAAAAACCCAAAAGCTAACCATAAATTGCTTATGAGACGATGAAGGAAGTTAATTTCCGAATGTGGCATTTATGATTACGATTTTATAAGTGGCATTGGCATTTATGCTGGATTTTAAGTTGGATTAACTGATTACAATTTGTAAGTCCATTTGCTGATTGAATTTATAAGTCGCATTTTTTGATAGCGATTTGGAAGATTATTGTGAGGCAATTTATAAGTAACATTTGCTGAATGAGATTATTACAAGACCCATTTACTGAATGCTATTTATAAGTTGTATTTTCAGATTGCGATTTAAGTTGCATTTTCAGAATGAGACTTATGCAATTACGATTTACAAGTCCCATATGTAAATTGCGATTATAAGTCGCATATGTACATTGCGATTTATCTACATTACTAATTGGTTAGCTGATTTCGATTTATCTTATCTCTTTGCCACTTATGCAAAATTGCTATTTATAAGTCACATTTCTAATTGCGATTATAAATTGCAGTTGGTGACCGTTATAAATCGTTTTCATTGACAGCGCTTTATAAGCTGCATTGAATAATTTTGATTTATAAGCGGCATTTAGTCATTGCGCTTTATAAGACGTATTTGCTAAATGCCGCTTATAAGTCGCTTTCGCTTTACAAGTCGCACTTGAGAAGTGCGTTTGTAGTCGCATTTGTTGATTGTGATCGGTAAGTCACATTAGCTAACCGTGATATTTAAATACGAATTATGTGTGATTTAGTGGTATAAACCTTTAATAAGCTAACTTTGCGATCTAAGCTAACAAAACCGTAAGCTGTCTGTTATCTCAGTAACTTATATCCCATGTAAATCGCATTTATAT
The DNA here is from genome assembly GCF_001879085.1 of Nicotiana attenuata. Lineage (NCBI taxonomy): Eukaryota > Viridiplantae > Streptophyta > Magnoliopsida > Solanales > Solanaceae > Nicotiana > Nicotiana attenuata. Next base: position 15,013,193 of record NC_031996.1, on the reverse strand, counting down.
GTGAGTTTTGCACATTTGTTAAATTGTGTAAGATTATGCACTAGTGGAATTTTGCAACCAAAATTGCACATCGTGGATAAAAAATCATTTATTACTATGCAATTAGAATAAACTCAAATCTAAATGTTTATAATTGACTGTATAAATAAGTATTACTTTATGTTACTTTAAGTTATGAAATTTGTGAAATATTTTTTTTACTACATTAATTAAGGTGAAAGCATATTGTTTGGCTCAAAAGTTATCGATATACTTTGCAAGCTTAAAAACAATCAGAAGTAAGAAAGGGTAAATCGTAATCAAATATAATAGACCTAGAGATGAAAAATGAAGTTGTTGTTGTAGATCTAATAGTGATAATATGAACTCAAGAGAAAATATTCGTTAGAGAAAGCGATAGAGAGAGAGTATGAGAAAATGAGAGAGTTGTATTATTCCAGAATAATCCCCCCTTTTTACAATGTGAAGGTCTCCCTTATATAATAAGAGACCTTCCTCGAAATAATCAAAAAGTTACAAAAATAGGTAACGTTTTCCTAGTGAAGACACTGAGTCCTAAACGATGTCGCTTTTGTCCCCACGTCCGAGTCGTACCCTTACGTTAGTTGGCGTATACTCATTGGGCGTACCCATTGGCGTAGAGACGCTGACGGTCAAATTTGACCCTATACAGTTAGTCCCTCCGCTCGTTGGAGACGCATTCGGTGGGCGTCTTCAATGGGCGGAAATGCAAACCTCGGCTTAGGAGAATTTGACCTCCACCAGGGGCGGCAACATGAATGAGGTAAAATGTATGACGTTGTTGAGCCACTGACGCGTGGCTTTCTTTTTGGAATGACGTCATCGCCTGTATGCGTCATTATTATATTTGCCCCCGAGGCGGTTCAGAGGATGATGTGACATTTTGGTTTCCCGCGCACGTTTTGAATCATGACTCTTCGATTTCTGCGCAACTTATGCCTATAAATAGGAGAGAGGTTCGATTCGATTCAACTTTCAAACCTTCGGAAAATATTTTCTGATTTACTCCTTTGTCTTTCTTTCCTGTAACCGTTATTTCGTGTGGGATTCCTCCACTTCTTTTGAAGTCATATTTCTCGTCGTTAGTGCATTATTTCCCAAACAGAATCATCATGGTAAAACGTATTCAAAGTGGTAAAAAGACCAAGGACACTGACCCATCTAGGGTTCTGCCTTCCTCTGGCGTTGAGGGGGAGGAAGTAAAAAAGACCCTCGTTCCCCTTTCTGTAGACAACGTCCTCCCAAAGGACATGCATATTCGAAGGGATTTTCAAACGAAAAGTCCATCCCTTCCCTGGGAGCGTATCGATTTACTGCAATCTCATCTAGACGACCTTCGAGTGACACACAACATTCCGGACCATGTGGAAATGGCTCTGGCGGGATGGACTACGCCAATGTGCACAGGCCTAGGTACTGCACATTTTACGAGTACCCGTTTTTGATCGGCTATAGTCTCCCGATCTTCCCTCTAGCGGAGGAGCTTTGCCGCTTTTACAATGTGTGCCCGGCTCAGCTTACTCCTTACACCTTGAAGGTGTGCAGGATTCTGACCACGTACGCGGCTAAGGCTGAGTGCGGCGTCTCAGTTCACCATCTCTTACAATTATTCAGCCCTGGTTACCTGAGGGGTACTGTGTTGCAATTAAAAAGCCGTGGTACGAAGGGTTTGGTAGTTAGGGCTGACGACAAGGCCAACCGCCTCTTCTGGCGTAGGTACTTCTACATCAGGACGGAGCACCTGGTGTCTAAGCCTGAAGGATTCCCGGAAAGGTGGAACCCAGATCGTGAGTACCTTTATTTGCAGGATTCATGACTGTTCGCGACCTTGACCATTTGGCCACTGTGATTTCATTCTTTTCTCTT
>NC_031996.1:14941447-15011281 GCF_001879085.1 Nicotiana attenuata | reverse complement strand
AAAGAAGGAGAGTAAGAGGCGGTCAGTGTTGTAGGAGTTGAGTGTATCAGAGTGTTATGGGCATATTGTTGTCGGCCCATCAAGAGAACCGAAGTACCGCCCAAGTGGGTCCGCCAATGTCGTCATGGTCAAAAAGAAAAAAGCGGAAGTGGAGAAATGTGTAGTGGATTTACACCGATCCTGAAAAAGCATCCAAAGATTCATTCGCCACAAGGCCACATCCAATTTTCCTTGGACCAAATGCTCATTACCGACCGCCCGACCAGCGAGGACATGAACTGTTGAGCTTCGTTAAGATGCCTAATCCGGTACAATCAAATCATGATGGCTGAGGAGGACCAGGAGAAGACGACTTTCATCACCCACCAGGAACTTACTGTCTACAGGTAATGCCCTTCGGGCTCAACAATGCAGGGGCTAGTACCAAAAGGGGCCTGGTCACAATAAATTTCCAAAGAGGCATCTGGTAAGACTATGGAAGTCTATATTGATATATGTTGGTGAAGAGTCGACAAGAAAAGAGGACACATCGCCATCCGCTGAAAGAAGCCTCGGGATATTGAGAGGTACCGGGATGAAACTGAACCCCAGAAATGCGCCTTTGGCGTGGCCTCAGGAAAATTCTTAGGATTTCTCGTATCAAAACGAGTCATCGAGGTCAACACCAGATTCAAGATCAAAGGCGATAGAACGCGATACCTGAGATGTTGAATAGCAAAAAACAGGTGCCAAAAGCTGAACGGGGCGAAATAAGCCCCGCCTACATCCAGGTTCATCTCACAATCCCTCGACAAGGTGCCATAAATTCTTCAATGTGCTGAGAAAGGGCAATGGGTAATCTAGTGGAATGAGGAACTGCGTCGAAGCTTGAGAAAAATTGAAAGCAATACCTATGCTACGCCACCAACTGTAGTGCTCCAAAAGCATCCAGGCAGAGCCCTGCTGGTATACTTTGGCCGCTATTCCGAGAGGTCGCCGTCAGCGCAGTCTTGGTTCGTTGAAAACGAAGGGTACGCAATCTCTCTATTTACTATTTAGCAAAACCTTAGTGGACGCCGAAACACGGTATCCAAACCTTTGAAAAAATTAGCTTTGGCATTGGTCGTAGCTTCATCGGAAGCTCCGGACCCTATTTTCAGTGCCACCCCATAAAGTAGTGACGACTTCATGATGCATCCTACATAGCTGAGTTTATCAGGCGAGGCTCCCAGATGGGCCATAGAGCTCAGCGAGCACGATATCTCATCATCCACAGAACGCCATCAATTCGCAAGTACTTGCCTGACTTTATAGCCGGACTTCAGCGCAGAGATACTCAAAGGCGGAACTAGAAGGCACGTCAATGCCCCTCCAACACCGGACCTATGGACTCTTTACACTGAATAGGCGCCGCTAATGCCGTCGGTATGGGACTCGGGACTCATTGCTCGAAGGTCCCCCAAGGCCGAAATAATTCGCCAGTACCATACGATGCCCCGAGATGACAAACAACGAGGCCGAGTACGATGCTGTGTATTGCAGGATAAAAACTAGCCATCAAGTATGCGAGCTTCGACACGACTCATTCTCATTGCGACTCCCAACTCGTGTGAATCAGTCCACTGGGAGCTTACCAGAAACAGGAGAGAGATTGCAAAAACTATCCAGACAATCCAACAGATTAATGACTGAGTTCGACGAGTGGCCCTGCTATCGAACTAAGTATTGATGTAGGAGACCACGGAACGCTTCTGAAGCAGACGATCTAGCAAAATTGGCACGCAGCCGACCTAAAAACTGTCAGACACAAGAAAGCAGGTGGTCGAACTCACTCTCATTTCAAGCCTATTGATCACATCGAGGTGACTCTCCTTAAATTATGGCTTTGTTGGGATAAGCGCAACCAGTTGTATTCCTTTGCAGGATAGAACACTCCCAACCCGACAGAAAAAGAAGCCAAAGAAGCTCCGCGTACAGGCCCGCCCGTTTGCCCTGATGAAACCACGAGCTCTACAAAAGACATTTGGCGGACACCCTGGCCAAGTGCCTAGGCCGCGACCCACGAGGTCCATTGCTCGAAGAAGGTACAAGCGAGGTCCATCGACGGCGCCCACACAGGGTAAGCGCGCCCTCGTGCGCTGATAAACGGGCCTGAACTATTATTGGCCAACCTATGAAAGAAAGACGCAGCAAGAATATATTCGCCGATGCAACAGTGCGCAAAAGTATTCGCCCCCGATACAATCCAAACCAGGAGAAACCACTCCACTCAGTCAACTTCCCATGGCCTTTGCATCAAATTTGGGGAATGGAACATAGTCCGTCACACTACGGCGGGACGAGGAAAGGTACGATTATTCTATAAGTTTTAACTGACTATTTTCCAAAGTGGGCTGGAAGCAGGTGCGTACGCCCATCACGCGACAGTGATCATCACCTTCTTCATATGAAGAGAATAATCATCTGCCGTTTCGGCATCCCTAGAACGAAATCAGCTGCGAATCGGGTGGCATTCATCGGGCTCTAGAAAAATCAACAGAGTTTCTTCGACAATGGCTATTGGCGAGTCTCTCACGCATATCAGGCACCTCTGCAGACACGTGCCAAAGCGGGTATTCCAATTAAAACCATACTCGAACGTACGAAATAGATCGGGAACCAAAGGGCTAAGGCCCAGCTACTGCCGGAAGTGTTGTGGGCGCACCGGACCTCACCAAAAATTCCTCCACAGGAGAAACACGGTACACCACTGGATCGTAACGGAACTACGCGGTCATACCAGTCGGAAATCGGCGATGAACCAAGCTTAGGTTATTTCACATACCAGCGGAGGCAGAGACTGACATAAGATAGACTTCAAGACCTCGATGAGGCCGAGGAAGAAGAGAAATGGACCAACATAAGGAATGGTGGCTCAGAAACAACAAAGTCGAAAATATACACAAACAAGAGAGCCAAAATAAGACCACTCAAAAGTGGGAGACTACGTTCCTCGAAGCCAAAACATAGGCCATCAAAAAGACCCAAGCGAAGGAAAACTAGGCACCACTTGGACGGAAGCCCCTACAAATCACAAACAGCAGCAAGTAAATGAGAGCTTTTCAATTGTGGAAACATGGAAAGGAAAAGACGCTCACAGATAAAACAATTGGAACTGTCGCCCCACCTCAAGTAATTTCCATTTTTGAAAGGCGACTCCGAGTCGCGACTTACTTTTTTCCCTATCCCGAGTTTTTGTCGCCAGTTGGTTTTCTTGGGGGAGGTTTTTAACGAGGCGACAGAGGGGGGCACCCGGAGATATTTGGCGGAACAAGTTTTATCAATAGCCAGCCACTCCATACGCTCTCACGTGACTGACATGACAAAGGACTAACTAGCATGATCTCCATGTAATAAACGGCTAAAGGCCATCTCCATGTATGAACGGCAAAGGCCTGCTCCAATGTATACGAACGGCTAAGGCCATCTCCATGTATAACGGCTAAGGCCATCCTCCATTGTATTAAACGGCTAAAGGCCATCTCCAATGTATGAACGCTAAGGGCCAATCTCCAATGTATGAACGGTTAAGGCCATCGTCGTCAACAAGTCGACGCGCCAGCTCGACCTACGCACAAGCAAGTAATTCGACGACAGTCGAAGTTACGTACAATGGCTAAGGCCATCGACAGTATTATGGCTAAGCCATCGTCGTCAAAAACAAGTTGCGACCCAGCTCGACACGACAAGCAAGTATTCGACGACGCGAAGTTACGTACAATGGCTAAGGCCTCGACCGGTTATTCACGGCAAAGGCCATCGTGTCAACAAGTCGACAGCTCGACTACGAACAAGCCAAGTAAATTTCGAAACGACAGTGAAGTTACGTACATGGCTAGTCTATTCGTCGTCAAACAAGTTGAACCACAACCGACCTACGACAAACAAGTAATTTCGACGACTTTTGTCGCGATATTACGTATCATGGCTTTAAGGGCCATCGATAAGTATTTAATAGCTAAGGCCATCGTCGTAACAGTCGACCAGCTCGATGACGACAAGCAAGTAGATTCGACGACAGTCGGAAGTTACGTACAGTGCTAAGGCCATCGACAAGTAATTATGCTAAGGCCCATCATCGTCAACAAGTCGACCCAGCTCGACTACGACAAGCAAACTAATTCGACCGAACAGTCGAAGTTACGTACAATGGCTAAGGCCATCGACAGTATATGGCTAAGGCCATCGCGTCAACAAGTCGACGCCAAGCTCGACTACGACAAAAAGTAAATTCGACGACAGTCGAAGTTACGTACATGGCTAAGCCAATCGATATTAATTATGGCTAAGCCATGTCGTCAAACAAGTCGACCCAGCTCGACACACACAAGTAATTCGACGCAGTCGAAGTTACGTACATGGCTAAGGCCATCGACAGTATTATGGCTAAGGACCATTGTCCGTCATATAACGACCCAGCTCGACCCAACTTACCAAATAAGTAATTCGACGGCACAGTCGAAGTTACTACAATGGCTAAGGCCATCGCTTATTAATGGCTAAGCCAATGGACTTAACAGTCGCCAATCCTGTTCGGACTATGACGAAAGGCACTCAACTAAAAATTGAAAGTGTTGCCATTATTAGCTGAAGCTAACCACTATTATAGCGTCAAAGCCGCATCACTCCTATCGGCGGATAACCACAGGACAACGTTCGAGAAACACACTAAAATCTACAAATAAGCACCGCTCTGCGGGACGACACCGTACCGAAAATAAAAGATACAAAAGGAAAAGAATGCAGCAAAAGTACGGCTTTCATTATCATTCAAATAATGCAATGTACAACCTGACCTGTTACCAAAAGATCCCATTTTAACATTCCAAAATAACAACAAAACAAAATATATACAAGTCTAAGAGGCTTCGCCCGTCACCCCCAGCGTGGACCGCACATTCTTGCTCTTTCGTCCCCGCCCTGACCAGACAATCCTTGTTCACGTTGCCCCCGGTTGATTAAGTGCAGAGATCCAAGACCGGATTCTAGACCGATTGACGTCTTCGGATATAGCCCCGCCCGGTCTGGGGAATCAGAAACTATACCCACAAGATTCACGGGCGCGCGGGCTATGCGCCGTTGCTCCTGAAACTCCGCCTCAGTGGCTCGACCCGCAGCTAAGAACTCCTCGAATACGACCAAATCTGGCCTCGCGTACCCACTATATCATGCGCCTCACGATGCACATTCCTCATCAGGCCTTGTTGCAGCAGTCCGCTTAAGGACTTCAATCTCAGCCGCCTGCATCGAGTCGGCGATCAAAGCGGCGACCTTGATCCGCAAATCAGCAGCTTTCGCCGCTACCCCACGGCCAACCTCCAACTCTCCTTCTTAGACTGGAGAAGAGTCTCCAGCTCAATTCCGAGCCAGAGCAGTCATCAGCTGCTCGTTGACCTGCTCCAGCTCGGCCACCCCGTTTCAAATTGGGCCTCCGACTGTTCGAGCCCCTCACGAAACCCCGAAATTTCGGGTCCTGCTTGAGCGGGTCCGCCAGCGCCCGATGCTTGGTGCGGCACCGTTGGTTTTCTTCGCCATCTTTGTTGAAAGTGGCTGCCTTCTTGTGCGCCCGCCGCCTCCTCTCCACCTCCAAAATGAGAGTCTAAAAAGGAGAAGAAAAAGAGGAAAAGGCAGGTCAGTACGCATCACAGTTAGCCTTACGGCCACACAGAGAAAACTAAAAAGCTACCTGCAAAGGCCCGCCAGCGACCCTCCGTGATAGGTCCCCGTCGCTAACACCCTTCAACATTTACGCTCAGCGGCGCACATAACAGGGTCATATCCGCTACAGCCTGCCTCACTGTGTTGCAACAGGTTTATATCCTCCGCTGATCATAATTCAGCGGTTCGACCTACCCGCCGTCATCTCCACGTGGCTGGAACCCTCGTCAAACCCATCTACATCTCCACGGGCGGCCTCAGTATCCGCCCTCGCGACCACCATCGCCCACTTTCTTCAACAGCGGCCGACGAACCGCTCTCCGAACACGGGCTGGGCTGGCATCGGCAACAGCTCTCCTTTGTGGAGCCGACCTCCCAGAACGGATAGCATCGGTCATAAAAATCGGCCTCGATACTTGACGAGGTTCACTTACCCTCTCATCTTCAATCGCTATCCCCTTGCCCGTTATCAACCGCCGCCTCTTTCTCCTGGCGGCTCCTCACCTTCGGGAAGTCTCCTCCGTAAGCCGCGGGGACGGCACTGAAGGAGTCGCTTCACTTGCAGACGCCGCCATAGGCGCAGCCTCCTGCTGAGGAACCTCTGGAGCGCCATCGCCGAACGAGCCGCAGGGTATGTCTTCGCCATCAGAGTCGGTCTCCGCCCTAGGCGAGGCAACAACGGCCTTCTTCTCTTGGGGGCGCTTCGACCTGCCAACAGAGTAAGTTAGGTAACAGAATCTAAGGAGTTTCCAAACCAAGGCCGAAGAAATTTAACCTGACGGGGCCGTACCGTTGAAGAAATGCAGCCCAGGTACGGCATTTCTCCGCGTAAGGTATTAGTCTTTCCACCCATGATTTAATATCATCAATAAACTGGGGTGGAGAAGCCCTCGCTACAAAATTGCGTCGATCCCTCCTTGTTTCTGAGTGTATCGTTGTTAGCCGTTGGGTCGGCCCATTAAGATCATCCTCGTCTGCTCGTACCTCAGCGTAATAGGCGTTGTGGATTTCCTCCCATGTGGTAGGGGGGATATTTCATGAGGCGGCTTAGTAGCTTCTTGGTTGCCCTCGAACCATTCCTGTTTAGCCCGTTCTGGAAAGCGGCGACTGCCATACCTTCTGATACGTTTGGTAGACTCATCCTTACCCTATTAAACCTGGCTAGGAAGTCCCTGAGTCCCTCCCCTGTGGTTTGCCTGACGGCGAAGATGTCGTTGACCCTTGCTTCCGCTTTCTTTGCACCTGCATGGGCGGTGACGAACTTATCCGCCATTTCCTCGAACGTTGATATCGCCTTAGCTGGTAGCAGAGAGTACCACGTTAGGGCCCCTCCTGTCAACGTCTCATCAAACTTCTTCAGCAACACCGATGGTACCTGTTCTTTTGATAGGTCGTTGCCCTTTACAGCAGTGACATAGTGGATTAAATGATCCTCGGGATCTGTGGTTCTGTCATATACCTTCAAGTAGGGTGGCATCTTGAAGGTTTTTGGGATAGGGTGAGGGGCAGCTTCTTCAGTGTATGGTTGTTCAACGAACCTCCCCACGTCGCGTTTTGGTAGCAACTTGGGAGCGCCGGGGATCTTGTCTACCCTCTCCTGATGTTCTTTCATTTGGTCGCGGAGTGCCTTGTTTTCATTCTCCATTTCTTCCATCTTCTTTAGGATGGCTGTTAGCGTGCCATCGTTGGTCTGTGCCTCGATGGGTTTGTTATTTGCTCGTGCAGCTTCAGGTTCACCCATGGCAGCAGTGGTACCTACCGTTGGTATACACCTGTCGTTACTTTGCGGTGACTTCTCAACCAAGCCACTTAGAGTGCTTGTTAGCCATTCTTCCAGTAGCTTCTTGACCACCGAGGGTGCTTCCTTAGCCGCAGATGTGGAAGCTCCTTTTTCATGCAAGATCGTCAGATCTTCGGATGGGGAAGATGAGATCTCTGCACCTGGCGTGATGCTAGGGGTTGCATTCAAGATGCCCTCGTCACCGGCCTCGTTGAGAGGATCAAGGAGATTGGCTGTAACACCCACTATCGCTTTCATTCTGGTGTTATTTTCAGCCATCTTTTGTTTTCGTGTGGTGTAGAGAATGGTAGTTGGTTGCTCTCTAGGTTGATACTATAATTTTGATTCTCGAAATCCCCACAGACGGCGCCAAATTGTTTGTCTCGCAAGTTATCGATATACTTTGCAAGCTTAAAAACAATCAGAAGTAAGAAAGGGTAAATCGTAATCAAATATAATAGACCTAGAGATGAAAAATGAAGTTGTTGTTGTAGATCTAATAGTGATAATATGAACTCAAGAGAAAGTATTCGTTAGAGATAGCGATAGAGAGAGAGTATGAGAAAATGAGAGAGTTGTATTATTCCAGAATAATCCCCCCTTTTTACAATGTGAAGGTCTCCCTTATATAATAAGAGACCTTCCTCGAAATAATCAAAAAGTTACAAAAATAGGTAACGTTTTTCTAGTGAAGACACTGAGTCCTAAACGATGTCGCTTTTGTCCCCACGTCTGAATCGTACCCTTAAATTAGTTTGCGTATACTCACTAGGCGTACCCATTGGCGTAGAGACGCTGACGGTCAAATTTGACCCTGTACACATATGAACAAGCACTAAACACTTCATATAATAAGTCTATTAGGCAGTATCATGTGTTGAATTCGACATGGAGGATTTCGAAAGATGCAATCTTATTGAAAATCTTGATTATGTGTTATAAATTCTCTCCCAACTATGAATGTGTTGCCCAAACTTTTTATTATTTTAATGTAATTTAAAGAGGGCAAAATACATAAATAGCCTCTTTACGTTGTCCTCAACTATCAGACAAACACCTTAATTGAGCCAATTTTTAGTTAGACACTTAAGTGTTGTTGGAAAAAATTGGATGATTATGGAGAATAAAAGGTTTAGCTTGAGGCGTGTCAAAGACACTGTCCTTAAGGATATTTCGCCCACACCGAGATAAATAATTTTAGGCGTATCCCCCAGGATTCAACAAGCTCTTCTAGTATAACTAGAAGAAGAAACAACAAAGATTGTATAAAAGAAAACCCAGCACAAAAGAAAAGTGAAGAAAATTTTTATCTTTTTTTCACACTAGTAACATGAACACAAACAAATAGCTTTATATATAATCCAAGAAGATGGACATCTGAAATGGAAAAAAACGGTAAAATTCATTGAGGATTTAATGCCAAGAATTCAATGCCAAAACAAAACTCCACTATCTGACATGAAAGCTTACAAGCCATAAAGGATTTTTAAAATTTTATTACCATATGTTAACAGACAAAAGTAACGCATAAGAATTATCACAAACACAAACAAAAACCATTAAAGCTATCAAATTGGTAAGAAACGTTAAGTATTGTATAACTTTAAGACTACACATAATTGTTGCCTCATAAGTAACGTATAGTTATTACCATTCAATTGCCAGATTTGGTTTGTCAAAATTGAATTCAAATTTATCAAATTAGTTGTTACAAATATATTTAAAATAATTACTATAATAATGACTCAGTAATATTATAGTAAGAAAATGAATCTAGACATAATTTTGGAATTTGGAGTATTTCTTTTTGAGATATCAAAAATATTTTTCCATCAATCCCCCACATATCTCAAAAAGAAAATAATAAACTAATAAAATAATTTGCTGGGTTTCACAAATGAGCATAATGCGTCGAATCTGGTGTCTCTTGGACTATGAACCAGACCTAGATAAAATAAGATTAAACTTACAGAATAATTGGTGAAGTTTAAAACTTCTATGAACCAAGAATTCTTTTGTAAGTTTAGTGTCTTATCTATCACATTATACCCGCACACACTTTGTTGTTTGACACAGTTTTGCGCTAATAGGCCATGCGCATGCCTGGTTTTCATGAGTGCTCTAGAAATTTTGCCACAAATTTCATAGGAGCGGCCCCACTCCACACTCATATAGGTTCATCCATCAAGTGTATTCTGCAGCACAATACACCACCTATAAAAGGCTATGGATTATTAGATTAAGAGTTTAATAACTCAGCCTCTCATTCCTTGCAGTCTTGCACTATATACACACACACCATAGGAAGGGATATAATTTAATAGTGCACATTTGATCAACTAATGAATTGTTATTACCCATATGAACCTACTTCATGGGATCTCCAATCACATAGGTTGGGTTACCGTCACTGTTGATATAACTCAAACTGGCAAAAGTCCCATTCCCCTTGATGTTTCAGATATTAATTTTCTTCCCAAAGGTTTAGTCAGAGGATCGGCCAAATTCACTTCTGACTTCATATAATCTATGAAAATAATTCCATCTTTCAGCAGCTGCTTTATCACATTATGTCTCAATCGAATATGTCTACTCTTCCCATTAAAGGATTTATTTTTAGCAATGGCTATTGCAGCTTGGCAATCACAATGCATCGACACCGAAGGTGTCGGCTTTATTCCTAGTGGAATACTTGCCAAAAGGTTCTTTAACCACTCGGTATCATCGCTAGCCAATTCCAATGCCACAAACTCAGATTCCATGGTAGATCTAGCTATTATTGTTTGTTTAGTTGATTTCCATGCCACAACACCCCCACCGAGGATGAACACATACTCACTAGTGGATTTTGTCTCATCTGAACCAGAGACCCAGTTAGCATCACTGTATCCTTCTAATACAGTGGGAATCCACTATATTCGATACCGTAGTTCATGGTACCTCTCAAATATTTCATTACTCTTACTAATGCAATCCAATGATCATGACTTGAGTTTTGAGTATATCTACTCAATCTACATACAACATATGCAATATCAAGTCTTGTGAAATTCATCAAATGCATTAGGCTACCAATAATTTGAGCATATTTATTTTGATCTGCAACATCTCCCTTATTCTTTTTTAATTGACTACTTGCATCATAAGGAGTGCTTACAGGTACCACATCAAAATTTATCAAATTTTTGAAGAATTCTTTTAACATAATGCTCCTGAGTCAACATCAAGCTATTGTCATCTCTTATGATTTTCATGCCTAAAATAACACTAGCTTCTCCCATGTCTTTCATCTCAAAATTAGAAGACAAGAAAAATTTGGTTTTATGTACCAAATCAAGACTAGAACTAAAAATAAGCATGTCATCCACATAAAGGCAAATAATAACACATGTATCATCTACATTTTGTATCAACACATTTATCTACTTCAATTGATGAAAAACCGTCATTAATCAATACTTGATCAAATTTTTCATGCCACTGTTTAGGTGCTTGCTTTAGACCATACAAAGATTTTAGCAATTTACATACTTTATTTTCTTGGCCAGACACTATACAACCCTCAGGTTGCTCCATGTAAATTTCCTCTTCCAAATCACCATTTAAAAATGCAGTTTTAACATCCATTTGGTGAATAAAAAGTTTATAAATAGAAGTCAAGGCAAGTAAAACACGAATTGAGGAAATTCTAGTTACATGAGCATAAGTATCAAAATAATCAACATTTTGCTTTTGGATAAAACCTTTTGCAACAAGTCTAGCTTTGTATTTATCAATGGAACCATCCGGTTTGAGTGTCTTCTTAAAAATTCATTTACAACCAATGGGTTTAGCTCCCGGAGGTAAATCAACTAAAATTCAAGTTTTATTTTGTAAAATTGAATTTAATTCAACATAAATAGCTTCTTTCCAAAATAAGGCATCAGATGAAGAAATAGCTTCAGAATATGTTAAAGGATCATTATCCACAAGATAAGTATAAAAATCATTACACAAAAGATTTTTCTTTTCTTGGTCTTTTGCTTCTTCTTAAGTCCTCACTTTCAAAATTATTTTGAATAATTGGAATATGTGAGATATTATTACTTGGAATAACAGGAGCAACAGAAATATTCTCAAATTTAAAGGAAAAATATTTTCAAAAAATTCAGCATTTTTTGTTTCAACAATAGTATTGTTTTCAAGCACATCATTTTTGACTACTAAAAATCTATATGCTATACTACTTTCAGCATACCCAATAAACATACAATCAGATGTTTTAGATCCTATTTTTCTTTTCTTAGGATCGGGTAACATAACTTTAGCAAAGCACCTCCACACTTTCAAATATTTCAAATTAGGGGGATAACCTTTCCACATCTCATAAGGAGTTTTACCCGTTTTCTTATAGGGAATCCTATTTTGTAAATGACAAGCAGATAAAATGGCTTCACCCCAAAGATTATCCCGGGCACCAGAACTAACAAGCATGCTATTCATCATTTCCTTTAAGGTCCTATTTTTTCTTTCCGCTACACCATTTGATTGTGGAGAATATAGCGGAGTTATCTCGTGAATTGTGCCTTCTTTCTCACAATAATCATTCAACAAAATAAATTCACCACCTCTATCGGATCTAACTCTTTTGATTTTCTTATCCAATTGATTTTCTACTTCAGATTTATAAATTAAAAACTTATCAAAAGCTTCATCTTTATTTCTCAACAAATAAACTTTTGTATATCTAGAAAAATCGTCTATAAAAGTCACATAATATTTTTTCCTTCCTCTAGTCATAGTTTGCTTCAAGTATCCTAAATCAGTATGGATTAAACTTAATAATTCAGATTCTCTAAATACTGAAGCACATGATTTCTTAGTTTGTTTAGCTTCGGCACAAACTTCAAACTTATCAATATTAGAATAATTAATATTTGAAATGAGACCTTCGGATTGCATTTTCTTAATATAAGATAAACTAACATGTCCTAATCTAGCATGACATAAATTAAAAGAATCAATTAAGTAAGCAGAAGTACTAGCATTTTCATTCATAACATTGAGTACAAACAACCCATGGTTATAATAACCCTTGCCAACAAAATTATTATTCTTGGTCAACACGACCTTATCAGATTCAAAATAAACCTTCACCCCCACTTTTCCTAATAATGTCACAGAGACCAAATTGGCTCGGATACTAGGAACATGAACACGTCATTCAATGCCAAAGTTTTGCCAGATGTGAGTTTGAGAAGAACTTTGCCTTTTCCAAGAACTGGAGTAGTTCTTGAGTCACCAAGATATACAAACTCTTCTCCTTCCTCAACTTGGGTGTAAGACACAAAGTCTTTTTTGTTAGCACATATGTGCCTAGTGGCACCCGAATCTAACACCCAATCTTTCACAATGGCCAGAAGGTTCACTTGGGAAACAACTGCAGCAATTATGTCATCCGCTTTGGCTTCAGTTAAATTTATTTTAGCCTTAGCGGGATTTTCATTCTCAACCCTCTTCCGGCATTGAGCAGCACGATGGCCAGGTTTGCTACACACAAAGCAGTTGCCTTTTTTCTTGAAGGTTTGATTGTTGGTTTTGGGCTTATAACCATTTCTTTTATCATACCTGTTATTTGATTTGTTCTGCCGCTTATTGTCCTCCACAAGGTTGGCTCTTGTAGAAATCTCCTTTCCTTTGTCAGCAACAACTTGCTTGCGATTGGTATATTCGATTATAATGTGCTTGACCAAGTCCTTCAGCGACAATTGCTTGTGTTTGTGTTTCAATTGTTGTTTGTAGTCACTCCAAGATTTGGGAAGTTTTTCTATAAGCATACCCGCAACAAAATGTTCGGGCAGAGAAATATCTTCAGATTTGAGATCTTCAATCAACTTGTGATATTCGTTGATTTGTGCAGTTATGTTCTTGTCCTCCGTCATCTCCCACTTGTAGTAATTTCCAATCACGAATTTTTGTTTGGTAGCGTCTTCAGCAGTGTACTTTGTTATCATTGACTCTCAAATTTCTTTTGCCTCCTTGTAAGAAACGTAGACATCGAACAGTTCGTTAGAAATAGTAGAAATTATAGTATGTCTACATACTTTATTAGCATGAACCCATTGATCCATTTGAGTGGAAGTTGCTTCAGTTGGATTAGGATCAGTAAGTGCAAAAGCAACTCCATGCATATCCAAAATAGAATGCACGCTTTCCTGCCAGCTTAAAATTATCTCCACCAAAAACCTCAATTTTTGAAACATCAGAAAAAGGTTTGGCATAGGTAATTGGTGATGGAACAACAACAGAAACAGTTGGTGCAGCAGGTGTAGTAGCATCAACAGCAACATTAGCAACGTTATTCTCCATAATAACAACGTGTAAATATCCTTAAGATTGTTGGAAAAAATTGGATGATTATGGAGAATAAAAGGTTTAGCTTGAGGCGTGTCAAAGACACTGTTCTTAAGAATATTTTGCCCACACCGAGATAAATAAATTTAGGCGTATCTCGCAGGATTCAACAAGCACTTCTAGTATAACTAGGAGCAGAAACAACAAAGATTGTATAAAAGAAAACCCAGCACAAAAGAAAAGGGAAGAAATTTTTTATCTTTTTTCCACACTACTAACATGAACACAAACAAGTAGCTTTATATATAGTCCAAGAAGATGGATATCTAAATGAAAAAACGGTAAAATCCATTGAGGATTTAATGCCAAGAATTCAATGCCAAAACAAAACTCCACTATCTGACAAGAAAGCTTACAAGCCATAAAGGATTTTCAAAATTTTATTACCATACGTTAACAGACAAAAGTAACGTATAAGAATTATCACAAACACAAATGAAAACCATTAAAAGCTATCAAATTGGTAAGAAACGTTAAGTATTATAACTTTAAGACTACACATAATTGTTGCCTCATAAGTAACGTATAAGTTATTACCATTCAATTGCCAGATTTGGTTTGTCAAATATTGAATTCAAACTTATCAAATTAGTTGTTACAAATATATTTAAAATAATTACTATAATAATGACTCATTAATATTATAGTAAGAAAATAAATCTAGACATAATTTTGGAGTATTTCTTTTTGAGATATCAAAAATATTTTTCCATCAAGTGTATCAAATAAATAACCGACCTAGTCAGCCCACATCGCGTGTGAGACACATTCCAAAATAATTTTAAGAACCAATTAGTATTTGACACGTGGCTAAGAATTAAAATAAAATTAATAAAAAATAAGAAAGCCTAATAATACTAATAAATTACAAATTAGCCACCACCAGTACCCTACATCTTTCTTTCTTCTCCGACGACCCATCTCCCCTTCTTCATCGCTTCTCCTTTTTCCTTCTTCAACTCTTCTTCCCCACCAACCACATATAACAAAATACACAATCTTTTAGTCCAGAAGATAGCTTAAGTACAAAATTATTTGCTTTGTTGGTATGCTGAATCAGGGTTTCACATAATTTTGCCGGTGCTTCTTTAAGTGCCCATTATGAATAACATCATTGTGATTCATTTCTTACCATGCAGCCGCCGATGACGCCAAGCAGAACAAGTGGAGCGTCGCTACCAGTTGCTAAAAGACATGTCAATTGGACCATGGATTTTTTAAAATTGTAGCCTCAAAAGGGAATTGGAGAAGGTCGATTGCCGGAAATGAGATTAAATTTATATGTATGATCAGTGACATTGTTATGTAGTGGTGGCTGTTATTGATTTTTTTTTAAGATTGAAGGAGAAGAAGTGAATTAATGGTGGAACGTGGAGCTGTGAAAGAGCTACTGATATTCCCGTGTTTAGGTCAAGAAATTTTGGTGATGGAGATAAATTTAATTTGGGAGTAAAATAGAATTAATGTGAAAAAAATTTAAAAGGCAGTGGGATCCACATAAAAGTTATAGTGGAGATGAATTTTTCGGTGAAGAAAATGAAATTAACGTGGGGGAAAATAAAAAATTATAGCGGGACCCACATAAAATTAATTTTAATCTAAAAGAAAAAAGAGAATAGAAAAACATAATAAGCTCACGCACTCAACTTTAAGTGAAACACATTTGGTTTGCCGTGTCATCCTAAGGTATCTACTAAGCACACTTTTGCCCAGTAAATAGGCTCAGTTGAGATGTTTGCCTGGTAGTTGAGGACAACTTAAAGGGACTATTTATGTATTTCACCTTTAAAGAGTAGACAAGTATCCTAAAAGGGAAGTATCACGGAGTGAGTCAAAAATTGTTTTTGCATCAGATATTCAAATAGAACAATATATCACATATGTTCAGGAAGTGAGATCAATTTGAAGATTTGAGTTGGTCCATGATATGTTCAAATTTTATGATGATGAATCAAGAGGTGGTATGCCGAGGGTCTTTCGAAAACAGCCTTTTTACTCCTTCGGGATAGGAATAAGGTCTGCATACACACCACCTTCCCCAAACTCTACTTGTGGAATTGTACTGGATCGTCGTTGATGAATCAAGAAGTGGTATACCAAGAGATGGTTATGTTTGCCCTAAAATTCGAGCAACAATTAAACTTATATTGTGGTTTTAAGGATATGTGATTTAATCAAATACTAATTGATAAACAAGGAATTAAATAGATAAATTGGAGAATAAAATAAACCAAACCAGTATGCAAGCCAAATCTTGACCTCGACCTATGGTAGTCTCGGGGTGTGATAATAGAAATAGCAAATGATAAAGCAACTCCGATGAACAATAAGTGAAATAGCAAGAAACTAATGAGCGTATATTTTCTTATCAGTGAACAATGATCCTTACAAATGAATGGGATCCCTCTTTATATAATAGGGGAGTCCTAAATAAGGTACACTTCTAATTATAGTAGGAAATCATAATTGACAACTGATTAACTGCTGAAGATCAATCCATTTCAAAATTCACGCCATGATTTTAGGTCCGTTGCGGGTATCTCGCTCTTTCCGTTACTGAACTATACCGGTATCATCTCGAAGTATGCCCTCTTCTGACATCGGTAAGAGATATCGACCTCGATCTTGGAAAAGGAACATCGAGCCCGAACTCGACATCCTGGCCTTCCGATGTGGTCTCACTTTTTCCATCAAAGGACGTAATCGGGTAGCCCTGATTTCCACCGTATACAGATAGTCCCTCGTTTCTTAGAGTAAAACGAGAAGAAACGACTTGAGCCTCGATTTTCTGGATACCCCAATAATGACACCATCTCCATGACATAAGCGGTCGACGTATCCGAAACGTCCCGTCGGTACAGTTCCCCAAATCATTAATGACTGTCAGTGGGTGGTCAGCCACTAGCGCCACCGAGCCGTCGCTGTGAATCTATAAATATTGGTTCTTTATTTGAATCAAAACTTTACTTCCATCTTCACCAAGTTTTTCTAAGTCTTTTCCTCTTTCCATCTCTTCTTTTTCACCATCCGTTGAGTCAATTTCGTTAGTACCAAAATCGAATTTCGCCCTCTTTCTGCTTCATCTCATCTGAATCAATGGAGAAAACCTCCAAAACCATCCTCCAAAAGGAGAAAGCTTCATCTTCTTCATCTTCCCGGTAGTGATAAAATGCCGGTGGAACCGCTCCCTCACGAGTACGTTCTGGGCCCTTGTGTTTTAAAAAACGACTTCAAAGTCGAGAACCCTCCGTCGGTCCCTAGCCGATGTGAACACGTATCGAGGTATATTTGCTCGATAACGGCAAAACAACTCGAGGCTGTGAAGAAAGACTACAACCGGGGGTCGAGGTCGTGGTACAAATCCCCGCTCCCGAAGAAAGTATCACCACTCACGTGGAGCGGTTTTTCAGTGTCTATACTTACCCCTTCATATTGGGTCCTCTTGACCCAGTTATCGTTGATTTTTGCAAGACATACCAGGTTACCCTTGGCCAGGTTCATCCCTCGTTCTGGTGCATAGTTATCATGCTCCGCTTCTTCTCTGGTAAGGCCAAGGGGTTGGAATTCACTCTAAGCCACCTTATACGGTTGTATTGACCTTGACTTTTTAGAGGATTAATCAAGCTCCAATGCCGATCAACGAAGTCCTTTTTTGCGAGCATCGATGAGGACAAGTACCGGGGTTGGATGAGCCGGTTCGTGCGGTTAAGGACCTGGGATCTCATCCCGGGGGAGAAACTGCCGTTCCCAGAGAAGTGGAACCCCGATCGTAGGTGATGTTTTTACCCATAGCTTTCGTAATCCATTTTTTTCTTTATGTAATGCCTTCATCAATTTTGCAGCGGTTGCTTGGATGCCTCACGCGGTCCCCGACCTTGAAGACTAGGTTCAGAAGCTGGGTGCGACCTCCTCCCATACCGAGCACTACTGGCGTGACTTGGCAACGGGTAGATGAGAGGCCAAGAATCATGGTAAGTTTACCTGCAAGCCATCTATGAACTTTTCTGTAACATTTCTATTCGTTTACACTTGACTCTCTTTTATGCAGGCCTTGGAGATGATGCCGAAATGAGGCCGGCCCCGCCTGGGGAAGAGGCCGAGTCCCCGATTCCGAAGTCGGGGAAAGATAACAAGAGGAAGAGGGTCTCAGAGTCCGAGGACCCTCAACCTAAAAGAGCTCCAGCTCAAAGACGCAGGAGAAATCTTATCCCTATGACTTTAGAGTCGGTCCACCAGTTAGGGGAAGAAGAAGAGGAAGATGAGGGCGATGGTTCGGCACTGGTGGTTTGAGCAAGGAAGCCGATCGAAGTCGTCGAGCCTTCCAAGTCGAAGGTGCTTGTTGAAACCCTGCCTCGTGATGAGGAGGCTTCGAAGAAAGATTCGGGCAAAGCCCTCGAATCATCTGAGGTTGTGATTATCCCTCGGCCATCGACAAGCATGCCAAAGGGGACCGATTTTGGGACCCCCAGGGCTGAATAGAGCGCCCCGAGCAATTCGCTCGGGGCCATGACAATAGGTCACTCTCCCTCTCTATCGGCTTTTTCTGAGGAGGCCATAAGGGATGCTCGGGCTCTACAGATCCCTGATATAAGCGGAGTCCCTAGTGAAGAGGATCCCTTCCGGGATTGGTTTACCGGGGTTGATGATGCCGCCGATCTCAACGATGCATCCACCCTTTTTGAAGAGGCCCAACGCCTTTTATCTCGAGTAAGTACTAATTCCCACTGCTGCAATTTTCTTTTCCTTCTTCTCCATTTTTTCGTAACTTATATCTTTCTTTTTGCGTAGGCTTTCACCCAATTTAGGGCCGACCAGAGCCAATGCGAGGCCGAGCTCCAGAAGACCTCGGAGGAGAGGAATGCTTTGAAGCTCCTTTGCGGTCAAAAGGAGGAGGAGCTCAGCGACCTTCGAGCAGACATTGCCCAGGCTCGTAAGGAAGAGGCCGAGCTGGACAAGCAGGTAACTATCATTTTGAAAGAGTACGGTCTCGACCCAACAGTGGAGGCTAATACTTCAAAATCTCAGTTGCAGCAAAAGCTGGAAAGGATCGAGCTGCTTCGAGGGGAGGTCGATCAAATCGAAGCTGACTGTGATCGGTGGAAGGAGAACATGGACCGCCTTGCTGCGGAGAAACAGGTTGCCTTGGCCAAACTGTCATCGTCCAAGGTCCAACTTGGGGGCGTTAAAGAGAAAAACTCAGCACGGGCCAAAAGGATTGAGGAGCTTGAAATTGAGCTTGCTGAGGCCAAGGCGAAGGCTAAGAAGACGAAAATCGCAGCTGACAAGTCCATAATCGTGTACCTGGCCGACGCCGAGGCTGCTCAAATACAGCTAAGGAGGCTTTCGATCGAGAGCGACGGAGCAATGACTTGGCAACGTGCCGATCCCGGAGGGAGACCCTCGAGGAAATCCATGCTCGAGGTTTTGACCTCTCCAAAGAGATAGCTCAAGCTAAGGCGCTTGAAGCTGATGCCAGGTTTCTTATCTCCTCCGATGATGATAATGATGATGAAGGCAACCAAGGCGGGTCCGATAACAAGGGGCCCGAAGGAGAAGCTGCACCCGAGGGAGAAACCAGCCCCGGGTATAGTTAGGATTTTGTTTTTCTTTTCCTTTTTTGCAAGACCTCTGTCGGTCTCTTGTACATATCTTTCTTCATCAATATATAAAGAAAATTTCTTTTGAATGCCTTCTCAATATTTATCTACAAACACATTTTACCTTGTAAAGCTTTAGCACAATCTTACGCTTTGAAGGGTGCATTCGAGATTTTGGTCTTGGGTGGCTTCCTCGAAGTCACCACAGTCGAGTTTGAATTAGGTTCGAACTTGAAGCATTGGCTCTTTAGAGTTCGTGTCGAATAATGATATGTCCCCGAGCCATAGTCAAGTCATTTTTATTTGGGATCAGAATAGTCGAACCCTTGGGTTCGGGTGCAGTGAGAGTAAGATCTCGAACTCTAAATGTATTGGCCCTTAGGCTCTTTAGATCGAGCCAATATGGCCTCTAAAAGATGGCTATTATTCCCCTCTTTCGGCTTAAAATACTTAGTAAAAATTTCTTTATGTCTTAGCATGTATTTTTTACCCATTGGATTCTTTTGAGGGTTCGATGTCGATTGAAACCCCTCTGCTTTTTGTGCCTTAGCACGTTTGTGTTAAGATAATTTGATATCTCTTAAGGTTTTTCGAGGGCTGATTTTATCGAAGCTCTTTTGATTATTTGCTGGGGGTAGCCTTTTTTGACCGGTTTTTGAAAGAATTTGAAGGCCTATTTTTATTACTGGATTCGGACGTCTCCGAGCCGCATTAATTTGGCCGTAGCCTTTGGGTATGCCTCTTAGGCTTATTCCCCAATAACACTTTGAACTTGTTCGAAGTGTTAGTCCCCGAGAATGATGGCCTTGGCCTATAGATCGAGGGGTCATCTTTGAGGTCTTATGAATTCGAGTTTAGATAACTCGAATACGCCAATTGTCGACGATAGTCCCCGAGTGTTCGAGGCATATTTGCGCTTGGCCCTTGAGCCATTTCTCACAAAATCATAAGTATGGAGCTCGTATGGTATAAAATTTTCTTTGAGACACAAGATGTTTGATATAGAAAGATGCTTCTTGCAATAATTTATACATGCGTACATGTTTTGCCATCGGGGCTTGACTAATCTATATGGACACGGTTCATTCGATCGTTTGGCCCATTACAAAGTTTTCGTATCAAAACCCTTTGACATGAAGTACTTTCCTTGAAAACATAATATCCGAGGGTGATGTCCCCCAGTATTCGAGGTTGATAGCGTTGAAGCCTTGGATACTGTTGAATTTTCCTCAGGTAGCACATAATTGTTGCCTCGTTAAAAACCTCTTCGGAAAAACCCATTTGGGATAAAAACAGATCTAAGGGAAAAAGAGTGCAACACGTGCTTTAAAACCTAAGGTCCTCGTGTTGAAGAGTTTCTTGACGTCTTCGATCGAACATCTGCAATAAGTTAGTATCAAATACAAATGGAAAGGGGGAAAGTCATACCTTAGCAATAATGTCGTTTGAGGAGTGATATATTCCAATTGTTTGGCAATTGTTCGCCCTCCATTGTGCCAAGTTTGTAAGATCCCTTTCCGATGACACCGAGGACCCAATATGGTCCTTCCCAATTTGGGCCCAGTTTCCCTTCGTTCGGTTCTCGAGTATTGAGGGTGATTTTCCTCAGAACTAAGTCCCTGATTCCGAAGTAGCGAAGGCTGGTTCTTCTATTATAATATCTCTCGATTCATTGCTTTTGCGTAGCCATCCGAACCAGTGCAACTTCTCGTTTTTCATCCAATAGTTCGAGGCTAGTATTCATAGCCTCGTGATTTGATTCTTCCGTTGTATGCCGAAACCTGGCGCTAGGTTCCCCGACTTCGACCGGGATCAAGGCCTCCGAGCCATATAATAAAGAGAACGTGGTTTCCCCTGTACTGGACTTTGATGTTGTTCGATATGCCCAAAGGACTTCGGGTAAAATTTCTCTCCACTTCCCTCTAGCGTCGTTCAACCTTTTCTTTATGTTTTGAATGATTGTATTGTTCGTCGATTCAGCCTGTCCGTTTCCACTAGGATAATACGGCGTTGATAATATCTTTTTTATTTTGTGCTCCTCGAGGAATTTCGTTACCTTGCTGCCGATAAATTATTTTCTATTGTCACACACTATTTCAGCGGGTATCCCAAATCGACATGCGATTTGATCCCAGATGAAGTCTATAACCTCTTTCTCTCTCACTTTCTCAAACGCCTGTGCTTCAACCTATTTAGAGAAATAGTCAGTCATAAATAAAATGAACTTAGCTTTACCTGGGGGCGTTGGTAGAGGGCCGGCGATATCCATCCCCCATTTCACGAATGGCCATGGGGATAGGACTGGATGAAGTTGTTCTCCCGGCTGATGGATCATCGGTGCAAACCTTTGACATTTATCACAATTTCGAACAAACTCCTTAGTGTCTTTTTCCATTCTATCCTAGTAGTATCCTGCTCTAATGATTTTGCGAATCAGTGATTCGGCGCCGGAGTGGTTCCCACAAGTGCCTTCATGGACCTCCCGTAAAATATAATCGGTGTCTCCTGATCCTAAACACACTGCCAATGGTCCATCAAATGCCCTTCTGTATAATGTTCCATCTTCATCCAATGTGAATCGAGCAGCTTTGGTTCGTAGGGCCCTCGATTCTTTAGGGTCCGATGGGAGCTTTCCGTTCTTCAAGTATTCAATATACTTCTTCCTCCAATCCCAGGCTAAGCTTGTAGAGTTTATCTCGGCATGACCTTCCTCGATCACAAATCTCGAGAGTTGAATGACAGTCCCCGAGTTAACCTCTTCTTCCTCGACCGATGACCCCAGATTTGCAAGTGCATCGGCCTCACTGTTTTTTCTCGAGGTACATGCTGTAAAGTCCATTCCTTGAAACGGTGCAAAGTTACCTGCAGCTTGTGCAAATACCTTTGCATTCTATCCTCTCGAACTTCGAAGGTTTTGTTTACTTGGTTCACCACCAGTAAAGAGTCACACTTGGCTTCAGTGACTTCTGCTCCCAAGCTTTTAGCTAGCTCGAGACCTGCAATCATGGCCTAGTACTCGGCCTTATTGTTAATCAACCTAGAAGTCTTGATAGATTTCCTAATAGTGCTACCCGTGGGCGGCTTCAAAATGATACCTACCCTAGACCCCTTCACATTCGAAGCACCGTCTGTGAAAAGGGTCCATACCCCCGATAATGTGCCTGATTTTAACGAAAGTTCTTTTTCAACTTCAGGTACGAGGGTTGGTGTGAAATCGGCCACGAAGTCCGCCAAAATTTGAGACTTAATGGCCGTTCGGGGTTGATACTCGATATCGTACCCACTAAGTTCGACGACCTATTTGGCCAATCGGCCCGATAGTTCGGGCTTGTAAAATATTACGAAGCGGGTAAGTGGTTAACACGCATATGGGGTGATATTGAAAGTATGGTTTTAACTTTCTAGAGGTGTTGATCAATGCAAGTGCCAATTTCTCTAAGTGTGGATATCTAGTTTCTGCTTCTCCTAAGGTTCGACTTACATAATAAACGGGAAATTGCGTACCTTGCTCTTCTCGAACTAGGACACCACTTACCGTGATTTCCTATACTGCCAAGTATAAGTAAAGTTTCTCATCTGCCTTTGGAGTGTGAAGTAGTGGTGGGCTCGATAAGTATCACTTTAGTTCTTTTAATGCTTGTTGGCGTTCCGGGGTCCAGGTGAAATCATTCTTCTTTTTGAGTAGAGAGAAAAATCTGTGGCTTCGATCCGACGACCTCGAGATGAATCGGCTAAATACAGCTACCCGTCCAGTCAGCCTCTGCACGGCTTTTACACTGTCCACAGCGGTGATGTCCTCAATGGCCTTTATTTTATCGGGGTTTATCTCGATCCCCCGATTCAACACCATGAAGTCCAGGAATTTGCCCGACCCGACCCCGAAGCACATTTCTCGGGGTTGAGCTTCATGTTATATTTCCTCAAAATATTGAACGTTTTCTGCAAATGAGCCAAATGGTCCTCTGCGCGCAGGGACTTAACTAGCATGTCATCAATATAAACTTCCATTGACTTACCTATTTGTTATTTGAACATTTTGTTTACTAGGCGTTAGTAAGTAGCTCATGCATTTTTTAGCCCGAAGGGCATTACATTATAACAATATGTTCCATAGTTGGTGATAAATGAAGTCATTTCCTGGTCTTCAGGGTTCATTTGAATTTGATTGTACCCGGAATAGGCATCGAGAAAGGTAAGGATCTCATAGCCAGTCGTGGCGTCGATCACGCGATCGATATTAGGCAGTGGAAAAGAATCTTTGGGGCAAGCCTTATTTAAATCTTTATAATCTACACACATTCTAAGTTTTCTCCCTTTTTTAGGGACTACGACTACTTTGGCCAGCCATTCGGGATATTTCACCTCCCAAATGGACCCTATTTAGAGAAGTTTAGTTACCTCGTCCTTTATAAATGCGTGCTTTACCTCGGACTGGGGCCTTCTCTTTTGTTTCACCGGTTTGAACCTGGGGTCAAGGCTTAGTCGATGCGTTGTTATCTCCGGTGGGATCTCTGTCATGTCTAAATGGGACCAAGCAAAACAATCTATGTTATCAATAAGAAATTGAATAAGCTTTTTCCTGAGTTCGGGGGTTAATCTCGTTCCCAAGTATACCTTTCGCTCGGGCAGGTACTCGATCAATATAACCTGTTCCAGCTCTTCGACCGTTGATTTGGTGGCGTCCGAATCTTCGGGAACAATAAAAGTTTGAGGAGTTAGAAAATCCTCTTCTTCTTCTATCCCCTGCTTCCCTGATTCGGTCGAGGCTGGTGGATGTGATTACTATTTGGCTTCCTGCTTACCTTTGATGATCGACTTTTCCGAGGTTGATAGCATTGATATCGGTGTTACCTCATCGACTGCAAACATTTCCTTTGCAGCATGCTGCTCCCCGGATACTTTTTTTACACCGTTCGACGTCGGAAATTTCATCATTTGGTCGAGAGTCGAGGGGACTGCCCTCATGTTGTGGATCCAAGGTCTTCCGAGTAGGGCATTGTACCTCATGTTGCCCTCGATCACGTGGAACTTGGTATCTTGAATGGTTCCAGCCACGTTCACCGGTAGAATAATCTCCCCTTTAGTTATTTCACTAGCCATATTGAAGTCGTTTAAGACCTGAGCTGCGGGCACGATATGATCTTTTAGGCCGAGCTTCTCCACGACCCTCGATCGGATGATATTCACCAAGCTACCTAGATCCACTAAAACACGCTTAACTTGAAATTTATTTAATAATATAGAAATTACCAGAGCGTCGTTGTCTGGCTGAGAAATGCCTTCTGCTTATTCGTCGTTGAATGATAAGGAGCCTTCGGGCACATAATCTCAGGTTCGTTTTTCCCTAGTGATTGATACCTTAGTGTTTGAATATGGGTCCCTATGGAATTTCTACCCCACCGACGATCATATGAATGACATGTTGGGGTTCCTCCTGTTCATTTTTCCTGTTGGCGTCCCTTTCCCTGAAATGATTCTTAGCTTGATCGCTGAGGAACTCTCGAAGGTGGCCCTCATTGAATAGACGGGCTACCTCCTAACCTTAGTTGCCTGCAATCCTCGGTCTTGTGGCCATGCATGCCATGATATTGCACATCAGATTTGGGTTTCTTAGGGAAGGATCGGTCTGTATGGGTCTGGGCCACCTAGTATCTTTGATCCTTCCGATTGCCGATACAATGCCCGATGCGTCGATGCTAAAGTTATATTTCGATAACCGAGGTGCCTCTATGGGATCGGCATGCTTATCAAAACCACTTTTCCTCATAAGTCCCCGAGAATTCTGTCCTCGATCACTTCTTCGATCGTTCCGGGCAGGATTGCATCCTGAACCATTGTTCCTTCGATCTGCGATATATGGTTGATATCGTTCTCTGTTCGACCTTGGCTCCGTGTCGACGTCCCTCGGGGTTTTAACTGCCGACCTGTTTGGATGTACTGAATCGGAAGGGGCTCATAATTGGTCGTCCTCAACCCTGATCTTCAATTGATATCGATTGTGCACATCTGCCCAAGTTACAGCTGGATACTCGACCAAATTTTGTTTCAACTGTCGTGATGCTATCGAACTCTGCTCATTCAACCCTTGGGTGAAAGCTTGAACAGCCCAATCATCTGTGACCGGTGGCAACTCCATGCGTTCCATTTGAAATCGGGATACGAACTCCCTCAGCATTTCGTTATCCCTTTGTCTTATCTTGAAAAGGTCCGATTTTCTTGTTGCGACCTTTATGGCCCCGGCGTGTGCCTTCACGAAAGAATCTGCTAACATGGCAAATGAGTCGATGGAATTTGGTGGCAGGTTGTGATACCAAATCATTACTCCCTTTGATAAAGTTTCCCCAAATTTTTTCAACAAAACGCACTCAATCTCATCATCTTCTAAGTCATTTCCTTTATTCCACACGTGTACGAAGTGATGTGTTCATTAGGATTGGTGGTCTCATTGTATTTAGGTATATCCGGCATACGGAACTTCTTAGGAATGGGATTCGGAGCCGCACTCTGAGGAAAAGGCTTCTGCACGAACTTTTTCGAATCCAAACCCTTTAGGATCGGGGGTGCCCCAGTATCTGATCAACTCGGGAGTTATATGTTTCCACTTTTTTATCATTATCTTCGATTTTCTTCTCTCCTGACTCAATTCTTTTGGTGAGCTCCTCGAGCATTTTCATTATTGCAGGATCAGTCCCTGATTCGTTACCATTCGACCTTTCTGGCACTGGCTCGGTATGACGAGTGATTTCTGGCTCGAACCCACTTGGAGTCCTATGTTGATTTTGCAACTGAGCGATAGCGGCCTGTTGAGCCTGTAGCATCTCGAATATCACTTGGAGACTTACTCTCCGTCTCCTCTGCCCTGTGTACCTTGACCACCAGATCGGCCTTCCCCGCGTACACTCCCTTCGGGGTCCACGCCTAGGTCCGCATTTAGAGAACCGTGCGAACTGACATCGACTGGAATGGCAACCGGTGCTCCCCCGAGATTAGCCGGTGGCACCCCGTCTCCTGGAGCAATTACATTGTCGTTTTCCCCGTGAAATCCGAGACCATCATCCATGTATGGGTGCGTTTTGTGAGTTTGACATGTTTTAACCTGAGAGCAAAAAATACTTGATAAGAACAAGCGTGAAATAACGTGTGTTATCAGAATCAGTACTGAACAATCACTATTATCCTTAGCCCCAAGGTGGGCGCCAACTGTTTACCCTAAAATTCGAGTAAAAATTAAACTTATATTGTGGTTTTAAGGATATGTGATTTAATCCAATACCAATTGATAAAGAAGAAATTAAATAGATAAATTAGAGAATAAAATAAATCAAACCAGTATGCAAGCCAAATCTCGACCTCGACCTATGGTAGTCTCGAGGTGTGATAATAGAAATAACAAATGATAAAACAACTCTGATGAAAAGTAAGTGAAATAGCAAGAAAGTAATGAGCGTATATTTTCTTATCAATGAACAATGATCCTTACAAATGAATGTGATCCCTGTTAATATAATAGGAGAGTCCTAAATAAGGTACACTTATAATAATTGTAGGAAATCATATTTGACAACTGATTAACCGCCGGGGATCAACCCATTCCGAAATTCACGCCATGATCTTCCGCCCGTTGCGGGTATCTCGCTCTTTTCGTTACTGAACTATACCGGCATCATCTCGAAGTATGCCCTCTTCTGACCTCGGTAAGTGATATCGTTGATCTTGGAAAGGAACATCGACCCCGAACTCGACATCCTGGCCTTCCGACGTGGTCTCACTTTTTCCATCAAAGGATGAAATCGGGTAACCCCGATTTCCACCGTATACACAGGTTAGTTTAATGACGTTAAGCACTGCACCTTTACGAGCCATAGTACCTCATTATGTTTCTAATCTGGTGAATGTTACTATTACTAAATTCGCACAATCTACAATTGGAGGCTTCTCATGACAACGACATGTGGATTGTCGCTAATTGAAGTGCATAGAAAATTAGAAATGAAGCTCAAACAATTGGCTCCTCAAATGCAATAGCTCCCATCAGAGGCCATTTAAAGTTGTATGATGCATGTGTGTATCAAATCTCAGACGCCTAAAAGATGCTATATTAGATACGCAAAGGACTATGATGGTATTGACGATTGATCATCTACACAAAATTCATTTCGTAGGTTGTAGCATTCTCAGCCTCTACAAAAACTATTGATTTTTAATAATAATTTATTTATTTATTTACGGTATACAACATTAATTAAGTGATGAACTATTGAGATAAACTAAGCCATGGATTTTAGTAGTTGGTGGCAACTTCTGGTCATAATGAAGGAGATGAAAACTCAAATATCCATTTATGAAGTAGAGAGAAATACAATAGATAGAAGTAGCTTAATTATATTTATAAGTAGAGCAATTAAACCCCAATAACGTAAGTCTAATTAATCTTCATAGATGCAGCACTCATCGGTTTCAGGATTATCTTGACAGAAGGATTCAAGTGGGTCTTGATTGAGCTGAAGCTTGATCCGCAAATGGGCCTTAGCCTGGCTGACTTCTTCAACCTCATCCCACGCCACCTTGCACTCGTCGGATCTGGCATCTTCCCCGCACACCTCCTTAGCTTCCTTCACTTTCTTCTCTATCATTTCCGTCAGCTGTTTTTCTCTCATCTGTGTTCCTTTATACTTCGGCGCTCCTGATCCGCCGCTGCCGCCAGAGCTCATCGTCACCTTTTGCAAACCTTTCCTCGTCGGAGCCCATGATCTCAGCCCAGAACCACCGGAAATAATAGGACATGATACCTTCAGGTTCAGTGCCATTAGGAGTGGAAAGGAAGAGAAAGCTGAGGTTTGAGATTGGCAGATCTAAGAAGTGTCCTTTTTTGTTTCTTGATTTATGTAAAAAAGAAAAGAAAAAAATGTGCAGATTTCTTGTGAAACTAGAATGCTGTATCTCTATCAACCGTTATTTCTTTAAGCCACGTCGTCATATCAAACATCATTATCTAGTACGACTCAACTATCATATAAAATGACATCATTTCTGTGTTTGAAGATAAGGTTCCCACTTTAACTGCTTTTAAGTTTGGGGCCCACGGTAACTGTTCTTCCAGCTTTGGCTTTTCCTCTCTCCTTTTCTTCATTCTTTCACTTTCAAATGTAATCCCTATATGACTCATTTGCAACTAATTCTCGTGATTAACAAATAAAAATTAATTATGTCTAATTTTCAAACAAGTATTATATTATTTAATCTCCTAAAAATATCAAAACCAACATATTTTGATTGTACAACCATACCATTTCCACGAATCAATTTGTCCCAATAGTTGTTTTTTGCAATCTATTTCGGCCAATAAATATTTCAGTCCATCTATTTTACCATCTCCTAGTACTAGCATATTTGGGCGCATAGCTCTATTGGTTTTGTGTGCAACTAATTGTACGCAAATATTTTCCTTTTTATGTTAAAATCGAGCTATTGTAAACATATTTCATCTCCAGAAAATCAATATTGTGATTTGTTAGTGGACTCTTTACAAAATCATTGATTTTGAGTAAATTTTAGTTATGAACAATCCAAATGACTTTATAAATCCATATTCAACATATTTTGATTTTAAGTAAGCTCAAACTAATAAATCCATATTCGGCAGCCCCTTACATCTCAACAAAGCCTAATTTAATAAACTGGTTAAGTCTAAACAAAAGTATCATATGGCGCAATCCCTTCACTTTTTATTAGATGCTTGCTTCATTAACAGATTTTTGGAATTCCCGACAGGTATGATTAATAAAGTCATGGAGCTAATATCTTATGAAAAAAGCATGTTCATCAATCAATCAATACATGAAAGAGCTAATATCTTATTTATAAGTCTTAAAAAAATTGTTTTATGAAAAAAGCATGTTTGTTTTCTCATCGTTTTCTAGTTGGTGAAATAAAAATGGAACACAAAATTCGACAACTTCTGTTTAATTTTGCTTCCTAATATTTATGCAAAAGTTAGGTGTACCTTGGTAAGGTTAAGGGTCGTCTGGTATGATGAATAAGCAAAAAATAATTTAAGAATAAAAATTTAGTACTACCTTATTTTTATTGGTTATTAATCCTGAGATAACTTATCCCAGAATTAAAAATAGTATCAGAATAAATTGTAGTTGTCAGATGCTATAATAGTAATCACAAAATAAGTTATCACATGTTAAAGCAGTAAAATTGACAATTCCAGAATTAATACAACATATCAAAAAGTCAATAAAAAATAATATAATGATAACTAATCTCAGCATAACTAATCTCAGTATAACTAATCATAGTATAACTAATTCCAGCATAACCTGTCTTCAGACCAAGCTAACCCCTAAAAGTTTAGTGTTGAATTTAAAAAGGTAGAGGATGAGCGGATATTGGAGTAAATTCCTTGGATACTTATGAAAATATCCTACCAAAGTCAGTTTTATTTTTTTAGTACAACAAAGTCACAATTTTGACTCAAAAAATAAATTCCATTTTTATATAACATGTCATATCATGCTTAAAACCTATTTTTAAATAATAAAACTCATTAAATGAATGAACCTTATGTATGGGTCAAAATTAGGTCGAGTTTAGTGAATGCAAACGGACGAGCTGAGGCCAAGGTCGAAGCCAAGCACGGCCCAGTGGCGAGGAGTCGCCTTGAGAGAGAGGCCGGTGCCAAGGTCGAGTAGAGAACAAACAACAGCAACGGTTAGAATATTCTTAGGATTATGAATAGGAATATTCCATTGGATATTCCCCCAATTATACTTTTTTAGGGTTTTCTAGGAATGTCCTTTATAAATAGGAAGAGATAGGGAACAAAAAAGGGGGCTTCTGGACTTTTCTGATAAGAATATCTTGTAAAGAGTTGACTATCAAGAATATACAAAAAGATTGTCTTGTCTCCTTTGTTTGATTCCATTACTAAACATTCCTCTTTTATTCACAAGATCCAAGAACACTTTGTCCATTTCCATAGTCTGTTGCCACACGCTATAGTCAGAAGAATGAATCAACCAACTCATTCAACATTTAGGTGACAAATTCCTTCTTATTACATTTAATGTCATATGTCATATTTATTGCATATTTTCATTCTCATATTTATTGATAATCATTGAGCATTAACTTGGTATTCATTGACTTGAACACGGTCTCGTACCATCAAAATTATCGAACTTCAGATCTAGGATTTATTATATTTAACTAGGATTCACCCTTTATCTACTTATTAAATTGGTTTAACTAAAAAGGGCCTAAAACTTTTTGGTCAAACAATATGGCGCCGTCTGTGGGGAGTTCCTAGTTAAAAAGCTTAGTTTCTTCTAGATCTAAAAAAAAAGCTTTCTTTTTCTGTTTGCACAAGCTAACAATGGCAGGAAAGGGAGAGGAAAGACTGAAAGTAGTGATGGGTATCACTACTAACCTCCTAGGCACCATCAACGAGGTGGACGGACAAGACGAGGAGAATGTGACGCCGAGCGCCTCACCCAGGCAAACTGACTCACCTCCTCCTCATGGGAGTGTAACCGCTTCACATGAGAAGGGAGCCTCTACGTCCACGATGGAGGAAGCACCGCCCGGAGTGAAAAAGTTATTGGAGGCGTGGCTGACAAGTACCCTAAACAGTATACTCGACAAACCCGCTCAAGGGGCGAGTAGGAACACCGCACAAGTTGTCACCCCAACAACCATCAACGAGCAACTCGCTCCTCCCCCAACAGGTAACACTCACACCGTTGTTGATGCAGGTAACGACGCCCTCGCAACTATTCTGAGAAAAATGGAAGAAATGGAGAATGAGAATAAAGCACTTCGCGAACAAATGAGGGAGCACCAAGAAAGAGTTGATAAGATACCAGGCACCCCGAAACTTCTGCCAAAACGGGACGTTGGCCAGTTCGTGGAACAGCCATACCGCGAGAAGGCAGCCCCACATGCCATACCCAAAAACTTAAAATTGCCACCATATTTGAAAATATACGACGGCACAACGGACCCTAAAGACCATATCATTCATTATGTCATGGCGGTAAAAGGCAATGACCTCTCGAAAGAGCACGTACCATCGGTGCTGCTGAAGAAGTTTGGCGAAACCCTAACAGGGGGAGCCTTAACATGGTACTCACAATTACCAACACGTTCCATAATGGCGTTCGAGGAAATGGCCGACAAGTTCATCACCGCCCATGTTGGGGCCAAGAAAGCAGAAGCCGGAGTGAATGACATATTCTCCATAAAACAATCGCCTGGCGAATGATTCAAGGACTTCCTTGCCCGGTTCAATAGAGTAAGAATGAGCCTGCCAAACGTGTCAGAGGGGATGCTGGTAGCGGCCTTTCAAAACGGGTTAAACAGGAACGGGTCGAGGGCGACCAGAAAATTATTAAGCAGACTCATGAAATACCCTCCCACCACCTGGGAAGAAATTCACAATGCTTATTGTGCCGAGGTGAGAGCAGACGAAGACGACCTCAACGGTCCAACTCAACGGTTAATGACAGTCCAAATGGAATCAAGGAAAGATCGTCGGAATGATAGTCGAAGAGATCACGCAGGTCCACGCCTCAATCGAGAAAGGCACCAACCGTACATCAGAGCGGCCATCCCACTACCTCCCCTCCAAGCCGAAGGGGCGTACAGACTACAGACGGGGACTCACCGAAACGAAAGAGGTATGCCTCCACTTTTATCTGCTCACAATTTTTGTGTTTCTCCTTCAGAAATAGTTTACGCCCTAGAGAAGCTCGGTCCCAAGGTGAAATGGCCACAAAAGATGAAGTCAGACCCAAAATCCAGAAAGTCAAATGCCCTCTACGAGTTCCATCAGGAACGGGGCCACAAGATCGAGGATTGCATAGCCCTACGACAAGAAGTAGTGAACATGCTCCACCAAGGACATTTAAGGGAGCTGATGAGCGACCGAGGGAAAGCCAATTTCGCCCGTGGACGATAACAACATCAAAGCCCTCCAAAGCCACCCTACCCTGCCCTCACCATCCAAATGATCATCGGCGGAGGCGACGAAGCAATAAT
Source organism: Nicotiana attenuata (assembly GCF_001879085.1). Classification (NCBI taxonomy): domain Eukaryota; kingdom Viridiplantae; phylum Streptophyta; class Magnoliopsida; order Solanales; family Solanaceae; genus Nicotiana; species Nicotiana attenuata. The sequence goes on along the minus strand of NC_031996.1, from coordinate 14,978,788 downwards.
AAACCATGTGAAGTTCACCACCACACACAAATTGAAGCGGTCGATCACCCATGAACGGTATGATGACCTCAAAGACAATATTATCTTCGATAAGTCAGATACCCACGGTTTGACCTTTCCTCATTTCGACGTTCTTATCATTACTTTACGAATCTCAGATACTGATGTAAAAAGAATCATGGTAGACGACGGGAGCGGCGCGTGTATTATCCACCCCAGAGTTCTCACACAAATGAGACTCGAGGATAAGATAGTAACACACTGCATAACACTAACAGGTTTTAACGATGCAGTTGAACGAACCTCCGAGAGATAATATTGCCCCTTCTGGCCGGGGCGTCACCCTGGAAACAACATTCCATGTCATGAACCAAGACACAACCTACACCACCATTATAGGGCGACTCTGGATACACACCATGAGGGCCATCCCGTCCAGTTTATATCAGGTCATCAAGTTCCCTAACCCATGGGGAATATTCAGCATCCACGGTATACAACGCACAGCTTAAGAATGCTACCGCTTTGCCCAAGACTGCACATACACGCAATAGTTAAGAGGGGAGGGCTCAGGAGCGTAGCAATTACCGAAGTCGGGACCCAAGTCTGACGAACAAACAGACGTCGTCAAAGACCCCGACGTCGTGGAAGCCACAGGGTCAACAATGGAAGACCTCGATCCCATCCAGCTGGACAAAAGCGACCACAACAAAAAATCCTACATCGACCATAACCTCACAGAACCAGGTAAATTCCATAAATTTTTAACTGACAACGCCGACCTGTTTGCTTTCTCCCATGCAGATATGCTAGGTATCCCGAAAGACATTGCAACGCACAAGCTGAATGTCGATCCACTCTACCCACCGGTACGGTAAATCAGAAGAAAGTTCAATGCTGCAATCAACGAGGCCGTCCGCGAAGAGGTAGAAAAATTGCTCGCCAACGGTTCCATTTGAGAGTCAAAGTACCCCCAATGGGTCGCCAATGTGGTCATGGTGAAAAAGAAAAGCGGGAAATGATGCATGTGCGTAGACTTCACGGACCTAAACAAAGCCTGCCCGAAAGAATCCTTCTCGTCGCCTCACATTGATGAGCTCATCGACGCAACAGCGGGGCACAAGTTATTAAGCTTTTTGGATGCCTAATCAGGCTACAACCAAATCCTCATGGAGGAGGAGGACCAGGAAAAGACCACCTTCACCCACCAAGGGAGCGTACTGCTATAGAGTGATGTCGTTCGGGTTGAAAAATGCAGGGGGGGACCTATCAGAGGCAGGTCACCAAGATGTTCAAAGAGCAACTCGGCAAAATGATGGAAGTCTATATAGACGACATGTTGGTCAAATCAAAAAGAAAAGAGGACCACATCGACCACCTGAGGGTAGCCTTTGACATACTTAGGCAATACCACATGAAGCTGAACCCCGAAAAGTGCGCCTTCAGTGTGACCTCAGGAAAGTTCCCCAACTTTTTGGTGTCGCAGAGAGGCATCGAGGTCAATCAAGACCAAATCAAGGCTATAGAGGGAATACCTGAAATTTTGACAAGCAAGAAACAAGTGCAGAAGCTGACCGGCCGTATAGCCGCCCTGTCAAGGTTCATCTCACGATCCTCTGACAAATGCCACAAATTCTTCAACGTACTCAAAAAGGAAAACGGACTCCGGTGGAATTCCGAATGCATCAATGCCCTGACAGAATTAAAGGCATACTTGTTTTCGCCCCCGCTACTCGCAAGGCAGAACCTGGCGAACGTCTCTTAATCTACCTGGCCGTATCCAAAGTTGCAGTAAGCGCAGTCTTGGTCCATTGAAACAAAGGTACGTAATCTCCAATCTATTACATTAGAAAAACCCTGGTCGATGCCGAAACGAGGTATCCCCACCTCGAAAAATTGGCTCTGGCATTAGTCGTAGCTTCATGAAAGCTTAGACCCTGTTTTTAATGCCACCCCATCTCGGTGGTCACGACCTTCCCCCTAAGAAGCATCCTACATAAACCCGAGATGTCGGGTAGATTGGCCAAGTGGGCCATCGCATTAAGCGAGCACGATATAACATATCAGCCACGAACAACGATAAAGTCGCAAGTACTTGCTGACTTCGTCGTCGACTTTAGCGCCAAAATAATGCATGAGGCCTAGAAGGAAGCCTCCCTTACCTCCGCCAAGTTATCCGACCTATGGGTCCTGCACACCGATGGTGCCTCCAACGCGTCAGGATCTGGACTGGGACTCGAGGTCCCAACAGGCGAAGTCATCCGCCAGTCCATACGGTGTCCCCATATGACTAACAATGAGGCCAAGTATGAGGCCGTAATTGCAGGAATGAAACTAGCTCTCAAGTATGGAGCACGGGATTCATCTTGTGATGTGACTCACAACTCGTCGTCAATCAATCCACAAGGACTTTACAAATCAAAGAATAGAGGCTACAAAAATATCAGACAAAAATTCATAAGCTACTGCCTGAGTTCGCCGAGTGCCAACTCGACCAGATACCCCGAGCACAAAACATCAAAGCAGACGACCTCGCTAAATTAGCAGTGGCCACCAAGAACATACACGGAAAAGAAAATATGGTCACCCTCCTCCGTTCGTCAATAGACCAAATCGAGGTGTGCACTATAAACTTGACTTGGGACTGGTGCAACCGTATTATGTCATATTTGCAGGACGGAGTGCTCCCACCCGACAAAAAAGAAGCCAAGAAGCTTTGAATGCAGGCGGCCAGATACATCATCATCAACCATGACTTGTACAAAAGAACGTTTGGCGGTCCCTTGGCAAAATGCCTAGGACCAAACCAAACTAGGCACACGAAGGCCACTATGGAGTCCATACCGGGAATTGAGCCCTCGTTAGATGCCTCATACGGGCAGGCTATTACTGACCCACCATGAAAAAGGAAGCCGCTGACTTCGTTAGAAAGTGCAAACAATGCCAAAAATACGCTCCAATTATCCACCAGGAGGGTGAGCACCTCCACTCATTCACATCGCCTTGGCCGTTCATCAAATGGGGGATGGACATCGTCGGACCCCTTCCAGCAAGACGAGGTAATCTATGATTTCTTTTGGTTTTAACTGACTATTTTTCCAAGTGGGTAGAAGCTGGTGCATTCGCCCAAATACGCGAACATGAAGTTATCACATTCATATAGAGGAACATCATATGCCGCTTCGGCATCCCCAAAGAAATCAGTTGTGACAACGGACCCCAATTCACTGGAAAAAAGGCCGCCGAATTCTTCGAGAAATGGCACATCAAGCGAATACTCTCCAAACCATACTCTCCACGCCAAATTCAACTTCTGAAGGCGGAGTCCTCCAACAAAACAATACTGAACATCATGAAGAAGAAGCTTGAGGATGCCAAGGGACTGTGGCCGGAACTGCTAACGGAAGTGCTATGGGCATACCGCACCACGCCAAAAACAAGCACAGGTCAAATGCCATATTCACTGGTTTATGGGACTGACGCAGTGATACCGGTCGAAGTCGGGGAACCAAGTTTGAGATAATCCAATGAAGCGGACCAAATAACGATGAAAGCAGTAAGCAAGACCTCGACAAAACAGATGAGCAAAGAGACATGGCCTACGTAAGAATGATAGCTCAAAAATAGCAAGCAGAACGGTACAACAACATAAAAGCCAAAGTTAGACCACTCAAGGTAGGGGACTATGTACTCAAAGCCAAAACACAAGCGAGCAAAGACCCACAGGAGGGAAAACTGGGAACCAATTGGGATGGACCATACAAAATCATGGCAACAGCAAACAAAGGGTAATTCCAACTAGAAACAATGGAGAGAAAACTACTACCAAACAATTAGAATGTCGCCCACCTCAAATAATTCAACTTCTGAAGACGGACGTCCTCCAAGTCGTACTCTTTTTCCCTCACCCGAATTTTGTCCCAATTGGGTTTTCTCGGGTAGGTTTTTAATGAGGCAACGAAGAGGGCATCTCGAAGTTTAGGTATTAAGTTCATCACCCCGCCTATCGACTACTTCTCTTGGCTGAGCGATGAAGGGACTAGATAGGCTGGGACTCCTCAAATGTATGTACGGACCGAACAGAAACATGTAATATTCTCCAATGAATAAAAAACCCAGTATATGGCATTCTTACACTACTCCACCAAATTTATACATCACGCCAACGCAAAGGAAATGTACGTTCGATCTTGCTCGAACTAACTTACATTCGACCTCGCTCGAATTAACTTACATTCGACCTCGTTCGAATCAACAAAGGAAATGTGCATTCGATCTCGCTCGAATTAACTTACATTCGACCTCATCCGAATCAATAAAGGAATTGTACATTCGATCTTGCTTGAATAATTTTCTAAGTCCACATTCAACCTCGCTCGAATTAACTTACATTTGACCTCGTTCGAATTAACAAAGGAAATGTACATTCGATCTCACTCGAATTATTTTCTAAGTCTACATTCGAACTCGCTCAAATTAACTTACATTCGACCTTGTTCGAATCAATCTACATTCAACCTCGCTCGAATTTACTTACATTCGACCTCATTCGAATCTATCTACATTCAACCTCATTCGAATCAACTTACATTCGACCGATCGAGAGTCAGGGACTTTCTCACAAAAGAAGACACTCACGGGAAAGAAAAAAGAAAGAAGAGCCGAAAATACACAGCAAAAAACAGCTGTTCCATTTCAATCATTCCATTCCAATACATTTTACAAAGGTCTTGAAAGACACCCCCACAAGAAGAAAATAGCAAAACACAAAAAACAAAAAACAAAAAACCAAGTACAAAGACTTCACGTCGCATCGTCCCCCTATCACCAACGTCACCGGCATACTCATCGTTGTACCAAGGGTCGGAGGCAGGCCCATCGAAGGTGCCTTCATCATCGTCCCCACCGGGCGTACCCAAAACATAACCACAGGCGTCACGAGCTGCACGTGCCTTGACACGAACATCCTTAAATTCCGCCTCGAAAATCTTTCAAGCCGTCTTTAGAGACTTGTATATGTCGAGTTGGGCCTCAGCATGAACCTACATTTCATACAACTCCCGCGACACACCAGGATCGACAGAAGTATGAGAAGTAGATGGATGGGCCTGCTGTTGCACCTTCTCGGCTCTTAGGGCGGCAACCTGCACATTCAGCTCCGCCTCCAAACCCCCAATCCGCTCCTCAAACATTGCGTCCTTGGGCGCCGAAGTTTCTGCCTTAGTAGCTCGCTCAGACCTGCAAACACGGAGGGTGCTCCTAGGGCTGCCGCCTCCGCCACAGCGGCCATTCTGACTTTCTCAACTCGGCCCAACTCTTCGACCCTGGTGCTCAATTTACCTCTCAAGTTGACGGCCCTTTTTTCGCTCTACTCGAGCTCGACCCTTAAAGACGCCACCTGCGCCTGAAGGTCAGTATTCTCGACCATCACTCCCTTGATCACTTTGAGCTCATCCTCCTTAGCCCTCAGCTCTCTCTCAAGCACACTGCATCTGCCGATGGCCCTCATAGGCTCCTCGTCCTTCTCCCTCAACTCCTCATCCTTCTGCTTGAGCCCATCGCGAAGCGTCTGGAACTGGCCGTCCTCGCTTAGAATGGTGCTCTCTATTTAGAATAGTACTCTCTGTACTTGGATACTATCTTGTTGAAGAGGGCCGTACTTCGCTCTTCCTGTCAATCACGCTCAATCTCCAAGATGAGGGTCTGACACGCAAAAGAAGACAGGTCAGCGAAAGTAAACTACACATACGAAATGAACTAACTCAACATGGGAAAAGCAAGCTTACTCGCAAGGCCATGCCAGATATACCCAATAACAGATCCACATCCTTCTGCGTCTGCAACGTCCTATTCTTAGAGTCCGCGCACAGAGGAGCGAAGGTCAGCACCGCCCATTTTGAGTTGTCCAAGAGGTTATAATCTACAGGGATGACTATGTGCCGATCAGGCCCCTCTGTCCTTATCTCCACTCGGGTGAGCCTCTCCTCAAAAGCACGCACCTTCTCAGGGTCGATATCGAAGCCCGACCCATCATCTTCTACAAGGACGGTTCTATCCCTCTCGTCCGCTGATGATAAGCCGACCCTGGCTCTTCGTGCAGGCTCCCCTGTGTCATAGGTCCGTTTAACCTCTGACGGCCTTTCCTCCGTGACGATAGCCAGCATGGGAGCAGCCTCAATGCCTAGTAAGGGCGCTGCCTCCGCATCTAAAACAATGGGCCTTTCCGGCTCGACATCAGCAGCACTGACCCTTCCGGTCTCCACCTTCCGCCTTTTCCTTGGTACCGCCTCCTCCTCTCCATGAGACGACTTATTAATTAGGTGCAAGACGGGGTGATCAGAGGTCTCAGCCGACGTAATGGGCGCCTGTGGGGCAGAATTGCCCAACACGAAGCTAGAGTTTGACCCTCTCGTACGGACTCAGCCAGTACGAATTGCATTCCAGTCGAAGCGACCTCCTGGCGGAATGCGGGCACCAGAGCCTTCGCCTTCTTGGAAGCTCGCTGACCTGGCACAAAAAGAAAATCATGTTAAAAAAATGACAAGACGGTGATAAGCTATAACGAAGATGAAAGGGTCGTGGAAGTGAGAATCCTTACTAGTCGAAGGCTTGGACCCGAACCACTTGTTAAAGGACGCCCAGTCACGAATTCCCACAGTATGAGGTAAGACGCGAGTTACCTAGTCTTCAATGTCACAAACCAGGGAAGATGGACGCCTATCAGCTGAAAGTAGAAAGACGAGCGAGTCAAAAACAAAAAACATGGGGGGTAAACAAAATATATGACAGACGGTTAAAGACCCTTACAGTTAAAGTTCCACTACTCGGAGAACCCGACTAGGTCCGCCACTACGTGCTCGGTCCTGACGAAGAAGTAACTGCACCAGAACCGGCAGTTCGCTTTTTTATCCATCCTCGCCATCAATCCTTTAGTCCTACGGTGGCAGAGTGAATCAGTGTGCCTCTATACAAACTAGGCGAGAAGAGATGCAGCAGATGACGGATGGAGACTTCACAGCCGGCCAACTCTACGAACTTCGCCAGCATCAAAACGACTTTATATAAGTAAGGGGAAAGTTGTGCCGGGCAGACGCCATAAAAGTGGCAGAACTCTTAAGCTAGTGGAGGAAGAGAAAGAGAGTAACCCACCAAAAATGTGTAGGCGTAGAAAGCGCAATACCCAGGCTGGCGAACTTGTATCACGTCGTTCCCCGCCGGAATAATATCGACGTGAGCAGGGATACGGAATTTACACCGAAGCACGAATATTTATTTCGTCCCCATATCAGATAGTACCTGCTCAAGAGCAGGGGTGGGCTCTTTTGGGAAGTCATTTTTGACCGACGGGTTTCGGCGAACAACCTCCTCCATGGTGGGACAACTTTCGTCTTCCGCAACCGTGGGCTCACCGCCACCAGAAGGCATGGCCACCGACAATAGGGTGGCATCAGAGACTATGTCAGAAGTGTGAGGGGAGTTTGTCATCTCTGTAGTAACGTGTATACAGTAGAGCTGGAAAAGAGTATCAACGGGAAAAAAAACTAGAAGCTAGAGCTAACAAGCAGAAGGAAATCGAAGACATGGGTTAGAGAAGAAGCAAATGAACAAGCAAAGTGCAAATGAAATATGAAGTGCAAAATTTTCATTTGTGAATCTCCCTTCCTCTATTTATAGGATATTGTGGCGCCCAAATCGATGCAAGAAATTGTCACTGACACCAACATCAAAGCAACAGAGGCACTAGAAACAACGCATCGCATAAGGAAGATGCATAATGATGACGCGCGTGGCCATGGCATCATCCCTTGTCAGCCATGCCAAACACAACATTTGAGTTGATCCGTCATTAATTCGACATTAACCAATTGAGCTCATTCACCACAGCAGAATTTCTTGTGATTAGATGCAGATAAAATCCGCTCATCGAGGACTCCCAAGAGGACGACTCAATAAGTGGAGGGACTAACTGTATGGGTCAAAATTAGGTCGAGTTTAGTGAATGCAAACGGAGAAGCTGAGGCCAAGGTCGAAGCCAAAGCACAGCCCAGTGGCGAGGAGTCGCCTAGAGAGAGAGACACCAATGCCAAGGTCGAGTAGAGAACAAACAACAGCAACGATTTGAATATTCGTAGGATTATGAATAGGAATATTCCATTGAATATTTCCCATATTGTACTTTTTTAGGGTTTTCTAGGAATATCCCTTATAAAGAGGAAGAGATAGGCAACAAAAAAGGGGGCTGATAAGTAGGGATTTTAACCTATGATTTGTTCTCCTTTACTTGCGTTTTATGCATAAAGGTATTCCCGGAAACTAATGTAATATGGTTTCTTGTAAGGATTGTTCAAAATGATCCAAAGGAGGCATAATCAACTCATAAAGGAGTCAAAACTGGAAAAAAACCAAGACTGGGCTAAGAAATCTTAAATGCGGATCGCACAAATATTGTGCGGCCGCAAAAGCCACAACGCGGCCGCGATCACAAATACGCGTTCCGCGAAAGGGAGATTTAGAGAGTGCAATTTCAGGCCAAATATTGAGTGAGGTCCGCGCAAGAAATGTACGGCCGCGGAAGTCTCACCGCGGCAACGATGGAAATTATGCGGACCGCGGTGTATGAAGTTCAGAGAGTTCACAACTTGAGCAAAAGAAGGAAGTGCGGTCCGCGTCAGAATTATGCGGCCGTGAAAGTCCACTATGCGGCCGGGATGGAAATTATGCGGCCCGCGAAACAAAACTCAACCCAGATCCAGAAGTTAAAAATGTGGGTCGCGGTTAGTATTATACTGCCACGAAGCAAGAGTGCAGCCGCAGTAAGAATTACGCGGCCGCGAAACCTCCGTAGGGGTGTTTTTGTCCGAAAAGTTCAGCTTAGTATAAATAGATCTTTTTGACATTTTTAAGTTATGTTATGTTTTTTGCTGAGCACGTGAGACAGATGGAAATTCCGTTTTGGGCAATTTTGTACTAGAATTATCTCTCAACATTAGATTTTCATCTTTTAATCTAGTATTATGAATTTTATCTTTATTTCATCTTTGATTTCTGCTATTTCCATGAGCATCTAAACCCATAACTAGGGTTGTGACCCAACACTAGTATGGGTATTTGATGGGTCTTGAATTTTAGGGCTTGAATGTGTATGGGTTAGTAGTATTTAGCCTAGTTCTGGCTACAATTATGGAACTAGTGGTTGCAAACACTGATTCATGCCTTTATGACTTAGTCTCTACTTGAGAAAGAGGGACTAAGTCTAGGAAAACTAGGCTAACAAGAAATTGGGGTGAACTCAAGAAATTGATATCCCCAATTAAAGGGTTAAACCTAGAGATAGTAATACCCGACTTGAGCTAATATCACTTGTATTGCATGAATACCCATTTGGACTTGAGAAAGCCAAATTGGGCAAAATCACTCAAACTACCGAGAGGTAGAGAGTGAGTACCCGAGTGTATGACCCCAATTAACCACATGATTGCCCTAGATTCTTGCTACCCGTTAGATATCCATCTAGGTAGAAGTCACTACCCTAGTCCCTTTAAACCCTTGAAAATCAACAACAAAAACATTGTACTTAGTTTCAAATATTGCATGCTATAGAATAGAAGTAGAAGTAGAAAACAAACCAAACATTTGTGGAAGTGTAATTAAGAGCAAAACCCGCATCTAGACTTGGATATAAATCTAATTCCAAACAAATTAACTCCATGTGGATTCGATCCTGACCTAGTTGGGTAAAACTGCATCGACCATCCTCGCTACTCAATAGTAGTGGAGGCTTGTACCCGATCAACTTTTGGTGTCATTGCCGGAGAGTTAGACGGTTTTAGCTATATATCTGAGTATTTGTGTGTTTTGTTTTTCTTTCCTTCCGTTTTTCTAATTTTTGGGTTAATTGCTCTTAGGTACCAAATGGCTCTTAACAATGAAGCCCTGGGGAATTTTCCACTGGGGGAGGAGGTAGATGATGATCACGTGGATGAGATTCAACCCGAACCTCAAGCACAAAGGAGAGGCCGACCGCTTCATGATAATATTCAAAACCCTCCCCCAGCTACTCCAAGGGCAGCACACCGGGTGTTGCCCAACGAAGGCTATGCAAGTGCAATAGTCCCGCCCCGGATTAGGGAGGACAACTTTCAAATAACCAATGTCATGCTTAAACTCTTGGAAGGGTTTCTTCACCGGACCTCCACACCAAAACGCCTACAAGCATCTCAAAGGTTTTGTTGATACGTGTTAGGGGAGCAAGCAAACTAATGTCTCCGAGGACGCATTGAGGTTAAGGTTTTTCCCATTTTCTCTAAGAGGGAAGGCTTTGGATTGGCTAGAAAGGTTACCCAACCATTCCATCACTACTTGGGATGAGTTGGCCGAGAAGTTCATAGCAAAGTTCTTTTCTCCGGGACATATGGCGACGCTAAGAGATGAGATCCTTGCTTTTAAACAAGAGCCAAATGAACCGCTTCATGAGATTTGGGAAAGGTATCAGACGATGGTTAAAGAATGTCCGGATAATGATATGACCGAAGCCATTATCCAACAAACATTCTACCGTGGCATCAACACTACAAACCAATGTGTAGTTAACCAACTTGCCAGGGGGAACTTCATGAATACGCCATATGCCGAAGCGTGTGAAATACTTGATGAGATGGTGGATACTTCTTCGGCGTGGCAAAGTAGAGCTAATGTGCCACAAGGTGATCCTAATGTTATTCACTTACACAAGGAGCTCCATGACCACGGCCAAGCTATAGCCGAGTTGACTACTACCATGAACCAATTGGCCAAAGCTCAGGTGCAACAAGTTCAAGGGCCAAAACAAGTGAATGCTGTTGATACCCAATTTTTCCCTGTATTTTTTTTAAAAAAAATACGCAAAATACCTTCAAAATAGCCTATATATGCATATATAAGTATATCCCAAGGTTACATCATTTTTCCTTAATTTTTCAAAGATTTTTAAACCAATTTACTACCCTATTTTATCAAGAAAAACCCAATAATTGTCCCCAAAATTATCATTTTTGGTGATTCCTTTATTGGATTCTCGTGTTTATACTAAAATATAGATAATATATTTTTTACATACTTTACAAATTTATTTATTATGTTTTAAGGATAAAATTGCATAATTGCAAAATTAGCCATTTTTAGGTTTAAATTCGTCTCATGTTTATTGTAACGACCCGACCGGTCGTCCTGAGCTTTTGTACTTTGATCGCCAGTTCTCGGACATGACTTGCCCCGTGTTATGTGTTATGACTAATATAGGCCGTTGATTTTGGTTTCAGGAAAATTTGGAATGAATTTGAAAGAACAGTGCAGTTGAAAGCTTTGAATTGATTTTGGAGGTCCGGTGTAGAATTAGGCTTGAATTGGCGAAGTTAGTATTTTGGCGAATTCCGGTTGATAGGTGAGATTTTTATCCAAGGGTCGGAATGGAATTCCGAGAGTTGCTGTAGATTCTTTAAGTGATTTGGGATGTGTGTGTAAAGTTTCAGGTCATTTGGACGTTGTTTGGTTGGGTTTTTGATCGAATGCGTGTTTCAGAAGATTTAGAAGAACTTAGGCTTGAATCCGATGTAATTTGATCATTTCGGTGTGGTTTGTGGCGTTTTGATGATTGGAGCAAGTTTGAATGATATATTAGGATGGGTAGGCACTTTTGGTTGGGGTCTCGGGGGCCTCAGGGTGATTTCGGATGGCCATCGGGATGATTTTTGGACTTGGTGAAATTTGGATGTTGCTGGTATCTGGTGTTTCCGCATCAGCGGAAGAAGGGCCGCATATGCGGTTCCGCAAATGCGGTAAGGGAGTCGCAGGTGCGATTTTGGGTCATAGGAGGACTTCCGCAGAAGCGGATGGTGGTCCGCATATGCGGCGTCCACAGAAGCGGATATAGACCGCAGAAGCGGTCCAGGTGGTTACATGAAGAACCGCAGAAGCGGAAAGAGACCGCAGAAGTGGAAACCGCAAATGCGGTAATCGGATCGCAGAAGCGAAAAGGAGGTCTGGGCAGAATGGTTTAAAATTAATATTTCATCCGCAAGCTAAGGTATTTTTCCTCCATTTTTTAGCATTGTGAGAGCTACTTGGGAGCTTTTGAAGGGGGATTCGAAGGAGATTGACTGGAGGTAAGTTTTATGAGTTAAAAACACGATTATATTGTGGAATTATCCTGAAATTCTTTGGAATTTAGCTAAATTGGAAGAAACTTGGGCTTGGGATTTTAAGATTTTAAAATTGGAATTTGAGGGGCCATTTGTGATCCGATTGGGAGTTTTTGGTATGTATAGACTCGTGGCGAGATAAGGAATCCCTTGATGTTAAATTTTCTGATTTTCGAGAAGTGGGCCCGGGGCTCGGGTTTTGCAAATTTCGTGAATTTTGATATTTTTCGATTGGGTTATGTCCCCTTAGCCTATTGTGATGTATTCGCTCTGATTTTGGACAGATTCGACGTGCGTGGAGGTCGAATTGAGGGGCAAAGGTGTCGCGAGCTAGAGGTTTCACCGGTTCGAGGTGAGTAATGATTGTAGATGATATCCTGAGGGTTTGAAACCCCGGATTGCACATCATAGTGCTATATTGAGGTGACTTACACGCCAGATAGCGAGCGTGGGGTAGAGCACCGTTGGGGATTGTGACTTGGTCCGTCCCGATTGATGATTTTACCGCGTATTTGACTGAAACTTATTTGTTATTATCATGATTTGGGCTGATTGCCATATTTGGGCTTCGCGCCAACTACCTAAACTCTTCCGGGATTTTTGTCACTATTTCCTCACTATTTTGATATATTACTTGAACTCGGTCCTATCGATTATTACTGTTTTATAAACTCAGCCACTTTTAATTGAACCTTGAGACTTAAATGATATTTCCACTGTTGTTTGGGCTGAGCACTACTATTTTATTGATTCCCGAGGGGCTTATGATGTTTTCTGGACTGAGTGGGGCCGAGGGCCATATGTGAGGATATATGTGAGTGACGTGAGGAGGCTTCCAGGCCTCGAGTGTTATGTGAGGAGGCTTTCTGGCCTCGAGTGTATTGTGAGGAGGCTTTCAGGCCTCGAGTGTATTGTCAGGAGGCTTTCAGGCCTCGAGTGTTATGTGAGGAGGCTTTCAGGCCTCGAGTGTGATGTGAGAAGGCTTTTAGGCCTTATTTTATATGCCACGAGGTGGCTTGATATTGCGCTTGGGCCGTAAGGGGCCCCTCCGGAGTCTACACACCCACAGTGAGCGCGGGTACCCATATGGATCGGGCTGCACGCCGCAGCGAGATGTGGATCGGGCTGCGTGCCACAGCGGTTACTATATGATACTGTTCTGAGATGTGATCTGAGAGAGAGAGAGAGCCCGAGGGGCTGAGAGTGTTTCTGAGAGTGAGCCCGAGGGGCTGGTACTGTTTTGACTTAGGAGCGTGATCGGAATTGATTTTGGAGGTCCGGTGTAGAATTAGGCTTGAATTGGCAAAGTTAGTATTTTGGCGAATTCCGGTTGATAGGTGGGATTTCGATCCGAGGGTCGGAATGGAATTCCGAGAGTTGCTGTAGCTTCGTTAAGTGATGTGGGATGTGTGTGTAAAGTTTCAGGTCATTCAGACGTCGTTTGGTTGGGTTTTTGATCGAATGCGTGTTTCGGAAGATTTAGAAGAACTTAGGCTTGAATCTGATGTAATTTGATGGTTTCGGTGTGGCTTGTGGCGTTTTGATGATTGAAGCAAGTTTGAATGATGTTTTAGGATGGGTAGGCAATTTTGGTTGGGGTCCCGGGGGCCTCAGGGTGATTTCGGATGGCCATCGGGATGATTTTTGGACTTGGTGAAATTCTGATGTTGCTGGTATCTGGTGTTTCCGCATCTGCGGAAGAAGGGCCGCATATGCGGTTCCGCGGATGCGGTAAGGGAGTCGCAGGTGCTATATTGGGTCATTGGAGGACTTCCGCAGAAGCGGATGGTGGTCCGCATATGCGGCGTCCGCAGAAGCGGGTATAGACCGCAGAAGCGGTCCAGGTGGTTACATGAAGAACCGCAAAAGCGGAAAGAGACCGCAGAAGCGAAAACCGCAAATGCGGTAATCGGATCGCAAAAGCGAAAAGGAGGTCTGGGTAGAATGGTTTAAAATTAATATTTCATCCGCGAGCTAAGGTATTTTTCCTCCATTTTTTAGCATTGTGAGAGCTACTTGGGAGCTTTTGAAGGGGGATTCGAAGGAGATTGACTGGAGGTAAGTTTTATGAGTTAAAAACACGATTATATTGTGGAATTATCCTTGAAATTCTTTGGAGTTTAGCTAAATTGGAAGAAACTAGGGCTTTGGATTTTAAGATTTTAAAATTGGAATTTGAGGGGCCATTTGTGATCCGAATTTGGAGTTTTTGGTATGTATAGACTCGTGGCGAGATAAGGAATCCATTGATGTTAAATTTTCTGATTTTCGAGAAGTGGGTCCGGGGCTCGGGTTTGGCAAATTTCATGAATTTTGATATTTTTCGATTCTTTTTGATTAGGTTATGTCTCCTTAGCCTATTGTGATGTATTCGCTCTGATTTTGGACAGATTCGACGCGCGTGGAGGCCGAATTGAGGGGCAAAGGTGTCGCGAGCTAGAGGTTTCACCGATTCGAGGTGAGTAATGATTGTAAATGATATCCTGAGGGTTTGAAACCCCGGATTACACATCATAGTGCTATATTGAGGTGACTTGCACGCCAGATAGCGAGCGTGGGGTAGAGCACCGTTGGGGATTGTGACTTGGTCCGTCCCGATTGATGATTTTACCGCGTATTTGACTGAAACTTATTTGTTATTATCATGATTTGGGCTGATTGCCATATTTGGGCTTCGCGCCAACTACCTGAACTCTTCGGGGATTTTTGTCACTATTTCCTCACTATTTTGATATATTACTTGAACTCAGTCCTATCGATTATTACTGCTTTATAAACTCAGCCACTTTTAATTGAACCTTGAGACTTAAATGATATTTCCACTGTTGTTTGGGCTGAGCACTACTATTTTATTGATGCCTGAGGGGCTTATGATGTTTTCTGGACTGAGTGGGGCCGAGGGCCATATGTGAGGATATATGTGAGTGACGTGAGGAGGCTTCCAGGCCTCGAGTGTTATGTGAGGAGGCTTTCAGGCCTCGAATGTATTGTGAGGAGGCTTTCAGGCCTCGAGTGTATTGTGAGGAGGCTTTCAGGCCTCGAGTGTATTGTGAGGAGGCTTTCAAGCCTCGAGTGTTATGTGAGGAGGCTTTCAGGCCTCGAGTGTGATGTGAGAAGGCTTTCAGGCCTTGTTTTATATGCACGAGGTGGCTTGATATTGCGCTTGGGTCGTAAGGGGCCCCTCCGGAGTCTGCACACCCACAGTGAGCGCGGGTACCCATATGGATCAGGCTGCACGCCGCAGCGAGATGTGGATCGGGCTGCGCGCCGCAGCGGTTACTATATGATACTGTTCTGAGATGTGATCTGAGAAAGAGAGAGAGCCCGAGGGGCTGAGAGTGTTTCTGAGAGTGAGCCCGAGGGGCTGGTACTGTTTTGAGATATTGCCCGAGGGGCAAACTTTTATGTGCTCATCTTGCATATTTACTTGCCTTTTTACCTGTTATACTACGGTATTTGTGCCCGAGGGGCGGATTTTTCAGTGCTTATCTGCACTAACGGTTTTGAAATCGTTTGCAACTGTTGAAAGGATCATTTTCAAAAGAGATTTAAACTGAGCCAATATATTTCTAAAGATTTCACTACTTTACTGTTTTCTCAAAGGATTGTACCCTGCTTCTATACAGCATGTTGGTTGCTTTACGTGATCTCTTACTGCTCAGTTGTTATTTACCTTTATTACTCACTGAGTTGGAGTACTCACTTTACTCCCTGCACCTCGTGTGCAGATGCAGGTATCTATTCACCCGGTAGCGGGTTTTGGCCGATCAGAGGCAGAGTTACATGAGTTAAGGAGGTGACTGCCAGCGTTCGCAGCACCATGTTTCTCTCTTTTGTTTATTATTCTGGTTTTGTATATTTTGGGCCTTGTAGTGATTTTTTTACATTCTGATAGATGCTCATGACTTGTGACACCCCGGTTTGGGCTGTGTCGGGATGGTTCTACCATTATTATCTAAGTTTCCGCAAATTATTGTTATTAAATCATGCTTCATAATTGCTTAATGGTGATTAACTGCTTAAAAGAGGTGTTCTGTATTGGTCTGGTTGGCCTTGTCTTCATGAGAGGCGCCATCACCACCGGGTTCGGGAATTGGGTCGTGACATTTATAAAATGGGATTTCATATTTTTAAATTGATAATTATATATTATAAATCTTTTTAATGCTTTCAATTAGTTTTTCAGAAATTTATTTACTATTTTCTATAAATTAAATGGGAAAAAGGGCTATTTAACTTATAGCCAGATTTGGCTTTCTAATCTAGCCGAATTAAACCAGCCCATATCCCCTAATTACACCAGCCGAAATCCTAAATCTACCCGACCCAATCCAGATTAAATCTTGGCCATTGATCAATTTTGATCAAAGGTCCAGATTCGTTCTTACCAAATTAAACAAACAACCCCCCCCCCCAAACCCCTCTCATTCCTCACTCACCGACTCTCATCTCTATCTCTGTATCTCTAGTTCTCTCTAGAACCTTCCCCCTTCCCCTCCGCTCCGATGAGCTTCACTCGCCTTCTCCGGCCACCTCCTGTCCTGAATCCATGGTGGTCTCACCACCTACCAGCCTTATATGGTTTCTACACGCTTGGTTGCTGAAGTTTCAAGGCCTAACCACGAAGAAGCTGGGTCCAGACCTTGCTTGATTCAAGTTCTATGGACATCTACGGCCTTGCTTCGGCAAGCCATGTCTGTTCGAGCCTGACCTCGACCCCTCCTGTTTAGATCAACGACTATCCAAGCCTCTCTCACCGTTTGGGTTCCTTTGAAACCCTAGCTTTTGAGGTTCTTCTGTTTTCTTTAGATCTGTGCTAGATCCGCGTTTTCCCTAAACTTTCAAAAAATTTCTTGATATTTCTTTCAAAAACTATGCTTTCAAAACCTTTATATTTTTTTTCGATCTAGGGTTCTGAGTTATTTAGATGTTTCTCTGATTTTCTTTTTTGTTCTCTTGTGTGTTTCTTCTACTGTGTTCTTTGTGTGTTTCTTCTACTATGTTTCTTATTAAGATTCTTCTACCATGTTCTTATCAGTTTCCTCTACTGTGTTTTATATGTTTCTCTTACTGTGTTCTTATTAAGTTTCTTCTACTATGCTTCTTTATACGTTTCTCCTATTGTTTCTTATTAGTTTCTTCTACTATGTTTCTTTGAGTTCTTCTACTGTGTTTCGCATGTTGTTCTTTTACTATGCTTCTCATGAGTTCCTGCTACTGAAAGAGTATGTTAAAGGTCTCAGTTCCTTTCTGAGACCTCTGAACCTGTTTCGATTAGTATCTTTTTCCTTGATTACTTGTCCTCTCATCTCTGCACTTGATTGATGGTAAAAACCCAAGAATTTGGGGGTTCATCTGAGTTTTGAGACCATTGGCTATGTGATATGCTTGCTCCTCATCTTTGAAATTGTTGGATTTCAGAAACCCTAACTATTTCGAGCTTCTGAATTTGTTTCATCTATTGCTCAACTAAGTCTCGAAATCTTTGTTTCAACCTCTGTTTCTTTAAGCAATTCTGATTCTCTACTAAACTCTTCTAAGAACCTTATACTGGACCCTTTTTATGCCATTTGATACTATCTCTCTTCTACATTGCTGACCTATGTGATTACCATTTATGCAATGGCATGACATTTTCTTTTCCCTAAATACAGCTTAGCATGTTTGTGTGCTCTTTATATGTGCTGAACTCCACTCTAAAATAGGCTGTCAATTTGTATTAATTTCTAGACTTCCTTTTGTTATAAAGTTTGTATTGTATTTCTTTTCCTTTGTTTGTCTGATTTCCCTTCGTTACTCGATTTGAGTCAAAACCTTTCCTTAGCTTTTCTGACTTGGTTCATTCATGGACCAGTGATTACAAATCTCTGACTCCTTGATTTACTATCTACTATTTGATTTTCTACCTTATTTATGTAACCGTGTATTTTAAAATTCTGCCCATAAATAAACTCCTATGTATTTACCCCTAATTGCCTACTTTGCACAAGATGCTTGTTTGATCTCTTTCCTTAAATAATTTTCTTGCTCATTACCGTTTAAGTCTGAATTCCTTAATTAAAAGAAGTCTTGCACTGATTGATTTTAATTGATACCCAGTTCCTTAATTGTTTTCTTACCTTATTTTCTGCATGTTTTTCACACTATAAATACACGACTCTTTCATTAACAAAACATCTATCGCTCATAGTCTTTCTGAACTTACACTTACACTCAAAAGTATTCTCTCTTGTTGCTTGTACTGTGGCTTGTTTACAAGACCTGTTGCTTGCTTCCTCTCTATTTATTTCTTTGAAACTGGTATGTCCTGATTTAAGGTTTTCAGCACCACAACAATGTATTTATTTACTATCTTTATATCCATGTCTACTTACTGCTTACGTATAGTTCCACACTTACTCTAGTATGTTGGTTTCTTTCTGCCTGTTCTACTATGAATCCAAAACCCCTACCCCCTATGTGTTTAAGCTATGGTTTGAGGCATGACAATAATGCAAGTTATTGTCCATGAATCAAACTTGATCCCCTGGGATCTTAGCCTCTGATAGTATGTGTTCCGGCAGGCTTATAGGTGTGCTAGCACTCTCCATTGCTGGGCATCTGCCCTTGCCTAAGCAATGGGCTCTTTACCATCTCCCTATTCCCCTGAACCCCTTTTGTGTGCTTATTTGTGGCTGTTTCCTTTCCCTTTCCCCTTTTAGCATTCTGTTCTGCACTTGCACACTTTCCTAGTCTCTAAGTTCTGCCCCCCCCCCCCCTCTTGTGAGCCTTGCCTTGGGACCCTTTGAGTTCCCTCTGAACTTGGACACACGAGGGCTGGCCCTTCCACTGTATTTGTCCCTGTTCTAATAATACATTTGGGTGCGAGCATTGCCCGGAGTCCCATTGGGGCTCTTAGGGAACTTTGACACACTCAAATGGGAGAGAGGCTTTGAATCATGATCTCTTGGAGTTGGTTTACCTCATATTTCAGACATGAAGTCTGAATCAGGCTCTCCTTTGGTTGTACTTTTACTTATATTTCCTGATGTATTTTTTTATTTTTATTCCGGGCTGTAATAATTTGTAATAAACTCTTGGGGATGGTTAGTGAAAAGGGGAGGGTGACCTTGTATACATAAAGGGTAGATACCATGTCTATAGGTATTTGAAAATCTGCATATGCATATGCATATAGAAATCATGCCTATAGGTCCTTCTGAATTTTGTATATCCATTTTTCATCTAGAAATCATGTTCATAGGTCTTAAATAAATTTTTCGCACCTGGATATCATGTTCATAGGGCTTAAGCATTCAACTGCACCTAGATATCATGTTCATAGGTCTTAAACAAATTTTTCGCACCTAGATATCATGTTCATAGGGCTTAAACATTCAACTGCACCTAGATATCATGTTCATAGGTCTTAAACAAATTCTCGCACCTAGGTATCATGTTCATATGTTTAAAAACTAGTCCTCTGTATTTTTTATACCATGTCTGCAAAGGCTTAAAATCAATTACGCGTAGAAAGCATGTCTATAGGAACTCCTACTCGAATCTGAGCCGCTTCATTCATGCATAGAGCTAAAATCAGTAATAACGGGTACTATCAGTTGGAGAACTTATAACCTTCGTTAAAACTTGCCTTTCTTTTAATAATCTGACTACCCCTTTTAACCAGCATGTTCCAGACCTTGTTATTTCGTTGCTTCCTGAATACAATAGATACCATGCCTATAGGATCCTTGCCCAACACTTAGGCAAGCCTTAGGGTAAAGTTTTAAACTAAATCAGTTTCTGTTAATAACTACAACCAGCGGGCAGGCCTGAGTCGGCCTTCCTATCTGAATTATGTAATAAATCAGTCTGCCCCAACCTTTAAGGTCATGTTTAGTATTAATTAGACCCTAAACAGTATGTGTAAGTCATGCTAATTACGTGTTTCTTTGTTTAAAGGGGGTATATTTAAGCCTTTGCTTGTTATGTGCTTTCCCCCAACTTGCTATACATGTTTTGTATGTCGCCTTAGAATTTTTGCCTTTGAAACCACAAATAAGCCTAACATCCCTCCCCTTTAGGATTAGTAGTCCTAAATGCCTCCGGGACTGATAGGATTGGGACGGGTAATAGCATGCAATAAGTAATCGAGACCATTCCGCGCTTTATTACCTTAACGGGGTGGGAAGGGTAGGTATGGATATGATGACCACGTGATAATGTCACGTTTAGCCCCTCATTGAGGAGTGATTACCAGACATTGTGTAGGGTGATCCATATTATTAATAAACCTAGGACCCCCCCCCCCTTCCCTTTATTTCTTTGTTTTCCTTTAAAATTTCAAACTCTTTCCTCTAAGAAAAATCAGCTTTCTTTTAATTCTTTCCAACTTTGTTTATTCGTAAACCATTATGTGAAAGTCCCCTCTTATTTGGAGTTTTTTTTTAATTTGCCTACATGTTATTTGCACCTAAATTCACAACAATAGTCTGGCCGGGAACCACACTAGTGGATTCTGAGGGGTGCCTAACACCTTCCCCTTAGAATAATTTCAAGCCCTTACCCAATCTCTGGTTACTCAAATCAAATCTCCTTGGTGTCCTAATGCACCCTAATCATTAGGTGGCGACTCTTCAAATCAAACCCAATTCCCAAAAGGAATGAGTTGTCCTCCCAAATGTCATAAACCCGATTTCGCGAGAAAAAGGGGGCGCGACAGCATGGCGACTCTGCTGGGGATTTTTTTTAGGCTTTTACCATTTCAGACTATTATTGTGAATTTATGCTTCTTTACGCACAATTATTTGTTTATTTCTTTTAAGCATTCAATTTCCTTTTCGATTGCAAAACTGACTTGTCTCTTTTTTCTCTTTTTTTCTTTACTGCTTTCCTTTACTACTGCTTTACATTATAAAATTGTTGTAGTTACTGCTTTCTTAACGTGCAAATACATGACAACATGCCTTTAATTGTTGCATAATCGTGCTCAACATCATATTCCACTCGTGCCAAATAAAATCCTATAGCAACGCTTATAATGAGTGGTTGCGCTCTTCCGATATTATCACCCCTAAATCCGGAAAAGGCATATTTGCGGTAAAACCAGTCGATCAACGGTGTAGTCGACGGTTCCGCGCCTTTCCCCCTTGAGTTGTCCGCTCAAGGGTACCAGTCTAAAACCCCATAGAAACCCTACTCTGATTAAAATTGTGCATGCATCATGGTATAACCTAGCCGAGTCAGTTATTTTATCCACATAATGACTCTTTAAGATAGCCTTGTCCAAAGTCTACCGGGTTTCCCTAGAACCCGAACGGACATTGTCACGTTCTGTGCATTTATTTGGAGAACTAAATGCTTTTTATGCCAATTGTTGATATTTAATAGTCGAGTCCGGTGGGGAAAAGGGCCTAACCTTACTTTCCTGCAAAAATATGAGGCACGAAGTCCCCAGATTCGGCATGGTCACCAACATTCAACCCCAACTGCTAAGCTGGTGGAAGGATTTTCACTCCAGTGATCAGACTCTTGTCCGGAAATATTTGGGGAACCTACCTTCCCTCCTAGAAATCCAACCCAACAACAAGATCATAGAAGTTGCTACTTTGTTCTGGGATTGCGAGAGGTCCGTGTTCCGCTTTGGGGATATTGAGATGACACCCTTATTAGAAGAAATAGGGGGATTGGCCGGTATACCATGGGAAACTCCGGGTTTGTTGATGCCTGAAAACCGCAAGAGCAGGGGTTTCCTCAAGATGATGGGTTTGAAGAAAAATCCTGAACTAACATGTCTGAAAGACTCCTATATCCCTTTTGATTATTTGTACGAAAGGTACGGTCACAGCAAGTCCTACCGTACCTATCCTGACGAATTTGCCATCACATCATTGGGACATATTCACCGAAGGGTCTTTGTGTTCATGTTTTGCTTCCTGGGATTGATCGTGTTTCCAACTAAGAAGGCAAGAATCCACACCAGACTAGCTATGGTAACTAAAACTCTAATGGAGGGAATTGACGGACAACCATTCAGCCTCGTACCAATGATCATTGCAGAAATATACCGAGCCCTAGAAAGGTGTCAACAGGGAGCTAAACACTTTGAAGGCTGTAATTTGCTACTTCAACTCTGGCTCGTGGAGCATCTCCAAAAGGGTGAATACCGACAAGAAATCCATCGAAGGGACTGGGATATCATATCGCTTTTCATCATCCAAAGCGAATGAATTACATGCCCGACATGTTTGCCCAACCAGAGAATGCTAGAGAATGAGTCGAACTCTTCAAAAATCTAACTGAGGACCAGGTACAATGGATGTTCGAGTGGTTTCCGACCGAGGAGTTCATCGTCCGATCCAGAGACGCACCCTTCCTGATACTAATCGGCTTAAGAGGAACGTACCCTTACGTGCCTCTCCGGGTTATGAGACAAGCGGGTAGGAAGCAGGTTATACCCAGGGTCGACAAAATGAGTCACTTCCGGGCCGACTTCCAAGATGACGATAGTCCTTACAAGTGCCAAGCTCAGCATATGTGGCACTGCAAGATCATCATGGGAAAGGATACCATCGAGCCAGATAGATACCACGCCGGTTGTGCTCCCTACTATTCAGGCTGGTTGGAGGATAATCATAATGGTCTGGGCCAACCCGGATATGTTCAAGGTCACAGGATCATAGATGAAAAGGCCGAGGCACATGTCAAGTACAATCAACTACGCAAGAGGATCCGGGAATGCGAAAGTGAGCACCGTGAGATACAGGAAGCCAATCAGAAACTAATTGAAGAGTGGAAGGATATGGCTGTAAGCGCCAACAAGCGACTGGGATATCTAGAGCGAGGTATAGTAGAGCTGGAAAAGAAATTTCTCAAGAGGGTCGAAGACTGCCGGACTGCTGAAGGAAATGAAGGCGGACATCTAGCCAGAGCCTACCTGCTGCTGGGACTGCGCGAGTTAGGGAAGCTGTTCGAGGGAGTCAAGGACGCTGAATCTGGGGAAGGTCCTTCTGGGAGCAAATAGATAGGAGTTTTCATTTCTGCTTTATGAAATGTAATAAGGCCAATGGCCACTAGTGACTTTTATTTCCTGTTATCTAGTGTCGATTTGGGATTCGTCTACTTTTTATCAGTGAAATGAGGCATTTAAGCATTCCAAGTTCTCCAAATCAACTTGTCGCTAGGCCTACCTAGGGCATAAAGAGGTCCCCAAATTAGGACGTGCTTTACATTCCCGCACTATGTGTTTAAATATTGCAACATTTTTTTAATCATCACTAACTTGTTACCTTTTTGTCTTACTTTTTGTTTATTCCCCTCCCCCAAAGGTTAGTTCGTGAACTCTAGCAACGTCATCCTATTTCACGAGATCGAGGGGCCCTCCACCTACTCCTCCTCTCAGTCCTATCAAACACAAGAACAAAGGGAAGATGGAAGATTTGAACAACGCCAAAAAAGAGAACTCAACTGAACGGGTAGAGGTCAGTCAGGGTCATGGTCACGATACTCTGGTTCCCAAGGAAAATGCATCCCAACTGGAACAAAAGCCGCTAAAATTTCAAGAAGAACTTGACCAAGTTCGAAATCTGGCAAATCTGTCATTGTCCCTCACCACTCCAGAGGATAATTTCCCAAATGCTCAGAATCTCGTACCTCCACAAAATATCCCAAAGCAACAAAACCATCCCACTCCTCATCATCACTGCAACACCTGCCATACCTCAAATAACACCCCACTGCTCATCTCGGAACTCCAGAACTCCACAAATGACCACTGCCACACCCAGCATAATACCCCCATCTACGTGGAGATTGTGTCGCACTCTACCCAGCCCATCTCAAGCACACCCGAGCCCGATGATAAGGACTTACTCATCAGAAACCTGGCCGAAGAACTTAAAAAGTTGACTAGCAGGATTCAAGGCGTTGAAGGTAGTAAGGGAATTGAAGGGCTAAACTACGAAGATCTTTGCATACAGCACGATGTCGAACTGCCCGAGGGGTACAAACCTCCTAAGTTCGAAATGTTTGATGGTACCGAAGATCCAAGGGTTCATTTGAGAACGTACTGTGACAAATTGGTTGGAGTAGGAAAAGACGAGAAAATCCGCATGAAGCTTTTTATGAGGAGCTTGAAAGGAGATGCTTTATCTTGGTACATTAGCCAAGATCCAAAGAAATGGTCGAACTGGGTAAGCATGGCGTATGATTTTATAGACAGATTCAGGTTCAGCACGGAGAATGCACCAGATGTGTTCTACATTCAAAATCTGAAGAAGAAGCCCACAGAAACCTTCCGCGAGTATGCTACTCGTTGGAGGTCGAAGCTGCCAAGGTCAGGCCCACCTTAGAAGAAGAACAAATGAACAAATTCTTCGTCCGGACCCAAGACCCACAATATTATGAGAGGTTGATGATGATCGAGGGCCATAAATTTTCTGACATTATCAATCTAGGAGAAAGGATCGAAGAGGGCATCAACAGCGGTATGGTTACGAATTTCGAAGCTTTGCAAGCTACAAACCAAGGCCTTACAGTCAGGCGGTGTGTCCAAGAAAAGGGACGTAGGAGCCATTATGGTGGCACAGAGAACCAAATCTCCCGTCAAATACCAAACATACCCAATGCCTCCACTCACATATCAGCCTACCCCAAACTACCAAGCACCCTCACCCTCTTACCAAACTCCACCACTCACCTATCAATCACCTCCCACATATCAGCCCACTTCACCCAAATATTCCCAACCAGCATATGTTTACCAAGCCTACAACACTCAACCATCCCACTACCAATCCCCTCCTCCACGCCAAAACTTCCCTAGACCCCGACCAAACTTTGATCGAAGACCCCCAAAACAGTATACGGCTATCGCCGAACCTATCGACCAATTGTATGAAAGTCTCAAAAGTGTTGGTTACATCACCCCTATCCCTGCTGCTCCTGAGAACCCTTCCCAGTGGGTTAATCCAAATAAGTCCTGTGCATACTATTCCGGCATGAAAGGACACACCATTGATGAATGCCGCGCTCTGAAAGATAACGTCCAAACTTTAATTGATAACAAGATTATTGTGGCAAAGGAGCCTGCTCCGAATATCCGCAATAACCCTCTGCCGGATCACAAGGGTGGAGGCGTTCAGATGATTGAAATAGAGGATGATTGGGATCCCAAGGGATCGATCGATTTGATCACAGAAGGTGACGATCCAAAGAAGCCAATAGTCACCCTTAATTCGATCGTAATCCAAATTCAGCCCTCTGGGGACGCCAAGGTAAATATGTCCATGCCACTTGAGTTTGAAGCACCGTCCTCTACAAAAACGCCAGCACCGATTGAGGTCGAATTCATGTCTCCGGCAAACGCACCTACACCCTTCGAAGTTGCAGTTTTACCGCCTAAGGTGCATGCTCCATTCGGAGTAAAGATAGCCATGCCAATTCCAGTGGCAATGTCGGCCGTAACACCATTTCGTACAAATGCCATACCTTGGGAATACACAGCCGAGGCAAGAAGAAAAGGGAAGGTCAAGTTCGGGGAAGCTGTTGCGGCACAGGGTATGACGAGAACCGGTAGGGTTTATACCCCGGAACATTTGGTTGAGTCAAGCAAGCAGGCCTCTAGCCGGCCAACCATCACCGAAACCGGGCCCGATGATCTCTAGAGAAAGATACAAGCCAAGGAATACTCGATCATTGATCAGCTGAACAAAACGCCGGCACTAATTTCTATCCTTGCTTTGCTACAGAATTCCGACACACACAAGAATGCCCTGTTAAGGGTGCTGAATGAGGCATATGTACCAAGTAACATCACCGGAGGAGAGATGGCAAACATGGTAGGGCAGGAATTGGAAAGTTACAAGATCACCTTTCATGAAGATGAGCTGCCACCAGAAGGATTGAGTCACAACAAGGCATTGCACATCACCGTGCAATGCGAAGATTATTTTATCACTAGAATCCTGATTGATGGAGGATCCAGCCTCAACATTTGTCCGCTGGTAACACTCAGAACATTGGGAAAGGGACTGCATGAGATCAAGGATGGGGCCATCAACGTAAAAGCTTTCGACGGTTCCCAAAGGTCCGCCATTGGGGAAATTAGCCTGTGTTTACAAATGGGGCCTACTTGGTTTGATGTTGATTTTCAAGTGATAGACGTACCGGCATCTTACAATATGTTGTTGGGACAACCATGGATTCACGCCGCTGGGGCCGTAGCATCAACACTACATCAGGCAGTGAAGTTTGAGTGGAATCACCAAGAGGTGATCATTCACGGCGACGGTAGCAGTCCCATATACAGTCGCCAGACCATCCCAGCAATCGGAGGCAGGAGAAAAATAGGCGGGGAGACTTATCACCACATCGAGCGAGTCAACGCCGTTGACAAGGACAAATGGTGGGACAACAAAATTGAAAGAATATTGAACTGGAGCGGATACGAACCTGGCAAGGGGCTTGGCAAAAACCTCCAGGGAACCGCTAAGCCTATCAAATTAAAGAAACATGGCACCACCTTCGGGCTGGGATATGAGTATACCTAGGAGGAATTCAACAACTGGTCGCCACCATGGCGTGGTCCTTACTACCCATTGGAGCAGTCGATACCATGCTTGGAGCAGACTTTCCAACCGGCTAATGTTATCTATGGGTCAGAAGAAGAGGAAGCACTGGCAGCAATGAGGAATTTGTTCCTGGAAGACGATGATATGGATTGTTGTGTCATTTTTAAGAAGGAGGGGGAGGAAGGCCCTTCCATACAGGCTGTAAGCAGAGGAGCAAGCCTCAATAACTGGACCATCAGAACCACCAGAGCCTGGCGAGCCTCGGGGGTAGCAAGGCTGAACAAGCATCATGCACTATCTTTGTTTTTTTTACTAGTTGACTTTCCTTTCGCATTTTTATTTTCGCAATAAGATCTTCAATATTCAAAACCATTATGGAATTTATCAAAGCATTTCGATTTTCCTTATAAATCAACACTCTTATTATTTTCTCTCATTACTTTACTTATTACTATTACTTATCTTGATGAACCAATGACTGTGACATGCAACGAGACAACGCAACATTCAGACAAAAAATTCATTGATCCCATTCCAGTAAAGATCCATGATCAGCCAGCTTATTGTGCCCATGTTGAAGAAGAAGCAGATGGAAAGCCTTGGTTTCATGATATCGGGGAGTATTTGACAAAAGGAGAATACCCAGAACTTGCAAATACTACTCAGAAGCGCACACTTCGAAGGTTGTCTAGAAATGTTTTTCACAACGGAGGAATCCTGTATAGGAGGACTCCAGATTTGGGATTATTAAGGTGTGTCGACGCAAAGGAAGCATCCAAGCTGCTAGAAGAAATCCACGCCGGAACCTGTGGTCCACATATGAATGGATTTGTCTTAGCCAAGAAGATACTCCGGGCTGGTTACTTTTGGATGACTATGGAAACGGACTGCATCCAGTATGTCCGAAAATTCCACCGCTGCCAGATACACGCAGACATGATAAAGGTACCCCCAAACGAGCTTAATGCAACAAGCTCACCATGGCCTTTCGCTGCTTGGGGAATGGATGTCATTGGACCAATCGAGCTGGCCGCTTCCAATGGGCACAGATTCATCCTAGTAGCAATCGACTATTTCACCAAATGGGTCGAAGCAGCATCTTACAGAGCAGTAACTAAGAAAGTCGTGGCAGACTTTGTCTGCGACCGTATCGTTTGTCCGTTTGGGATTCTGGCATTACTGATAATGGCTCCAACCTCAACAGTGACTTAATGAAAGCCATGTGTGAAATCTTTAAGATCAAACACAAGAATTCCACAGCCTACAAGCCTCAGATGAACGTAGTCGTAGAAGCCGCCAACAACAACATCAAGAAGATATTGAGGAAAATGATAGAGAAGCATAAGCAATGGCACGAAAAGCTATCATTTGCTCTATTGGGTATCGCACCATTGTCCGCACATCAACTGGGGCAACCCCCTATATGCTGGTTTATGGTACAGAAGTCGTCATTCCCGCCGAAGTAGAAATTCCTTCCTTAAGGATCATACAAGAAGCTGAGCTCGATGACACAGAATGGGTGAAGAGTCGTTACGAGCAGCTGTCTCTCATAGATGGGAAAAAAATGAATGCGGTTTTCCACGGTCAGCTTTATCAGAACAGAATGTCCAGAGCCTGCGACAAGAAAGACAAGCTGAGACAGTTCACACCGGGGCAGCTGGTGTTAAAGAAAATCTTCCCGCATTAAGATGAAGCCAAAGGAAAATTCTCTCCCAACTGGCAAGGTCCATACATGGTTCACTGGTTTCTGACAGGGAGAGCCCTTATACTTGCAGAAATAGACGGGGAAGTTTGGCCAAAACCAATCAATTTAGATGCAGTCAAGCGCTACTATGTGTAATCTCATGCCTTCCTATATGATGTAATTTGAACTACGTCTAACCTGATTCCCGTTTAAGAGGGGATACATAGGCAGCCTTATGGGTTCGGTCACAAATCAATAAAATTTTCATTTTCCCCGCAATTGGAAACTAGGGCAGAATTTTCTGCCTGTTTTTCACACTATAAATACACGACTCTTTCATTAACAAAACATCTATCACTCATAGTCTTTCTGAACTTACACTTACACTCAAAAGTATTCTCTCTTGTTGCTTGTACTGTGGCCTGTTTACAAGACCTGTTGCTTGCTTCCTCTCTATTTGTTTCTTTGAAACTGGTGTCACACCTCCTTTTCACCTACACCCCGCAAGGGCATAAAGGAGTTTTTCCACTTCAAGGACAATCAGAACGGGATTTATTATTAAGATTCAGAGTCTCCACTTGGGAGATTAATGGTGTCCCAAGTCACCGGTTTAGAATCCCGAACCGAGGAACTTATGACTCTGTTAATAGTCCGCGAACCAGAAATCCGGGTAAGGAATTCTGTTAACCCGGGAGAAGGTGTTAGGCATTCCCGGGTTTCGTGGTTCTAGCATGGTCGCTCAACTGTCATATTTGGCTTATTTATTTGATTTTAGTACATATTCTAACCTATGTGCCTTTTGTTTTAACCACTTTTGCTTTATGTCTTTTAATAAGAATTGCAACGTCGTGAAAATGTATCTCGAACCACGCTACACCAGTGCACCCGTGGCTTTTGGCGCATTTCGACTCCGTTGAGATTTAGATTTGGGTCACATAAATGTGCACCCGTATTTAAGAAGGTAAGATTATTAAGAACGCGCCTAAAGGGACTATCGTGTTATTATCTTTGGGGAAGGCCGTGAAATTCGCTAAACGGCCCATCCCGAAGTCTAAGTTTTTTTTTTTGTATGTACATTTATCGAGGGCCCCGTAATTTGTTTGCTCTATTTGGCGAGGCTCATCTCATTGCAATTTATTTTAAAGGGCAAATCCTAAAGCAATCTATAATTTTCTATATTTATTCGTCTCTAATAAAACCCTAACTATTTATTATTGGACCTAATGGTGACTTTGTACTTTATTGCAGCCACTGGGCTCCAAGATAAGCCCAACAAAAGAAAAATTAAAATCATGTGCACACCATAAACCGACCAAGCAGACCTGGGCCCAGGCCCAAACGTGCACAAGCATCCAACTAAGCCTCGGCCGTTCATTGAGGCCCTGAGACTTACTCTTCTTGATAATGGGCTATTGAGCCCAAACGGTTAAGCCAGGCCAAATTCCAATTCAGTTGTATTAGATAATTACTGAAACTTATTCAAGTTGTTCAAAATGCCCCTCAGGTTAACGAAGCACTGATCATTCAACTTCCAATTTAATACTCATATTATTTCACTCATTTAACTGCTAGTGGATTATTAGATAACACTAGGTGAAGAACAAACTGAAAACGACAATAATACTACGCAAGATAGACTAATTATGTTTGAATTGACTCCACTCATATTAACAAATCAGCGTTCAGGCTTATCACTTGCAAAACTTAAACTGCTAGTACAGACTACTTCATGCGAGAGTATTTGAGCAACCTCCTTAACTTGAACTCATGATTAGCACGGATGTCATACGTGATTTTACAGGCGATTGTGAATCCAAACTAGTCCTGATTTTTACTTGTCCATAAAATGTGAAACTAGATCCAACATCAAATCATACTAAGACTGATCATGCCCACAAACAGATTCAACAGTCCAAAGTCCAAATTATACAACCCAGCATCCAGTTTAATCATCTAGCATCTATGTAATTTTGGAGATGATCCTGAACAACATTCATTATCAGTATCTAAGCTATTATGACAAAATGAATACACATATTTAGAAAATAGATGAATAGGTCTTTCATTTCAGCACTTCACTCAAAGCTACACCAAATTGTGATTTGAATATGTACCTGGAAATGAAATTTTAACAGAAGAAGAGGTCAGCAGCAGCAGTACAATAGCAGACCAAGAGATGATCAAACAGCAACAATACACAGCTCAGGAAGTTAGTTCAACAGCCCAGAAAAGTTTGAAACCAAGCAGGCTCAAGCAATCAACTACGAATCACTTGAAATGCACTCAAATGGACTCGAATGGCTCCAGAAATAGGATCAGCAATCAGGAAATGTTTAAATCAATCCCAAACAGCATCAAATTATCTAAGTGAACCCAGAAATCAACTACAAACGACTACTGAACCACCAGCTAGTTCAAACTACTCAGATCCGAAAAAGTTGAAAGTGATCTAAGAACAAGCAATGAAACAGTAACCCTTTTTTAGAGTTTTGGTTTTTTTTTTTATTGTTTTTTTTTTGGTTTTTCTTTGAAGAAAGCTAAGATCTAAGAGGAGTTTGGATCTGAATCTGAATTTCAGATCTGTGGAACTTGAAGATATTTTTTTTTTTTGGGGAGAATTTTGAGCTCCAAACTTGTTCATGAAGCAAAGAGGACTGCCCTTTTATAGAAAAAATCAGCTGCAATTTCCAGATTTCATTTTTTAACACTTTAGTCCCTGATTTCCTAACTTGTTGCTCAAGTTACTGCCCTAAGTTTACTGAAACCTGCACTATAGTCCATCCTAGAAGGTTCTATACCCATTACACTTCCTATTCTACCCTTACTTTATTTCAACAATTACCAAATCTGATTAAACTACCCTTTTCCCATGCCTAAACTACCCTTAGCACCCCCTGAAATTACTATCCAAAACCAAACAAAACCCCTGAATCTATCAATCCTTCGATCCTGGTCTCAATTCCCCAAATCCCCATTATCGGCTATAACCAAATCAATCTAACCTAAGCTTAAGGATTACTTGGAAACAAACACTAACTAAGAACAATTACTGATTAAATTGAAATGACTAAACTAGACTAACTAACTTACTAAGAACATCAATACAGAATTACTAGCCTAGACAAACCAAAATCAAACAGTGCCCTAATAGGATTGATTAAATACTGTAAGAAAAACAGGTTCGAAACACACAATCAAACTAGTAGAACAAACTTAAACATACATGAAGCCTGAAGAAAATTTAAGCAATTCCAAACTTGAGCTAAGCCCTAATCATGATCAACCCTGATTTTAAAGAACTCAATCACAACTAAATCGACAAACGAACCAATTCTCACTATTGATTAAATGACAATGAAGAATAAACAAGTAAGAAACAGGTTAGCCTACTCGAACACTGGATCGAACGAATTGATAAAAAAAATGAGAAGAAATAAAATCAAACTCTAAATTGATTAATCACGAAGAAATATCAATCATGGAGAAGAAACTAACAAAGAAGAACAAGAAAGAACTCACTTATGGGGTCCTAGGGTTCTGCCGCCTCTTAGATTTAACATTCGAGCAACTCCAGTAATATTTGAGCATCACTGCCAGTGGATTCTTCATGGGGAGGGGGAGGAGATCATATGATGTCAGTTTGATGTTATTTGGAGTATTTAGGGTTTAGGCCGGATTTTGATTTGAAATTCGAGAACATGCAAGAGGATTCGAATGAAGCTGGTCAGGGGTTTGGGAAGAGGATCTTGGGGAGAACATGTGATGTAAAAATGGAGTCGTTTGGTGGTGGCGCCGCCGTGGGCGGCGGAGGCGGCGTCACTGCTTTCGCATATTCGAGCAAATTGGTTAACATTCTAGGGAACATATTTTGGGCATTGGAAAGTGGAGGGGGAGAGGAGTCGATGGTGAAAATTTGGGTGTGTTTGGAGCTTGACCGCCGCCGTGAGCAATTTCCGGCCGGCGGCGGACGGCGGAGGGACGGTGGTAGACGGTGGGGTGACAGTGGGCAACGGTGGTGGTTTTGAGAGACAGTGAGGGTAGGGGGGGTTCTGAGGGGGTGAGGGGTTGTTCGGACATATTTATACGTGGAGAACTATAGTTCTCCACCGTTGATCTGAAAAACCTCGACGGTCCAGATTTAAAAGGCCAAAACGACGTCGTTTTGGTGAGGGGAGGGTCGGACCGGGTTAGGGATTGTATTGGGCCGGTTTTTGGAGTGATTTTTGTATTGGACTTGCTTGGGTGAAGCCAATTGGGCCCAGATTTGGGCATCTACTTAAGACCATTCTTTCCTTTAATTTTCCAATTAATTTCTTTTTCTTTTCACCCCCTTTTGGTTATTTTGTATTTATTATTTCTGATTTTTTATAAAATGCTAAACAAAACAAAGACCTAACTATTTAACTCCTAAAATTATTTAAAACTTTATTTAAAGATAAGTGCAACAATTAACAATTAAAAGTGCAAAGAAACTATTTTTCGCAATTTTCTTTAAATTTCGTTCTAAAACTAATTAATACTAAAATTGTGAAATTAAATCCTAAATGCAAAAAATGCATATTTTTGTGTTTTCATATGAATTAAAATGCATGAATAAAAATGCAACAATTATCAAAAAATGCCACCAAATTCACGAAAAAATTACAAAATAATAAAGAAATTGTTGTGTTTGAAATTTTGGGAATTATTGCTTAGGGCAAAAATCCCGTGCTCACAACTGGTATGTCCTGATTTAAGGTTTTCAGCACCACAACAATGTATTTATACTATCTTTATATCCATGTCTACTTACTGCTTACGTATAGTTCCACACTTACTCTAGTATGCTGGTTTCTTTCTGCCTGTTCTACTATGAATCCAAAACCCCTACCCCCTATGTGTTTAAGCTATGGTTTGAGGCATGACAATACTTCAAGTTACTGTCCATGAATCAAACTTGATCCCCTGGGATCTTAGCCTCTAATAGTATATGTTCTGGCAGGCTTATAGGTGTTCTAGCACTCTCCATTGCTGGGCATGCCTAAAGTCTGCCCTTGCCTAAGCAATAGGCTCTTTACCATCTCCCTATTCCCCTAAACCACTTATGTGTGCTTATTTGTGGCTGTTTCCTTTCCCTTTCCCCTTTTAGCATTCTGTCTGCACTTGCACACTTTCCTTGTTCCTAAGTTCTGCCCCCCTCTTGTGAGCCTTGCCTTGGGACCCTTTGAGTTCCCTCTGAACTTGGACACACGAGGGCTGGCCCTTGCACTGCATTTGTCCATGTTCTAATAATACATTTGGGTGTGAGCATTGCCCGAACTCCCATTGGGGCTCTTAGGGAACTTTGACACACTCAAATAGGAGAGAGGCTTTGGATCATCATCTCTTGGAGTTGTTTTACCTCATATTTCAGACATGAAGTTTGAATCAGGCTCTCCTTTGGTTGTACTTTTACTTATATTTCCTAATGTATTTTTTTATTTTTATTCCGGGCTGTAATAATTTGTAATAAACTCTTGGGGATGGTTAGTGAAAAAGGGCAGGTGACCGTGTATGCATAAAGGGTAGATACCATGTCTATAGGTATTTGAAAATCTGCATATGCATATGCATATAGAAATTATGCATATAGGTCCTTTTGAATTCTGTATATCCATTTTTCATCTAGAAATCATGTTCATAGGTCTTAAACAAATTTTTCATAGGTCTTAAACAAATTCTTGCACCTAGGTATCATGTTCATAGGTTTAAAAACGAGTCCTCTGCCATTTTTATACCATGTCTGCAAAGGCTTAAAATCAATTACGCGTAGAAAGCATGTCCATAGGAACTCCTACTCAAATCTGAGCCGCTTCATTCATGCATAGAGCTAAAATCAGTAATAACGGGTACTATCAGTTGCAGAACTTATAACCTTCGTTAAAACTTGCCTTTCTTTTAATAATCTGACTACCCCTTTTAACCAGCATGTTTCAAACCTTGTTATTTCGTTGCTTCCTGAGTTCAATAGATACTATGCCTATAGGATCCTTGCCCAACACTTAGGCAAGCCTTAGGGAAAAGTTTTAAACTAAATCAGTTTCTGTTAATAACTACAACCAGCGGGCAGGCCTGAGTCGGCCTTCCTATCTGAATTATGTAATAAATCAGTCTGCCCCAACCTTTAAGGTCATGTTTAGTATTAATTAGACCCTAAACAGTATGTGTAAGTCATGCTAATTACGTGTTTCTTTGTTTAAAGGGGGTATATTTAAGCCTTTGCTTGTTATGTGCTTTCCCCCAACTTGCTATACATGTTTTGTATGTCGCCTTAGAATTTTTGCCTTTGCACAAATAAGCCTAACATCCCTCCCCTTTTAGGATAGTAGTCCTAAAATGCCCCGGACTGATAGGATTGGACGGGGTAATAGCATGCAAAAAGATAATCGAGACCCATTACCGCGCTTTATTACCTTAACGGGGGTGGAAGGGTAGGTATGGATATGATTGGACCACGTGATAATGTAACGTTTAGCCCCTCATTTGAGGAGTGATTACCATTGTGTGGGCTGATCCATATTATTAATAAACCTAGGACCCCCCCTTCCCTTTATTTCTTTGTTTTCCTTTAAAATTTCAAACTCTTTCCTCTAAGAAAAATCAGCTTTCTTTTAATTCTTTCCAACTTTGTTTATTTGTAAACCATTATGTGAAAGTCCCCTCTTATTTGGAGTTTTTTTTATTTGCCTACATGTTATTTGCACCTAAATTCACAACAATAGTCTGGCCGAGAACCACACTAGTGGATTCTGATGGGTGCCTAACACCTTCCCCTTAGAATAATTTCAAGCCCTTACCCAATCTCTGGTTACTCAAATCAAATCTCCTTGGTGTCCTAATGCACCCTAATCATTAGGTGGCGACTCTTCAAATCAACCCAATTCCCAAAAGGAATGAGTTTTCCTCCCAAATGTCATAAACCCGATTTCGCGAAAAAAAGGGGGCACGACAAATGCCATGGAAGGAGTGAATGTGATGATCGACAAGAGAAGGCAACGAGGTCAACAAGTTCAAAGCGATCCGGATCAATTTGAGCAAAGTGGTAGTGGGTACAATCAAGATGATTCATATGATGATCAAAGTAAAGAGGTTCAATATGTTAACAACTACCAAGGTCAATGGGGCAATGCTCTAAATCAACAACAGTGGAGATCACAAGGAAATTGGGGAAATCAAAATCAACAAGGAAATTGAAATAGTGGCAACAACAACAACCAAAGCAATTGGGGGTACAACAACAATCAAAATTGGGGTAATCAAGGAAACCAAGGCAATTGGGGTGGCAACAATAATAGCAATTGGGAGGCAATAACAACCAAGGGGGTTGGAACAACAACAACCAAGGGAATCGGGGGTAGAGGTTTCAAAGGCCCCCGATGTATCAACAACCAACCAACCCGCCTCCATTTCCGTCACAAGGTCCTAGCTCCTCCAGCAATGAGATGGGACAGATTGAATCCATGTTTGAGCAAATGATGAAGAAAAATGTCGTCTCCGATGCCCAATTGGCCTCCCACGATACTTCTATCCGAAACTTGGAAGTTCAACGTGGCCAAATTTCTCAAGCTTTGAATACTCGCCCTAAGAGGCACTACCAAGTGACACGGTGGTGAACCCGAAGGGTGGGAACAATACGGTCCATGCTATGGCGGTGATTACAAGAAGTGGTAGAGGTGGAGTTGCTAGTACCTCTAATCCAAGAAAGATTGTGAGTGATGATGTGTTGGTGCAAGATAATGATGAGCAAAGCAATGATGTGCAAGTGAATGATGAGAATGTGAATGATGAAGTGAGGATAGACATAGATGACAACGTGGAGGAAACACAAAATGATGTGAACCCGTCTACGGAACATGTGATAGACATACCGGAAACGGTAGTGCCCAAAGCCAAGGATCCTTTGCCAAGGCCTCCTCCACCATATCCTCAAAGGCTCGAAAAGCAAAAGAAGGAGAACCAATTCGAGAAATTCATTGATATGATGAAAAGTTTGTCTATAAATGTGCCTTTGGTTGAAGCTCTAGAACAAATGCCGGGTTATGCCAAGTTCATGAAGGACTTGGTAACAAAGAAGAGATCAATGAACTGTGAAACCATCAAAATGACACATCAAGTGAGTTCTATTGTTCACTCCATGGATCCAAAGTTAGAAGGCCCCAGAGCCTTTACAATCCCATGCACTATTGATAGTGCCGATTTCACCAAAGCTTTGTATGACTTGGGAGCAAACATTAACTTGATGCCATATTCTGTGTTCAAGACATTGGGGATTGGGCAACCAAGGACCACATCCATGAGGTTGCAAATGGCGGACAGGACAATGAAGAGGCCATTGGGGATAATTGATGATGTGCTAGTTCGGGTCGACAAGTTCATACCAGAGTTTTAAAAGGCGGGGGCGTGAGGCGAGACGTTTTACCGCCGTTCTGCTCACCATCGCCTTATGGTGCCCGAAGGTTTTCACCGATAAGACTCTCTCATTTTATTTCTCTCAATTTGAATTGTATCAGATTCCAACAATGACGTTTTTCGCTTCCCTGCCTTTGCCAATTGATCGGAAGGACTTGGACAAGGTCTTTGGGGTAAAAAGGGTTTTGGGCGGAACTACAACTTTGGAGCCATTTCGGCGGTTTCGTGGCTGAACCATTATATCATCTGCCCCAGTTTCAATTTTTGGGGAAATTGGGATTTTTGTTTTGGTGTGACTGAACCTCAGGGAGAGGCTGCCTACGTATCCTTTCGGAATCAAGTCAGACGTAGTTCAAACAAACATTTGTTTTTGTTTTTTTGTTTTTGTTTTTTTTTTCTTTTCTTTTTCTTTTTCTTTTCATCATCTCATATTTTCTTTTTCTTTTCTTTTTTTTGTTTTTTTTCTTTTCTTTTTCTTTTTTCTTTTTTCTTCTTTTTCCATTCA
>NC_031996.1:14897291-14940036 GCF_001879085.1 Nicotiana attenuata | reverse complement strand
GGGCTTTCTTTCCGCATCAGCGATAGCAATTATAGCTTTTAATGCTGGATCAAACTCTCTGTCTTCACAGATCATCCCGATCAACGGCCCGTTGTTGTGGGTTGGCAGTGGATTATTGGTCACATTTGGGGTATCCTCATCCCTCAGTATTATTTTCCCTTGCTCTATTAAGTTTTCCACCGCTTGTTTCAGGGTCCAACAGTCATTTGTATGATGGCCTTCTGCCCCTGAATGGTATGCACACCTGACACCAGCTCTGTAGGCAGGCGATGCCGGGTTTTGTCTGTTCTGAGGGACCGGCTGCAGCAAATTCATTTGAACAAGCTTCGGGAACAAACTGGAGTATGGTTCACCGATTGGTGTAAAGTTTGGTCTTCTGGGTGGTTCCCGAGGACGGAAATTATTTTGTGGAGGATGGGGGTTATAGTAGTTTTGCTGAGGAGGCTGATTTCTTTGAAATGGAGCTTGGTTTCTATTGGCATGTGGCTGCGGCCGAGCAAAGGGTTGAGCATTCATGACCGCATACGGTTGAGGAGCATAAGCCATGTCATGGTGAGGGTAGTAATGTTGAGGGGTTCTCTCCGAAAACATGGGTCTAGGAGCCCGGTGTCTCCTTGCCCCTGAGGCTTCCATAACCGTTTCTTCATTCTTATTACCTTTGGCCATTCCTCCAGACCCGCCTTGGATGGCTTGGGAGGTTGCCCTAATGACCGACTGACTCAAGATTCTTCCTGTCTTCAGACCATTCTCCACCATTTCACCGATTTTAATCGCCTCTGCAAAAGGCTTGCCCATGGCCGACATCATGTTCGGGAAGTAGTCTGCTTCCTGGGCCTGAAGGAACACAGTGACTATCTCTACCTCATCCATTGGAGGCTTCACTCTTGATGCCTGTTCACGCCACTTAATTGCATACTCGCGGAAACTTTCTGAGGGCTTTTTCTTTAGATTCACCAAGGAGTTCCTGTCTGGCGCGATGTCTACGTTGTACTGAAATTGTCAGAAAAAGTCTCGGGCCAGATCGTCCCAAATATGCCAACGCGAGACATCTTGGTCCATATACCACTCTGAAGCGATGCCAATTAAGCTTTCCCCGAAATATGCCATCAACAATTCTTCTTTGCCACCGGCTCCCCGTAACTGATTGCAATATTTCTTCAGGTGAGCAATGGGGTCACCGTGTCCGTCATACTTCTCAAATTTTGGTGTTTTGAACCCTGACGGCAAATGCACGTGAGGGAACATGTAGAGGTCTGTATAAGAAACACTCTTTTGCCCACTCAAGCCTTGCATATTTTATAAGCTCTGCTCGAGGCTTCTCATTCTCTTTGTCATCTCATCTTGTTCAGGAGCTTTGGGAGTTTTATCTTGCCCTGGTGTAAGCTCAAATGGCGGTGGCTGAGGGTAAGTGTATGTGGGATGTTGAGGAGGATCTGCTTGAAAGATGGGATTTTGGAAAGTGAAAGCTGAGGGATCAAAGGCGGGCCTTGGCAGTAAAGGTTGTGTTGTAGCAGAGCATGGTGGAGCAGTGAAGATATTAGGAGCTGCTCCTACTGGGAACACCTGGGGGCGGACCTCAGAAGGTGTTCCGACGAAGTGAGCGGTCATGGTAGGTTGTCCCAATGGAGTATTTGGATGACTGATGGGGATGTTCGAGGTACCCCCTGTTCTCGGGAACAATTCAAGAAAGCCAGGGATAGCACTTGGACGCTCCCTGCCATTAGTCCATGCGTCCCACATCTCCATCATTCGGAGACGTAGTATTCGGTTCTCTTCAGCTATGACAGACTCAGATGCCAGGATCCCCGAGATGGGGCTGTCCTCAAAGATGGGAACTGCGGGCAAAGTCATTTCTGTAGACATTTCCACACTTTCTTTCGATCTGGTAAATTATTGATGCGATGCTAGCGTACCACAACCAACCACCGTTTCTAAAAGCTAGGCTGGAATTGACAGCAACACACGGTTAGTTTGAGACATGTAACGGATAGGTAATCGCACATTGGGGTGTGATGCACCTATACAGTTAAACGGATGTCTACGTGTTTGCAATGGTTGCATGTGTCATCCCGGCTTTTCTTTTTCTATTTTCGCTTCTTTTGATTTCTACTCTTTGTTTTTCTTGCTTCTCTTTCTCTTTCTATTTTCTCTCATTTTTCTTTTCCCTCTGTTTTTCATTTTCTGCTTTTCCCTTTTCTTTTGCCATGGTTTCTCTCGATTCCTTATTTTCTCTTTTTGTGTTTCTTTCTCTCTCGTTTTTCCTTTATTTCCTCCCCTCGTATTTTCTTCTTTTTTTTTCTTAGGGTTACGGTCGAATCCTATGGAGATTGCCTACGTATCATGACCCCGCATGAATCAGACCAAGCGTAGTTCTTGCAAATAAGATAAATAAACTAACTCTTTTTGTTTTGAATATTTGAAAGAAATGCTTTAGAAGGAAAAAGGGAAATAGTTGATTTTGATTTTTGATTTTGATTTTTCTTTTGAATTTTTGAAACAAAGACTTCTAAACATTTCTTTTCTTTTTATTGGAACTTTGGAAATTTTTAGAAGTAAAAATATTTTCAAAAATATTTTCGGACTCAATTTTCAAAATTTGTATTTTCTTTATTTTTATTTACGAAAGAAAGACAGCTAAGGAGTATTTTAATGATTTATTCTGACCTAAAAGGAAAAAGTGGCTATTTTTGTAAACTTTTCTTTATCTAGAAAAACAAGGACTTGGTTTTGCAGATATGGCCTTTCAGCACTTCTGGGAGGAAGATTTTAAGGCTGTGTCCGCTAACCATTGAAAATGACTCAAGGTGGCTGTTCTTGCAAAAACAGCCTTCCGGCGTCCTTTTGGGGACATTCGGCTTATTTTAAGCAAGAATGGCATCACCTGACTTATTTGTGACAAAAATTAAAATTTTGACATTTTGTGGCAATTTTTGCAAAAAGGGTGGTTGGATCCGATGAGGGTTGCCTACGTATCTCACATCCGGTGAGAATCAAACCAGCATAGTTCGGGCGATCGAGAATAGAGTAAATAGGCTAACTCTTTTTTTTGAAATTTTAGAAAGAAATGCTTTAAAAGAAGAAAGAAATCTTTTTTTGCTTTTTTGATTTTGGTTTTTGTTTTGCTTTTTTTTGAAAAAAAAATTCATTTGCTTTTGATTTGAACTTTGGGAATTTTAGAAGTAAAAAAAAAAATATTTTTTTTTGAGTTTTTCAATTGTTTTCTCTTTTTCTAAGGAAAAAAAAAAAGAAAATATTTTTGGATTTTGGACGTAACCTCTTAATTTTCGAAAGAGGGACTTCTTTAAGAAAAATATTTTGAATTTCTGAGCTTTTATTTATTTACAAAAGTACTTCTAAGGAAAAGCAAAAATATTTTTGGACTTCAATTTTTCAAAATTTTTATTGACATTTGCAAAAAAAGACTTCTAAAGAAGAAAGGAGTATTTTTGGATTTTTGTTTCTGATTTTTTTTGGATTTTTGAAAAAATACTTTAAAATATTTTTGAGTTTAAAAAGGAAACCATTTTTGAGTTTAAAAAACTTCTTTTTTTTTTGAATTTTTTAAGGAAAGATTTCTAAAGAAAGAACTAAAAGAAAATATTTTTGGATTTTTTTTTTTTGAAAATTGGGGTCGGAACCGATGAGGTTTGCCTACGTATCTCACGTCCGGTGAGAATCAGACTCGCGTAGTTCGGTCAAAATTGCCTAAATCAAATGTATATTTCTGAAACAACAATCTTTTCATTTTTCAAATATTTGTTTTTTTTTTCATTTTTTCAAAAATTTGGCAGCATTTCGGTACTATTTGGGCATTGGTTTCTCAAAGCAGGTGGCTGCTATTTTTCCCCAATTTTCTCTTATTATATACAAGCCGGTCAACATGCAAAGTCGAGCAAATAAATACGCAAGTAGCACGTAAGATGCATCAGGATGGTCTTTTCATTTCAGGTCACCTGTCCTAGACGGACCCAACCCCTGTGTTGAGTCCCCTAAGTCAAATGCACATGATGCAAACAAACGTTCCTACTAGGGATTCGGCATGAGTTTTTGTTCTTCTAGGTTTCACCCTAGGTTTATTGGTCTAGACATGGCTTACCCGAGCGGACAACTCGAGCCGAGGGGGAGGCAGCGTACCGGGGATACAGAAGCTCCGCCGGCTTAGCAACTTATCCAAACCTCGTTCTAAATTGGGAAAGACTCTAAACACAAGAGAAGCTACACGAAGTGCACCCTTCTCCATGATGTAGAAGACTCAGAAAGAGGAAGGGATTCGCGACAGTTCATATATACAGTTTCAACAAATATCAAAGCGGTAAAACATTTAGCACATATAGCATGGAACATGTAGAAGAAATCAGATAAAGCCGAATATAACAATTGTACTAAGCTCGAATTCTTGAACCCTGAATCGAAATTCTGGGTTCGTTCCCTACCAGAGTCGCCAGAGCTGTCACACCTCCTTTTTACACAACTACCCCAGAGGGTAATGTATAAGGGAGTTTTTCCATTAAAAGTGACATCATTCGAAATGGGATTATTTATTTAGTTTTAGAGTCGCCACTTGGGACAGGATTGGCTTTTGGTGTCCCAAGTCACCGGTTTAACTTGAATCCCAAATCGAGGAAAATTTCGACTTCCCAGTTGGAGTCTGCGAACCAGAAATTCTGAATAAGGAATTCTGTTGACCCGAGGGAAGGTGTTAGGCACCCCCGGATCCCGTGGTTCTAGCACGGTCGCGTAAATTATTATAAATGGCAGAAATCTGATTTTTATACATGTTCAAACCTATAGTGCAATTTTAGAATTGTTTAACCGCTTTTAGTTTTAAAAAATTTAAGAAAGTGAACGTCGTTTAAAAACGTGTTTTTGGATCACGTCACATGAAATGCACCCGGATCCTCGACACATTCTTATTC
The DNA here is from genome assembly GCF_001879085.1 of Nicotiana attenuata. Classification (NCBI taxonomy): domain Eukaryota; kingdom Viridiplantae; phylum Streptophyta; class Magnoliopsida; order Solanales; family Solanaceae; genus Nicotiana; species Nicotiana attenuata. The sequence continues at coordinate 14,935,120 of NC_031996.1, read as the reverse complement.
AACGTTTTGGGATTTGGATTTGGGTTGCATCAAATGCACACCCATGTTTAGGAAGGTAAAATTATTAAAAGCGCGTCTAAAGTGACTAACGTGTTATTATCTTTGCGGAGGGCCGTGAAATTTGCTAGGCACGCCCCGAATTCTAAGTATTTTTAATTAAGCATTTAATAAGGGCCCCGCAATTTATGCATTTTGTTCGGCGAGGCTCATCTCACTTTATTATTTAAAGGCCAACCTAAAGCATACTATAATTTTCTATTGGGTTTGTCTCTAAAGGGCCCTAATTAATTAACATTGTTAATTGACTACTATTAAAAGCATTCAAAAAAACTGGGGCCTCAAGATCAAGTCCAAATTCAAACAAGAGGATCTTCATCTATTGAAGACCCCTTAATTCAAATTTGCTACTTAACTTGGAAAGCCCAAACTTGCATTGACAAATTAAACCAATAGGCTTGATTAAGGCCCCAAGCATTTTTGCTTCGAAATTGGCCCCAAGAAGAATAAACTTGGTTAGCTTATGAAAAGTTGTCCAGCATTGGGCCTCAATGCTAGCCCACGCTGGAGAGATCCAGAACAGTCCACAATTAAGGGAAAATATCAATTCACAAAATGGGTGATCCTTGGGTTAATTATTATATAACTGGGCCCAAATTTTATCTGTTGGCACAAACAAATAAAATGGTCTATTCAAATCAAAACGTGCTGACCTTTAAATTTAATACACACATAGGAATATAACATCAAAGGATTCATGCGAAAACTGATCCAATGAGCTAACACGCAGGGAATGTTAACTAATTTTAATTGTTTTTGCATTTTGTCTGATGATTTTTGCATTAAAAAAAAAACAAACTGATCCTGTACTAAACTTCTCAAACTCACGATTTCAACTAATGACTCTAAATGAAGCTGGTTCATACTTAAGATACAATTACTAATCTTCAAATGTGACTACTAGGTTCATAATGTATACATAACATGCCAAGCAAAGATCAGCTTCCCATTTATACTTAAGGATCAAATTGCATTCGAACTCGCTGGGATAATCTAGGCACATCACATGACCAACTAAACAAGCATAATACACACACTACTTATTACATGAATTACATCAGGACCTCATAAAGTTAAAGCCAACATAGATCTAGGCAAATAGATTCAGAAAGTAAACAAACTGATAGAATTTCGTATTAAAAATGCATGAGCTTCAACTCCTATTTTCCATTTCATTCCTTAAATTCCACGACAATCAATTGAGTTTACAAGTTCGTGTACCTGGAGATGGCCAAAACAAAAGTAAATTCAAGTCAGGAAGGCAGCAAATGATGAGCAGTAGCAGTGAGCAGCAATCAGCAGTAGTTTCGAATTAATTCCAAACCTAGGAAATGGTATCAAATCATCCAGGAAGTAATTTCAGGCAACAACACCAATGAACTCCCAAATCAAGCTTGACTGAACCAGATTCACACTCAAAATCACCCTAGGAAACTCTGAGGCCTTAACTATTGAACCCTAAGGCAATTCAAACCATTTTCAACCTTAGACAAGCCGAAAAATGAATTTCAGAACCTGGAGCTTCGGGATTACTCTAAAAATTCAATGGAATAGTTATTTTTGGAGTTTTTGGTTGCCTGAAGTTTCAGAGCTGTTCAATATTTCTAATTCTAATTTTTTTTTTTTTTTTGAATTTTAGATCTCACTAGGCTTCTCAAATTTTTGAATTCTGAATTTTCAGAGTTTTGGATCTCTCTAGACTTCTGAAGCTGGTTTTTGAATTTCAAATTTCAAAATTTCTAGCTTCTCCCAAACTTTTTTTGAATTTTTTCAGATCTTTCTGAACTTCTAACCTGCCTTACAAGGCAAGGGGTATGCCTTTTTACAGGTAAAACTAAGGTAGCTTTCAAATTTTGTTTTTACACCCTAAGTCCCTTATAATTTATTTTTAGCCAATTAGTCCCTCAATTCATGCCTTGTTGGCCAAGTAACACTACCAAGTTCCTGAAATTTTAATTAAAACCCCATCTAGAAGGTCCTAGGGATTCTAATTCAGTTGCAAGATTCCCTAATTAGAACTACCCAAAATACCCTTAAAACCCCTGAAAATTACCTAAGTCCTACTTTAGTCAATTACCCAAACTTCAGCTCATGGGTCATGAGTCCAATGGACTCTAATGGGTCAAAAAGACTTGGTCTCATACCCAAGCCAAACCCAAACCTCCTGGAGTGGGGTCCAAACTAATTCCAAAACTCAAACACCAAAGAGACCTAAACCCAATTCAGGAGCCCAGAATAAATTCAAGAATTACGTTGATTAATTAACACGAACGGGCAGAAATACTAATTTAATTATTAAACTAACCTAATCAAACTAAACTAAGTAATTAAACAGGAAGTAAAATCAAAAACTTAAAACATGTATTAACAAAGCTAAATGAACCTAGAAAACCAAAAAAAATCTTGGGTTCAGTTCGGAACCCTGGCCTAATCCTAATGCAAGAAAAATGAAAGAGAGACAAAAAGACTCACCGGCTAGGCTTAAACTCAACCCTGACATTCTGATTTGGCCCCAAAATAATGCCAAACGATTGTTCTTGGTGAAGAACAAACGGATGTCATTATTTTGTACCCCAAAACCAACAGAAAAGGTGGATATTCGTGAAGAGGGGGTTGAGAGGAGTGTCTGGTGCAATTTTGGCCAAGTTTGGAAGTCAAACGCCGCCGCATGGCGATTTCCGGTGGCGGCGGCGGCGGTGAGAGATGAGGATGAAGGGGACGACACGGTCTTAGGTTAAAATGTCTCTTCAGACACTTTTAATTAAAGAGGAGAATGGATTGAGGCCCTTGGATGGGGTAAGATGAACGGCCAGGATTGAATGGTCAATTTTTAACCCAAAACGACGTCGTTTCGAGGGTTCCAAAGACATAAGGTTTGGACCGGGTGCAATTTGGGCTGGACGGGTATTTGGGCTAATTTTGCATGGGTATCCGGGGTTGGTTGGACATTGGCCCAACACTTGTAAGGCTTAACAGGCCAGATTTTCTCTTTTCTTTATTTTCCATTTCATTCAATTCTTTTCTTGTATTTGCTTTTCTTTTCTTCTTTTCTTTCAACTTTAAAACCAAATTAAAATTAAACCTAAAAATTAATTCACCCTGCCTAATTAAGCTACTAATACCAAATTAAAGGAAGCTAATAAACCTAAAACCTAAAAACTAAAACTAAAACCAAACAAAACAAATCAAAGTTTTCTTTGTGATTTTTGTATTTTTTATGAATTATATGAATTAAACATGCACATAAAAATGCAAAACACGAAATCATGCAATTAATTCCCTAAAATTCAAATAATAAAAGAGAATCCTAGTTCTAATGAATTTTATAGGAGTAATTTAAGCGTGGCAAAAATCACATGCTCACAGCTGCCCCTCTTTGCTTGAAGACACGAAGGGTTTTCGGGCAAAGATAAATGAGCAACATGAGGGATTTTTGCCTGCTCGGCACTCCAGAAGAAGCATTTTGAAAACCGCCTGACCGACCCTGCTTCAAAGGTTGCCTACATATCCTTGGCTATAAAGGAATCAAGTCAGTGTAGTTCCGGAAGGTTTGGTAGCTGGGACTTCCAGGAGCTGTGATTTCACTGTTCTTGCTGCTGCAACTGCTTGTTGCCCTCCTTATTACACCAAAAGGAAAATCAAAGCTAAGCTAGCTATGCCTATCAACTATGAGTTACAAGATTCCTATCTATAATTCTCTTGAAACTTGATCTTGAGTCTTAGCTGATTTTGCTGTGGACTTTGATCTGACTCTTGATGCTCGCAAGTTGTAGGTGTTTACTTCTTCATGCAGCATTGGGTCAAAACAGGATCAGCGAGCTTGTGACTTCAATCAAATTTTGAGCAATCCGCACCTTTGTTTGCTTCAACATTTTGAATTCATTTCTTTTTGTTCTTTTCTTCTTTTCTTTATTCTGGATTGAGACTCATTCCATCGGTCGTCTCGCACCTCTATGCCACGGTGTTAGACCTGCTTAAGACACCAAAACAAACAAACGAACGAAATTTTTCTGCCCCAGTTTTCACTAGGAAAATTTTGTGAGTTAGTTGTGACGCATATCTAAGCGATCAAATCAGGATTGTGTAGGGAGATCCTCGGTTTTTGGCCGGGATTTGGAAAGAAAAAGCTCCTCGGTTTTTTGGCCGGGAGATCCTCGGTTTTTTGGCCGGGATTTGGAAAGAAGAAGGCTCCTCGATTTTTTGGTCGGGAGATCCTCGGTTTTTTGGCCGGGATATTCAAGGAATGGGATCCTATGCTACCATGAATTGTTTTTCTTTTGGGATTTTCATTTTTATTTCTTTTCTTCTTTCTTTTTCTTTTGTTTTCCTCTTTATATGTTTTCCTTTTTTATTTGGCAAAACGCATGAAAGAATTTGGGGGAAAACTTCCTTTTTGGTCGTTTTCCTGCTGCAAGCTGTTTCAGCGCTTGCGCATTTCATTTTCTTTTGGATTGCACCTGCCTCTTGCATGGTTGCTTTGAATTAGACCTGTTTTCAACAAAGAACAATTTATTAGTTTGAAACGGTGGTTGGTTTTGTGGCCTTGATCATCCCAATTGCTTGATCCCGGCCCTCTTTTCTGTTGAGAACCCTGCTGTTTGTTGATCTTGAGGGTGAATTGCTTTTCCAAACCGACAATATTCAACTCTCGGGATCCCATTATGACTTGCCCGTGTGGGCTCTGGCCTTTTCACTCTATTCTGCCCTTAGGACCTATGCCTTTGACTTCCTTTCTTTTCCAATGTTTTTGCTTTGAAAGCATCAACCACTATGGTCAGTCGGGATCGGCCTGACGCACTCGCTGAGGCTGGGCATTTTCTCCGGCCTTTGCCAGGCGGGGCCCGATGGAACCAATCCTGCCACCTTTCTTTGTAGTAATTTGGAATCATTGTTAGACCGAAAGGGATTCAAAGAGAAGTATGCAAAAAGGCAAGCATATGAGTTTGAAGAGAAACGTCCCTTTCGGGGGAAAAGAAGGACTTATCTGGGGTGCATGTTGGCTTCGAATGAACATGACATGCTTCTTGGACTGGACGCCCGACCCACACAAACTTTCCAGCTTCTCGTGAACCCATTGATCCGCATTTCAAAGCCAGGGAACCTTGCCAGGACTCTTTTAGTGATGAGATTTCTTCTTTTCGGCCGACAGCGCCCTTTGCGGGTTTTCGCCAATCGACCTCTCTCATTTCTCTTCTCACCGTCGCCCGATAGTGCTTTTTGCGAGTTTTCACTAAGCGGACTCTCTCATTTTCAGTTTCTCTGCTAACCATCGCCTTATGGTGCCCGAAGGTTTTCACCGATAAGACTCTCTCATTTTATTTCTCTCAATTTGAATTGTATCAGATTCCAACAATGACGTTTTTCGCTTCCCTGCCTTTGCCAATTGATCGGAAGGACTTGGACAAGGTCTTTAGGGTAAAAAGGGTTTTGGGCGAAACTACAACTTTGGAGCCATTTCGGTTGTTTCGTGGCCGAACCATTATATCATCTTCCCCAGTTTCAATTTTTGGGGAAATTGGGATTTTTGTTTTGGTGTGACTGAACCTCAGGGAGAGGCTGCCTACGTATCCTTTCGGAAGCAAGTCAGACGTAGTTCAAACAAACATTTGTTTTTGTTGTTTTGTTTTTGTTTTTTTTTCTTTTCTTTTTCTTTTTCTTTTCATCATCTCATATTTTCTTTTTCTTTTCTTTTTTTTTGTTTTCTTTTTCTTTTCTTTTTCTTTTTTCTTTTTTCTCTTTTTCCATCATATTTTCTTTTCCTTTTCTTTTTTCTTTTTTTTTTTATGGTATTTCCGGGTTCCAAAGAGGGTGACCAAAGAAGCGTAACCAGCTCAAAGGGTTTACGAAGGGTTGATAGTGTTTGGGTAGCGAGAAGGAATTTCGACTTCCCAGTTGGAGTCTGCGAACAAGAAATTCTGAATAAGGAATTCTGTTGACCCGAGGGAAGTTGTTAGGCACCCGCGGATCCCGTGGTTCTAGCATGGTTGCTTAAATTATTATAAATGGCAGAAATCTGATTTTTATACATGTTCAAACCTATAGTGCAATTTTAGAATTGTTTAAACGCTTTTAGTTAAAAAAAATTTAAGAAAGTGAACGTCGTTTAAAAACGTGTTTTTGGATCACGTCACATGAAATGCACCCGGATCCTCGACACATTCTTATTCAACGTTTTGGGATTTGGATTTGGGTTGCATGAAATGCACACTCGTGTTTAGGAAGGTAAAATTATTAAAAGCGCGTCTAAAGCGACTAACGTGTTATTATCTTTGCGGAGGGCCGTGAAATTTGCTAGGCACGCCCCGAATTCTAAGTATTTTTAATTAAGCATTTAATAAGGGCCCCGCAATTTATGCATTTTGTTCGGCGAGGCTCATCTCACTTTATTATTTAAAGGCCAACCTAAAGCATACTATAATTTTCTATTGGGTTTGTCTCTAAAGGGCCCTAATTAATTAACATTGTTAATTGACTACTATTAAAAGCATTCAAACAAACTGGGGCCTCAAGATTAAGTCCAAATTCAAACAAGAGGATCTTCATCTATTGAAGACCCCTTAATTCAAATTTGCTACTTAACTTGGAAAGCCCAAACTTGCATTGACAAATTAAACCAATAGCCTTGATTAAGGCCCCAAGCATTTTTGCTTCGAAATTGGCCCCAAGAAGAATAAACTTGGTTAGCTTGTGAAAAGTTGTCCAGCATTGGGCCTCAATGCTAGCCCACGCTGGAGAGATCCCGAACAGTCCACAATTAAGGGAATATATCAATTCACAAAATGGGTGATCCTTGGGCTAATTATTATATAACTGGGCCCAAATTTTATCAGTTGACACAAACAAATAAAATGGTCTATTCAAATCAAAACGTGCTGACCTTTAAATTTAATACACACATAGGAATATAACATCAAAGGATTCATGCTAAAACTGATCCAATGAGCTAACACGCAGGGAATGTTAACTAATTTTAATTGTTTTTGCATTTTGTCTAATGATTTTTGCATTAAAAAAAACAAACTGATCCTGTACTAAACTTCTCAAACTCACGATTTCAACTAATGACTCTAAATGAAGCTGGTTCATATTTAAGATACAATTACTAATCTTCAAATGTGACTACTAGGTTCATAATGTATACATAACATGCCAAGCAAAGATCAGCTTCCCATTTATACCTAAGGATCTAATTGCATTCGAACTCGCTGGGATAATCTAGGCACATCACATGACCAACTAAACAAGCATAATACACACACTGCTTATTACATGATTCAGAAAGTAAACAAACTTATAGAATTTCGTATTAAAAATGCATGAGCTTCAACTCATGTTTTCCATTTCATTCCTCAAATTCCACGACAATCAATTGAGTTTACAAGTTCATGTACCTGGAGATGGCCAAAACAAAAGTAAATTCAAGTCAGGAAGGCAGCAAATGATGAGCAGTAGCAGTGAGCAGCAATCAGTAGTAGTTTCGAATTAATTTCAAACCCAGAAAATGGTATCAAATCATCCAGGAAGTAATTTCAGGCAGCAACACCAATGAACTCCCAAATCAAGCTTGACTGAACCAGATTCACACTCAAAATCACCCTAGGAAACTCTGAGGCCTTAACTGTTGAACCCTAAGGCAATTCAAACCATTTTCAACCTTAGACAAGCCGGAAAATGAATTTCAGAACCTGGAGCTTCAGGATTACTCTAAAAATTCAATGGAATAGTGATTTTTGGAGTTTTTGGTTGCCTGAAGTTTCAGAGCTGTTCAGTATTTCTAATTCTAATTTTTTTTTTTTGAATTTCAGATCTCACTAGGCTTCTCAAATTTTTGAATTCTGAATTTTCAGAGTTTTGGATCTCTCTAGATTGCTGAAGCTGGTTTTTGAATTTCAAATTTCAGAATTTCTAGCTTCTCCCAAACTTTTTTTGAATTTTTTCAGATCTTTCTGAACTTCTAACCTGCCTTACAAGGCAAGGGGTATGCCTTTTTATAGGCAAAACTAGGGTAGCTTTCAGATTTTGTTTTTACACCCTAAGTCCCTTATTTCAAATTCATTTTTAGCCAATTAGTCCCTCAATTCATGCCTTGTTAGCCAAGTAACACTACCAAGTTCCTGAAATTTTAATTAAAACCCCATCTAGAAGGTCCTAGGGTGTTCTATTCAGTTGCTGCAAGATTCCCTAATTAGAACTACCCAAAATACCCTTAAAACCCCTGAAAATTACCTAAGTCCTACTTTAGTCAATTACCCAAACTTCAGCTCATGGGTCATGAGTCCAATGGACTCTAATGGGTCAAAAAGACTTGGTCTCATACCCAGGCCAAACCCAAACCTCCTGGAGTGGGGTCCAAACTAATTCCAAAACTCAAACACCAAAGAGACCTAAATCCAATTCAGGAGCCCAGTATAAATTCAAGAATTAAGCTGATTAATTAACACGAACAGGCAGAAATACTAATTTAATTATTAAACTAACCTAATCAAACTAAACTAAGTAATTAAACAGGAAGTAAAATCAAAGACTTAAAACATGTATTAACAAAGCTAAATGAACCTAGAAAACCAAAAAAAATCCTGGGTTCAGTTCGGAACCCTGGCCTAATCCTAATGCAAGAAAAATGAAAGAGAGACAAAAAGACTCACCGGCTAGGCTTAAACTCAACCCTGACATTCTGATTTGGCCCCAAAATAATGCCAAACGTTTGTTCTTGGTGAAGAACAAACGGATGTCATTATTTTGTACCCTGAAACCAACAGAAAAGGCCCGCGAAACTCAGGGAATAGCTTGCTTGCACGAATCCATTTTTAAACTTCTGGACTCGATTTTCGATTTGAAATTTGAGATGCTACAGGGGTTTTTGAAGGATTATGAATGGAGATTTGGAATGAGGGTGAGACAGAGGTCCAAGGATGTTATTTTGGTGATGTTTGGAATGGTGGCGCCGCCGGGCACGCGGAGGAACTCATGGCGGCGCCCTAGGGTTTCACTGATTTGAGCTTTTGGGTGGGATTTGAAGTGTAAAAGGTGGATATTCGTGAAGAGGGGGTTGAGAGGAGTGTCTGGTGCAATTTTGGCCAAGTTTGGAAGTCAAACGCCGCCGCATGGCGATTTCCGGTGGCGGTGGCGGCGGTGAGAGATGAGGATGAAGGGGACGACACGGTCTTAGGTTAAAATGTCTCTTCAGACACTTTTAATTAAAGAGGAGAATGGATTGAGGCCCTTGGATGGGGTAAGATGAACGGCCAGGATTGAATGGTCAATTATTAACCCAAAACGACGTCGTTTGGAGGGTTCCAAAGACATAAGGTTTGGACCGGGTGCAATTTGGGCTGGACGGGTATTTGGGCTAATTTGGCATGGGTATCCGGGGTTGGTTGGACATTGGCCCAACACTTGTAAGGCTTAACAGGCCAGATTTTCTCTTTTCTTTATTTCCATTTCATTCAATTCTTTTTTTGTATTTGCTTTTCTTTTCTTCTTTTCTTTCAACTTTAAAACCAAACTAAAATTAAACCTAAAAATTAATTCACCCTACCTAATTAAGCTACTAATACCAAATTAAAGGAAGCTAATAAACCTAAAAACTAAAATTAAAACCAAATAAAACAAATCAAAGTTTTCTTTGTGATTTTTGTATTTTGTATTTTATATGAATTATATGAATTAAACATGCACATAAAAATGTAAAACACGAAATCATGCAATTAATTCCCTAAAATTCAAATAATAAAAGAGAATCCTAGTTCTAATGAATTTTATAGGAGTAATTTAAGCGTGGCAAAAATCACATGCTCACAACGCCCCTAAAAACACTAGTTCATACTTCCCGCGGATTTTGTGATACTTGATTGTGAGGTTGACTATGAGGTGCCAATCATATTGGGGAGACCTTTCCTAGCTACAGGGAAGGCCTTAGTTGATGTGGAAGCAGCAAGCAGGGGATCTCACCTTCCGGGTGAGCGATGAAAAAGTTGTGTTTCATGTTTGCAAGTCAATGAGGCAGCCTAATAGCAACGAAGTATGTTCATTTGTGGATTTTGTGACCGAAGTGATTTTTGAAGACACAAGTGTTGTGATTAATGTGGAAGACCAATCGGAAGCTGTGTTGTTAAATTATGATGTGAATGAGAAGGAAGGCATGGTGGAATATGTCAATGCTTTGCATGGAATGGGTTCATATACATATGAGCCCCGGAAACTTTCCTTGGATCTTGAGAACCGGAAGACTCCACCAACAAAGCCCTCAATCGAGGAGCCTCCCATATTGGAGTTGAAGCCTTTGCCTTCACACCTCAGGTATGAGTTCTTAGGCCCTTGTTCCAGTTTACCTGTTATTCTTTCCTCGTGCTTAACTAACGTGCAGGTAGATGCCACCCTTGCGGTGCTCCAAAGGAGGAAGAAGGCAATAGGTTGGACATTGGTGGATATTCGGGGTATAAGCCCCGCCTTTTGCATGCATAAAATAATATTGGAGGAGGATGCCAAACTTTCTATGGAACATCAAAGAAGGTTGAATGAGGCCATGCAAGAGGTTGTCAAGAAAGAGGTCATCAAGTGGTTGGATGTTGGGGTTGTCTACCCCATTCCTGATAGTTCATGGACTTCACCAGTACAATGTGTCCCAAAGAAGGGGTGCATGACTGTGATTACAAATAACAACAATGAGTTGATGCCCACAAGAGATGTCACCGGTTGGAGGGTATACATGGATTATAGAAAGCTCAACAAAGTGACTCGGAAAGACCATTTTTCATTTCCATTTCTTGATCAAATGTTGGATAGGTTAGCCGGACGTGCTTATTATTGCTTCTTGGATGGGTATTCCAGGTATAACCAGATTCTTATTGCACCTGAAGACCAAGAGAAGACCACTTTAACTTATCCATATGGCACATTTGCATTCTCAAGGATGCAGTTTGGTTTATGTAATGCACCGGCTACTTTTCAGCGGTGTATGATAGCAATATTCACGGATATAGTGGAGAACTTCCTCGAGGTTTTCATGGATGATTTCTCTATTGTGGGGGATTATTTTGATGAGTGTTTGGGTAATCTTGATTATGTCTTGGCACGTTGTGAAGAGACTAACTTGGTGCTTAATTGGGAGAAGTGTCACTTTATGGTTGAGGAGGGCATTGTCCTCGGCCATATGATCTCCAAGAATGGTATTGAAGTGGATAAAGCAAAAATTGAAGTGATATCAAAACTCCATCCTCCTACTTCTGTCAAAGGAGTGAGGAGCTTTCTAGGTCATGCGGGGCTCTACCGTCGGTTCATCAAGGATTTCTCAAAGGTGGTGAACCCCTTGTGCAAGTTGTTGGAAAAAGATGCAAAATTTGTGTTCAATGATGATTGTATGAAGGATTTTGAGCTACTCAAGTATAGGTTGACTACCACTCCCATCATTACCGCACCAAATTAGAGCTTACCATTTGAGCTCATGTGTGATACTAGCGAGGTGGCATTAGGAGTGGTATTGGGGAAAAGAATCAACAAGATATTCCATCCGGTCTACTTTGCTAGTAAGACCATGAACGACGCCCAAGTCAACTATACGGTGACCGAGAAAGAACTCTTAGCCATTGTCTTTGCTATGGAAAAGTTTCGCCCGTACCTCATAGGTACCAAAGTGATTGTACACACCGATCACGCGATGCTTTGTTATTTGAAGAGTAAGAAGGACTCAAAGGCTAGAATGATGAGGTGGGTACTTCTTCTACAAGAGTTTGATCTTGAAATTAGAGACCGAAAAGGGATTAAGAATCAAGTGGCGGACCACTTGTCCCGTTTGGAAGAAGAGGGGAGGCCCCATGATGGCCTTGAAATTAATGATTCGTTTTCGGATGAACAACTCCTTTCCATGTCTTTGACCGGGATGCCTTGGTTTGCCGATGTGGCTAACTATCTTGTGAGTGGAATTATCCCGAATGAGTTCTCTTCAAACCAAAGGAAGAAGCTCAAACGGGACTGCTTGGATTATTATTGGGACGGGCCTTATCTTTTCAAATTTTGCACCGATGGTGCTATCCGGAGATGTGTTCCAGAAGAAGAGCAATTGGGTATTCTTGAAGCTTGTCACTCCTCACCCTATGGTGGTCATGGTGGGGCGAGAACTGCTACAATGGTCCTAAGTTGTGGGTTCTATTGGCCTACCTTGTATAAAGATGCTAGCGAGCTTGTTAAGCGGTGTGATGATTGCCAAAGAGCCGGTGGCATTTCCAAGAAGAATTAGATGCCTCTCACCACCATCTTTGAGATTGATATTTTTGATGTATGGGGCATCGACTTTATGGGTCCATTTGTGAATTCGTGTGGGAACACCTATATTCTTGTTGCTGTGGATTACGTTTCCAAATAGGTTGAAGTTGTGGCTTTGCCCAACGATGAAGCATGGAGTGTGGTGGCTTTATTGAAGAAAAACATATTCACAAGGTTCGTCACCCCAAGGGCCATCATTAGTGATGGGGGTTCTCATTTTTGCAACAAAGCCTTTGAGACTTTACTCTCCAAGTATGGTGTCAATCACAAGGTGTCAACCCCTGTCACCCCTAGGCAAGTGGACAGGTTGAGGTCTCCAACAGGGAGATCAAGAGTATTCTATCCAAGACTGTCAATGCAAACCGGACTGATTGGTCAAGGAAACTTGACGATGCTTTATGGGCCTATAGAACAACTTACAAGACTCCAATTGGTATGTCTCCATATCGGTTGGTGTTTGGGAAAGCATGTCATCTCTTGGTTAAATTAGAGCATAAGGCCATGTGGGCGTTAAAGAAGTGAACCTAGAGTGGGATGTAGCTGCCGATCTTTGGGTGGAGCAATTGAATGAACTTGATGAGTTCCGGTTCCATGCTTACTCCAGTTCGTCATTGTATAAGGACAAGATGAAGTACCTAAATGATACGTATGTCCGGAACAAAGAATTCAAAGAAGGTGACCTTGTTCTCTTATTCAACTCTCGATTACGGATGTTTCTGGGAAAGCTAAAGTCAAAATGGAGCGGTCCCTTTGAAGTGGTGCATGTAGCTCCTTTTGGTGCTCTAGATTTGAAAAACAAGAATGGTGAGATCTTTAGAGTCAATGGGTACCGAGTGAAGCACTACCTTGGTAAGGTTGATGATGGTCACGTTGTGACATTGATCCATTTAAGTGAATGATGGTAACATGCATCACGCGACGTTAAATCAGGCACTTCTTGGGAGGCAGCCCATGTGTCTTTCTTTCTTTTGATTTTCCTCTTAGATTAGGCATTATTTTGGACTAACTAGTTGTGAAGTGTATGTAGGAATTAGTTGTGCAGTGTAGGAAATTGGCAAGGAAGAAATTCGGCTGAGTGACAAAAATTCGCGGACCGCATCCAAAATTTCACGGTCCGCATGAGCACTTCGCGGCTGCACATTCTGTGCATGATCGCGTAGTTGAATTGAGCAAAATGCAAACTCTCTGAAGTTGGCCTGTCAAAATCCCTTCAGAATTCGCGGTCGTGTTCAAATTTTCGCGGACCGCGGAAATTCTATGGTCGCAACCAATATTTCGCGGACCGCAGCTTTGTCTCTGAAGCAGTTCTACAAAAAGGTAACGAGTGCGGACCGCGACAAAATTTCGCGACCGCACTCAGGTAAGTCATAGGGGTCCACTGAGTCTGAGTATAAATAGAAGATCTTGATTCATTTCTTATTTTACGAACCCTAACTGTTAAACTCATCTAAAACACTGTGTATCTCTACTTGGTTTCAAATTTATCTCATTCTCATTAAATGTAGATTTGCTACCATATTATACAACTGGTATGTTCATTTCAATGATTTTATTTTATTTTATTTTATTTTATTTTCTCTTTGTTTTAATTTTTCTTTTTAGTTAGAGTTAAAAGCATGCCATAATGTCATATTAATGCTTCATTGTTGCGTAAATACATGTGGGTAGTGTTTGTATGCCTAATGGGGGCTAGGGTTAGTAACTTTGCATGGTTAATTGCTATAATTTTTGCACAATTTGTGAAACCCTAGTTATCAATCTTCTTCAGTGCCGATTTCACCTGAAATTCGCAGCCGCGATCATTTTTTCGCGGTCCGCGATAGGGTATGCGGCCGCGTCCAAAACTTCATAGTCCGTGATACCCTAACTTCAAAGAACTGAGGGTTGTTCAGCTTTCGCGGTCGCGGTCACTTTTTCGCGGTCAGCGGTTGGACCTTCGCGGCCGGGTCCATGTTTTTGCGATCCGCGCTTTTAAACTTCAGAGAGCTTATCATTTGACTTTGCGGTCGCATTTACTTTTACGTGGTCTGCGATGGGTCATTTGCGACCGCATTCTATTTTTCGCGGTCCGTGTTTAATCAAGTACAGAGAGTCAGTAGTCTGAGCCTGACCTCTTCGCAGGTGCGTTCATTTTTACGTGGTTCGCGATGGGCATTTCGCGGCCGCACTCACTTTTACGGGGTCCGCAATGCCCTGTTCTGAGAAGCAATGTTTGCATTTCATCTGTATTGTTTTAACACATGCTTGAAGCCCCATTCTGACTATATTTCACTACTTATATGTTGCAGATAATGGTCTGTTCCCGAGGTAGAGGTGATACGTTCAAAGGGAGGGCAGAACCCTCCCGAGGCAGGGGTAAACGAAAGACTAAGCTACCCCTAGCAGTGCAAAAGTCTATCGGAAAATTAAGAGCCTCCATCAAAGCTACGGATAAAGCCGCAGACCATTCTGACACCAGTGAGTATGTCCCATCCCGAGAAGCTTCTGAAGGAGACTCCATGCCAACACATATCCCCACACAATTCCCGAGGAAACTACATTTAGTTAATGAGCCCACATCCTCTGAAGTTTTATCTGAGGGTTCATCCAAGGGCTCGGGAGAGGGTAGTGCAAATTCTGAACCCTCTTTCGCACATGCTTCCCCAGCTCCTATTAATATTGATGATGATGACAAGGTCTCGGATGACGGGAGAGGGGGTGATACCAATATGGGGGGGTTGGCCAGGTCAAGAAAGCCCGAGGTGTGGGCTGATAGATTCGTGATCGAGAAAGCATATCTGAAATTCCGGGAATGGTGGCCCCAAAGGTCGCTCACCCTTGAGCGACAGTTCATAGAGAGAGACCTCCTTCCCCACAATCCAAATGTCAAGAGACAGTTTGAGGAAAGAAAAGGGTGGAAGTTCTTCACCAGCAAAGTGGTGGATGCAAATGAGTACCTTGTCAAAGAGTTCTACGCCAATGTTGCCCACGTCAGAAAAGGGCACCAATGTGACAAAGGTCCGGAACTTGAAGATCCGGTTTGATGGCCACACTTTGAACGAATATGCCGGTTTTGAGGATGTGGAAGCCGTGAAACTCTTGGAGAAGCTGGCCCTAGATGAAGCAGCCCGTCCATGGCTAGCAGAGATATTAGCCATTCCAGGGACGACACTGACATGGCTCACAGCTGGAGTCCCAATAGCCAAAAACACCCTCATCTTTGAAGCCAAAGGGTGGTCCACATTTGTGTGCATCCGCCTGGACCCGTGACAGCATGATAATGTCCTCCCACTCACTCGGGCGATCTTGATGGCTTCCAGCATGGCGGGCTATCCAATCAATATGGGGAACCTCATGTACTACCACATCTCCAAGGCAGTTAGAAAAGAGGAAAGATCCTATCCCTAACCCAACTTCCTCACTATGTATTTCGAGGACCAATGGGTCGATAAGAAGCACTATGACACAAAGGTGAAGCCAAAAAAGCCTTTCTCCTGGTATAGCCTCCAAGGACCGGGCAACCCTAAAGCAAAGGGTAAAGCCACTACCTCCACTGGCCAGTGTGAAGAGCCAAGGGTAGTGGCCACCGGGTCGAGCTTTCCACAGCAGGGGGATCTTCAGCTGCCAGCTTCAGGTACCTCCATCAGTGGAGGATTCATTGAAGGAGATTCTAGACAACCAGAAGAAACTCCTGGACAACCAGAAGAAGATCCTGGAGATTTTGGATACACATGGAAAGGTTATTAAGGATCTGGGCAAGCAAGTGAAGAAGATGAAGAAGACTCGGGCCTCAAAGGAGTCAGTGGAGCTGCTGAAGAAGGAGATAGAGGTTTACTTCTGCTAGAGACATCCCACTGGACTTGCTCATGGAGGAGCAAGTCCCAACAGCACAGGCAGCGGAGCATGAGGCACCAGCACTTGTAGCTAGCCAGTCTGAGGAGCTGGCTGCGACTACACATATTGCTGAGGAGATGATCCAGATGCTCTGCAACCCCGTGGTCCCCCAGTCAGAGGATTTGGAGATCCAGTTAGAGGACCCGGAGGGAGCTGATGAGCCTGTGCAGTCCAAGGACTCCACTCATGTGCCTGACCTGATGCAGACAGAGACCACATAGGGAGTTTTCTTTACTCTCTAATCCTTTCCCTAATCTTATTTTGATATTCGCATTGAGGATAATGCTATATTTTATTTGGGGGATGGTCCATTTTTATTTGGTGATGGTTTGATGACATTGGTATGTAATAACTATGATACTATTTTTCTTTATCTTTACTTCTCTTTATTTTCACTTTTGGTATGTATATATTCGTTATTTTTACTTTTGATATGTATATATTCATTACATTCACATTTGATATGTATATATTTTTACCATTTGATTTATATATTCATTTTCATTTATGTATATATTCGCTTTACTTCAAGTTTGTATATATTCAGTTTGATTTCCGTAGTTTACTTCATAACTTCTTTTGTAATTTTACTTCATAGCTTCTTATTTCCTTTAGTAGTTTCTTTTTAAGTTGTTAGCTTCTTTTTACATTTTATGTCAACAATAAGCCTTTGGTTTTCTTAATGCTACGGTTCTTTCCAAAGGTGGATGTTGTGTGAACCAGGTGGCTCTTCCCGATGATGGATGGCGTGACAACCTTCTTAAGGGATAGAGTCTGTTTTATTTATGTGTTGGCGTGAATAGTAGTAATGAATAAAAGTGTCTCAACTAGGCTTCACTTGGGCCTAAGACATTTACCTTCGACCTTATGGTTAGAAACAAGTTGATTGGCAAAAAATAGCTCTAGTCGTGACCTTTAGACTCTTGTGTTGACTAAAATAATCATCGTGTGGCTTTTTGGAGCCATTTGTGATGCTCAATCTTAGCTAGGGTTGTTGTGGGCCCTCGACTCTGTTCTCTTTAACAATCCAGCAACTTGTGAGGTGAGGTATTGAATTGCAAGTCCAAGTTTCGTGCCAACAAGTCTAGAACTTGCCCTGAATATTTGTCTAGGCGAAATTCTAAGTGTAGCTCGACTTGAGAAATGATTGTAGGCTCTCCTTGATCCAATTTGAAACTTGAAAGCTTCCGTAGCCTACCAATATGATATCCCTAGTCAACCCCTTTGAGCCGAAGCTCTTTTTCTTTCAATAACCACGTTACAAGCCTTTATCCATTCTATAATGACCCTCTCTTGGCACCCGATCATTCCTTGGCATTCTTGATAGACAAGTGGCAAAAGCTTAAGTTTGGGAGAAAGACGGGGAATGTGAAAGTGATAAAAGGTACAAAGAACAAAATGAAATGAAGAAAAGGGAAGGAAAAAGAAAGAAAGTAAAGCCAAAAAGAAATATGTCAAAAAAAAGAAAGTGAAGGGATTCAAAAAAAGCAATGATGAAAGGCATGGAATGATTAGAAAAGGAGAAAAATGATCGTCATGAGCAAGAAAGAATGACAGTGTGTCTCTCTAGTTCCCCTAAGGAAGAAGAAAATGATTCAAAGAGTCAAGAAAGTATGAGCCGAAATGAGAAAAAGGAGTGCTTAAGGAAAGATGAAACCATCATATGCCAATAAGTCCTACCTTGATCCAAAAGCCTTCATGACATTCCTGCAAAAGCCCTATATGATTCCAAGTTGAGTGTGCTTACATTAGTGGTGGTTTACATAAGGGGCAAGCTTATGGTACTTAGAGTCGGACTTGTGACATTCCCTTGAGGGAGATGAGTGTACTTCTCCACAATCTTTATTATGAGTGCTATAATCTAAAGTGAGATTTGCTTATGGAGAGTAGAGGAGGAAGAGTTTGGGTTCCACAATGACCTATGTAATAGAGCGAGCTTCCTTGATGAATTAAGTCAACTCTTGATGCTCTAGTGTCGCATTAGAACTATGGTACTCAAAAGGTTTTGTGTTGTTGATAATTCATTTGTGTTGAGGGTAATTGTTAGTCCAATTGATGCATGATTGATTCACATTAGGGTAGCTAAAATATCCTTCTGTTTTGTTTTAGTGGAGGTAGGAATTACCTTATTTGCTTGAGGACAAGCAAAAGCTTAAGTTTGGGGGAGTTGATAAGTTGGGATTTTAACCTATGATTTGCTCTCTTTTACTTGCGTTTTAGGTCAAAAATGCGTGAAGGTATTTCCGGAAACTAATGTAATATGATTTGCTTACAGGGATAGTTCAAAATGAGCCAAAGGAGGCATAATCAACTCATAAATGAGTCAAAACTGAAACAAAAACCAAGACTGGGCCAAGAAATCTGAAACGCAGACCGCACAAATATTGTGCGGCTGCGGAAGCCACAACGCAGCCGGGATCACAAATACGCGGTCCGCAAAAGGGAGATTCAGAGAGTGCAATTTCAGGTGAGCGAGGTACGCGCCAGAAATGTGCGGCCGCAAAAGTCTCACCGTGGTCGTGATGGAAATTATGCGGACCGCGGTGCATGAAGTTCAGAGAGCTCACAACTTGAGCAAAAGAAGGAAGTGCAGTCCGCGTCAGAATTACGCGGTCGCAATAGAAATTATATGGCCCGCGAAACAAACCTCAACCCAGATCCAGAAGTTAAAAACGTGGACCGTGGTCAGTATTATGCGGCCTCGAAAGCAAGAGTGCGGCTGCGGTAAGAATTACGCGGCCGTGAAACCTCCGTAGGGGTATTTTTGTCCGTAAATTTTAGCTTAGTATAAATAGATCTTTTTGATATTTTTAGGTTATGTTATGTTTTTTGCTGAGCACGTGAGACGGCTGGAAATTCCGTTTTGAGCAATTTTGTACTAGAATTATCTCTCAACATTAGATTTTTATCTTTTAATCTATTATTATGAATTTTATCTTTATTTCATCTTTGATTTCTACTATTTCCATGAGTAGCTAAACCCATAGTTAGGGTTGTGACCCAACCCTAGTGTGGGTATTTAATTGCTCTTGAATTTTAGGGCTTAAATGTGTATGGGTTAGTAGTATTTAGCCTAGTTCTTGCTAGAACTATAGAATTAGTGGTTGCAAACACTGATTCATGCCTTTATGACTTAGTCTCTACTTAAGAAAGAGGGACTAAGTCTAGAAAAATTAGGCTAACAAGGAATTTGGGTGAACTCAAGAAATTGATAGCCCCAATTAAAGAGTTAAACCTAGAGATAGTAATACCCGGCTTGAGCTAATATCAATTGTATTGCATGAATACTCATTTGGACTTGAAAAAGCCAAATTGTGCAAAATCACTCAAACTACCCAGAGGTATAGAGTGAGTACCCGGGTGTGATAGCTATATTACGATCCCAATTAATTACATGATTGCCCTAGATTCTTGATACCCGTTAGATATCCACCTAGGTAGAAGTCACTATCCTACTCCCTTTAAACCCTTGAGAATCAACAAAAAAAATATTGTACTTAGTTTCAAATATTGCATGCTATATAATAGAAGTAGAAGTAGAAAACAAATCAAACATTTGTGGAAGTGTAATTAAGAGCAAAACCCGTCTCTAGACTTGGATAAATCTAATTCCAAACAGATTAACTCCATGTGGATTCGATCCCGACCTAGTTGGGTAAAACTGCATCGACCATCCTCGCTACTCAATAGTAGTGTAGGCTTGGACCCGATCAGGGGCTTCTGGACTTTTCTGATAAGAACATCTTGTAAAGAGTAGACTATCAAGAATATACAAAAAACTTGTCTTGTCTCCTTTGTTTGATTCCATTACTAAACATTCCTCTTTTATTCACAAGATCCTAGAACACTTTGTTCATTTCCATAGTCTGTTGTCACACGCTATAGTCAGAAGAAGGAATCATCCAACTCATTCAACATATGGGTGACAAATTCCTTCTTATTACATTTAATGTCATTTGTCACATTTATTGCATGTTTTCATTCCCATATTTATTGATAATTATTGAGCATTAACTTGGCATTCATTGACTTGAACACGGTCTCGTACCATGAAAATTATCGAACTTCAGATCTAGGGTTTATTATATTTAACTAGGATTCACCCTTTATCTACTTATTAAATTGGTTTAACAAAAAAGGCCTAAAACTTTTTGTTCAAACACCTTATACCCTATTTAATCCACTCAATAAGAAAATGAGTCTACTTTAAAAACCCTCAACATCACCTTGTTCCAGTATTACCATCTACCTCTCTACTATTAACAACCCCACGGCGACTTTCTAGGTTTATGGATTCAGTCAGCTAAACTCCATCAAACTCCTCAATCAATATCAACAAGATGTCGTGACCGCTTAGGCTTGGCAGTTAGCCTATTGGAAAAAGACTACTCTCATCCCTCTCCCGAGGTAGCTACTTTTTATTTTCGTGCTTCTTAAGTCAATGTTGACCTGTATATAAGTCAGATGTTGTAATAACATTCAAAAATAAATCAAATCGCAATATTGTTGCATTTGAATAATGTGCTTTATAAGTCGCATTTAGTGATTGCATTTTACCTGTAGCAGTTAGTCATTCCTATTTATATGTTCTCATTTGGTGAATGCATATATATGTCGCATTTGTTGATTGAGATTTGTAATTTTGAAAGGATTAAAAAGCACCGAAGTAATGTCTAAATCCAATGATGTAAAATAAAACAAAGATAAAGGATCCAGAACAAGGAAACACTTTTTTTATTGTCTTAATAACTGGATCAGGCTGAAGAATCCAAATCCAGTTTAAACAAGACAAACATAAAAAGAGGAAAGACCGCTAAATAAATAAAATTGCTGAAAGATTTTCCTTTGAACTGGAGATTGCGATTTATATGTCTCATTTGTTGAACGCGGTCTATATGTCGCATTTGGTGATTGCGATTTATATGTCGCATTTGTTTAAAGTTGCATTTGAAAATTGCACTCTATAATTCGCATTTCTATGTCGCATTTGAAATTGCACTTTATAATAACATTCTTTGACTAGGATTTATAAGTCGCGTTTAGGAATTGCGATTTGTATACGTGTTGTACTTATGTGATTTAGTGGTATAAGACTTTTATAAGTTGACTTTGCGATTTAAGCTAACATCCTAAGGTGTCCGTTTTCCAAATGCATGTGAGTTTGCACATTAATATGACTTTGTTGTCCTAAAAGAAGCAAAAATAACTTTGATATGATGTTTTCGTAAGTTGCGTGACCATCAAAGTGATTTTACTATCGGATAATGGCTTGTTTGTGGTAAAAAAGAAAATTAAATTGATTGGTTTGGACTATACCTAATTAAAATGAAAATGCTATGGTCTAAAATCTAAATCCAAAATACTTACAATTACATTCATTGTGGGACCAAAATGTACTATAGTGGAATTTAAAGGTCCAGGAAAAAAAATGAATTTAATGAAGGCCGGGGCGGCCCTAAATTCAACGGCTATGAAAGGGTTTCAGATTCACAAGACAATTTCAAAATTTGAAAGAAGGCTTTTGTTCCCACTCTCTCGCACAGACATCCAAGAAGAAGAAGCAATGGAGAAGGTAGGAGAATGCGTATTGGATCCAGAGACGGAGTTCTTAGCGTCAAAGCAAGATACAGGTCACGAGTGGGAACTATTCAAGGAAAATGTTAGACCTTTGAAGAGAGGCCGTAATGTTCAACTCCTCAACAATGCCCTCAAGGCTAATACTGATTTTCAACTCAAGAAATCTCTTCTTGACAAGCGAAGGTTCTACCCTTTCCCCTTCCCTACCTTTTAATTTGAATTTTCAGTTCATATTTTGATTTGTTTAGTGATTTGTATGTCTAAATTGAGCGGAATGGATATTGATAATTCATATATAGTTATATACCTACCGATCCTGCTGGCTTTTGATTGCGATGTAGTAGTAGTTATTATTGCTGCATTTTCAAAGTTCCTTTATTAATTTACGAACTCAACTCTTTCCGTTGCGGGATGATTAGGTCTTTGATCGAAGCAATTGACCAATACAAAGGTGAAGATCCTCTTCAGCCATGGCTCCAGTGAGTGCTCTTCTTATGCAACAAAATTGATTCTTTTCTAAAACACTTCAGCTATCCCTTTCTTCACCTTAACATTTTTTAAACCGTTTATCCTCTTAATCTTCTATGAACTCTGCATTGACTCAGTTGCTGACATAATTTTTTCATTAAAATTGCCAAGGTGCATCAAGTGGGTGCAAGAGTCTTTCCCTCCGGGTGGGGACAGTTCTGGACTTATTGTTATTTATGAACAATGTGTCCGCACCTTTTGGCACGATGAACGATACAAGGATGACCTCCGTTACTTGAAAACGTGGCTGGAATATGTCCGTTTGCTTTCTTCACATCCATTCTTTTGCCCCTTAATATCTCTTCATTTTGATATATGAGTTTGCTTACTGATGGCTCGTTGCAGGCTGAAAACTGTATGGATGCTGAAGTCATCTATAGCTTTTTGGAGGCTAACAAAATTGGGCAGACACATTCTTCATTCTACATAGCCTATGCTTTGCACATGGAATCTCAAAATAAAATTAAAACAGCAAATGAGATCTTCAATCGAGGGCTATCCATGTAAGTTCTGTTCCCGTTGGGCCCTTAGTTTAATTTTAGTCATTACGTTATGTTCTTGCATAGTTGACATTTGCGTTTCAGTTGGCAGTCAAGGGAACATGGTTTGGTTACGGAGAAGTTATGCGTCGTATCTTGTCTATGACGTGAGATGTGTTATTCAAATGGGTTATTGAGTCGTGCTCTAATATTGCTGGTTAAGTAGCTTATGTTGTGTTAAGCCTAATGATGGCTACTAGAGTTGTGATTGCTTTAATTATATGCTAGTTTTGCGTATTGGCGGGGTGGGGGTTAAGGTCTTAAAGCTTCTCCAAAGTGAGTTCAGTTGCAAGTATGATGCGGCACAGAAGATTTTGTGTTGTCGCATTAAGATTGACCAACTAATTTCCGTACCCTGAACACTAAAACAAATTGATTTGATTAGCTCGTCACTGTGATGGATAAGTAACTATTAAAGATATAGATGTGTCCTATGGAGAATGTGGTCAGAAATCCATAATAGAGTCCGACCACAATGACCAAATTGATTATCTTCATGCATAAGGATACTAGATTACCTAGTAGAAAAGACTGAAAAATCATCACAAACCTCCCTTATTTCTTATCTATTGCAATTTCTGGATTATTATTATGATGATTTTTAAACTTTCCATGTATAGAAAAGAAATAAAATAGGAAGAGATAGACTAGAAACGACAGGCATGGCAGCATCGAAAATAGCCACAGCCACAATTCATTGAACTTTGCTTGAGAATACACAATCTGGTCTAATATTTTATAACTTATGTAGATGATTTTATACAGATGAACATTTCATGACCTCTATTTCTTGTTCGCATGTCACCTTCTTGAGGGGGACTTCTTACATTATCTCTCTACTTGTTTAACTTCTGATGGATGTAAATGTTATGATGCTAACTAAAATTGTCGGCAGAGTAATGCTGAGCAGGTGAAGATTCTAATATATTTGGCAGGTTATTTTTGTGGATACTCAATTGGTTTTTAAGCTGTTAATACCATAGGTAATAGTTGCATCAACAAGATGGCGCGCTCCTTTTCGAGCTCTATCCTGGGTATTCTTACCCATTAACGAGTATTTTCTATTATCAATTTCTGGTCTTAAACTCAAAAGTGTATATCAATATAGTTGTCCACAAGAGACAATGTTCATGAAACATTTCTAAAGATACAGTTAATATTAGTACAAAAAACTGGTTATACTAAGTAATGTATCCTGCCTGTTCTCATCCATTGACTGGCCTCCTATTTACTGACCCCCTTCATCTGGTTTATGATTAAAATTGCTTTGTCTCTGATGAATTAGGAATGCAAAACCCGAAGATAAATTGAAGGAATCCTACAAGAAGTTTGTCATTCGTTCAATGGGACGCCCCAAAGCAGCAGAGGTATCAACTGTTTCGGACTTATCGTCTTCTCAAGTCCCTTATTGTTTGCTTTGTTTTGCTTTAGTAGTGACTTACTTTGTATTTTCAGGAGGAGCTAGCAGAACACCAGCTTCCAATGAGAAGCTTTGGGACACTGTTGGCAAGGGGGGAAGCTCGTAAGTGCATTCTATGTTGAAGATTCAGGGTGTCTGCTGGCTATTTCGCTAACATTCTTCTTGCCTTTGCAGGAAACCAAACAACAGGAACTTCTGATTTGTCTCGGAAGAAAATGAAACAGGATAGGTAAGAGCAAGTCACCTCTGTTTTATGGACAAGTTACTTTTGTCCCTGCATTATTTCTCAGTAAAACTGCAACCAAACTTGTCTTGTTGATTCTTATCATCACTTGGTTCAGCTGCCATGTCAGCCAAAAGCTCAGAGTTCGACAAGTATTTGCTTTAAGTACCTAAAGTTCTTTCCAATGTGGATAACCATGGTTATGTAAGTCACCTGGAAATGAACTTCGGCGGTGATATTGCTGCTTAATCCATAACTTAAGGAAAGGAGTAATGTGGATAACCATGGTTATGTAATTCACCTGGAAATGAACTTCGGGGGTGATATTGCTGCGTAATCCATAACTTAAGGAAAGGAGTAAGGATGCCGATAACAAGGTTGCAGGAAGCCAGGAAATATTTAATTTGTACATGCCTTGGTGCAGTAAAAGCACTAGCTCATTCTTATCCATTTTGCAGAGCTCAAGGGAGCCTGCTATCCATTTACAAAGATACAAATGCTGGAATGTCATCAACTCTTCAATCAGAAGTACCAAAGCTAGAGAACAAATCATGGCACTGTCTTGGTGCCCGAGCAGAAAGGAACAAGGAGAATCAGGCAATTCCTTCAAAGTGGACATCTAATAAGGTCAATTTGAGTCCACAAAGTTTTTATGTACAATGATATTTTATTCCAAGCAGATAGTAACAGGAACTCATTAACAAAAACATCTTCTTACAGGTTCCGCAAAGACACGGGCTTAGAAATCGAGGAGCTACTACCACGGGTGCATGCCTAGAGATCTTCGTGGATGAGGAATGTGCCAAGTGAGTACAGGCCTTTTCAGCTTGAGTATCTAGAATACGTGATTTCTGTGTTACTACAATAGCTGAAAATTTACATCAAAGTTTTTGGCTGTTGTAATTGTAGTAGTTTCATATTTTAGCACAATAACAGAATCTTGGATTGGCTTTTTCTTCCCTCCTCCATCACTGACAGAACACGTGAGAAGGAATCTGCTGGTGGAAACGTTTCTAGTTTACAGCTTAGACGAGGAGATGATAAAGACATAAAAAAGTAAGCATTAACTTGGTTTCATTGTAGTTCTTTATTCCAATAGCATGAAGGCCCCATTTTGACAATGACACTTGTTTTGCAGGGAAACTGAGTTGCTGAGGGAGAACCCACTGCGTTATTTTCCTCCAACCTCTTTACCTAGATGAGCTGACAGAACAGAAAAATGCACATTCTTGTGTGATGAATTTTCTCTATCTCAAAATTCTCAACCTTGTCCAGTGCAAGCACTTAACAAAATTTCTAAGAATATTGAGTGAAGCGATTGAAAGAAGCATTATGGTTGTAATACATCTATCTTTGGATTTGGCAGGCTTGAGCCAAATCCTTTAGAACTCTTGACGACTTAGAGGAGTGTTTTATATGATTGCAAGAGTTACGATGGATGTGGCTCAATGTGCTTTATCATACTTTTGCTCTTGATTGAAGAGTTCTGTTTTCCTTTTAATTTGTCTTTCATTTTTCTGTTTCCTCTTTTGTTAGATGCTGATCATATAAGTAAAGGATTAGTATCCCCAAAAGACCAACAAAGAACAAGGAACATACTGAAAGTTCTCATCAAACGTGGTTTTCTTGTGTGTACACCTATATTAATGAACATGCAGCAGCAACAACAACAACAACAACAACCCAGTATAATCCCACAAGTAGGGTCTGGGGAGGGTAATATGTACGCAGACCTTACCCCTACCCCGAGGGGCAGGGAGGCTGTTTCCAGGGGACCCTCGGCTCAAGAAAGCAACAAGAGACGATATATTAGTACTATCAATAGACTCATACTAAAATAACATAAAATACATACCACACCATAAAATAACAAAATAATATCAATATAAGAAATATAGGAAATACGAAAAAGATGGGAGGTATACTAATATCCAACAGATAAAGCCCTGCATCAGTAGTTGATCAGTAGCATCCTAAGATTAACTCCTAACTGGCTAGTCTCACTCTAGTGCGCTGTTGAAATATCCACAACTTCCCCTAACCTACAACTTTAATGCTCGACCTCCACAATTCCCTGTCAAGGGCCATGTCCTCAGTAATCCTAAGTCGCGCCATGTCCTGCCTGATCACCTCTCCCCAATACTTCTTAGGTCTCCCTCTACCTCTGCTCGTGCCCACCACCGCTAGTCGCTCACACCTTCTCACCGGTGCATCAGTGCTCCTCCTCTGAATGTGCCCGAACCATCTGAGTCTTGCTTCCCGCATCTTGTCCTCCATGGGGCCACTCCCACCTTCTCTCGAATATCTCCATTCCTAATCTTATCCATCCTTGTATGCCCGCACATCCACCTCAACATCCTCATCTCTGCTACTTTCATCTTCTGGATGTGTGAGCTCTTAACAGGCCAACATTCGGTCACATACAACATGGCAGGCCTAACCACTGCTCTTAACTGGATATTAATGAACATGAATAGAACAAAATGAACAAAAGCTATTTATATAATTGCCTTCAATTAGTTTGTAAATAATAATGGTTCAGTCAAAGTATTCGTTGTTGAAAATGAAATTAAAAAATAGCAAGAATATATATTAAGAATAAGTGTGTCAACATTTGGATTATACCTTTAAGCAAATATCAATGATGAAAGAAGGTGCAATAATCCGATTGGATGAATATATAATGGATTGGAAGTTGGAACATCTTGGGCTTTGTCCACATTTAAAATTCATTTAAATGTGGATAACATCTTAGTGAGAAAAAGACTTAGATAGTCCCATAAATATGCCTATAGGATTATTTTTATTCCTTATCTATACCATTAAATATAAAATATTCCTTATCTTTGTAAAAGTGGACAAATATAGTCTACCCCTTACCAGGGTTCAAAACTGACGGAAAAACCTTAAATTGAGTTAAAATAAACACTGTTAAACTAAAAACTGAAAACATATAAGCAGGATAAGGGAAAATCCCTAATTGGAGTCCCTGTTGTGCAGAAATTTTTATACAACAGAAAATTTTGTGTTGCAGTCCATTGTTAGGTTCGCAATGGAGCAGAATTCCTCCTTTTTTGCAGAATTTTTAGATTTTTAGATTTGCAGAAATCTTGTTGTGCAGAAATTTTTATACAGCAGAAATTTTTGTATTACAGAATTTGTATCGCAATGGAGCGGAATTCCTCCTTTTTTGCGGAATTTTTCATATTGTAGAATTTTTTAGAATTGCAGAAATTTCGTTGTGCAGAAATTTTTATACTGCTGAAATTTTTGTATTGCAGAATTTTTCAAGTTGCAGTCTATGTTAGGTGCGCAATGGAGCAGAATTCCTCGAGTGTGATAGGAAATTTGGGGGAAAAGGGGTCGATGGTTGAAGAGAAAGAGAGAGTTCATTATTTTTAATTGAGTTTTAATGGGGTATATTTTTAACCCAAACATAGGCTCATATCCGTTAGTTTTGCAAACCCTGTTAAGGGATAGACTATATTTGTCCAGTTTTACAAAGATAAGGGATATTTATATTTAATGGTATAGATAAGGGATAAAAATAATCCTATAGGCATAGTTAAGGGATTTTCTAAGTCTTCTCCTCTAATTTATAGACAGTTTTGGTAGTTCGTCAAATAATTAATTATAAAGAACGGGGAAAGTGTTTATGTATACTAATTGTCATTTACATGTCGCGTTTCTGCTTTGTTTAAAATCGATTTGACTATAGGGTTTTAAAGGGCAAGAGCATAACCCCAAAATCCACCGACATACTTTCCATTGATCATGGCGGAGCACTTGGCTTCCATCTTCGGCACGGAGAAGGACAGAGTCAATTGTCCTTTCTACTTCAAAATTGGTGCTTGCCGTCACGGTGACCGTTGCTCTCGCCTCCACACCAGACCTACCGTTTCTCCCACTCTCCTCCTCTCCAACATGTACCACCGTCCAGACATGATCACCCCTGGCGTCGAACCCCAAGGCCAGCCTCTCGATCCCCGTAAGATCCAGGAACACTTTGAGGATTTCTACGAGGACATTTTTGAGGAGCTTAGTAAGTTCGGTGAGATCGAGAACCTCAATGTCTGCGATAACCTCGCCGATCACATGATCGGAAATGTTTATGTTCAATTTAAAGAGGAGGATCATGCCGCTGCCGCTTTGCAGGCCCTCCAGGGCCGATTTTACTCTGGCCGCCCTATTATTGTCGATTTCTCCCCTGTCACTGATTTCAGGGAGGCTACCTGCCGTCAGTATGAAGAGAACGACTGCAATCGTGGAGGTTATTGTAATTTCATGCATGTCAAAATGATTAGCAGGGAACTAAGGAGGAAGCTTTTCGGCAAGTACCATCGACGTCGGGGTAGCCGCAGCAGAAGTAGGAGTCTGAGCCCGCATCACCGGAGGGACTATGACAGGCCTGACCGTCGTGACTACCGTGATTCCCGGGATCGTGACCGCAGTGGTAGAAGAAGCCACAGGAGATACGACAGTGATGGTCCCAGAAGGAGAAGTAGGAGTCCCAGGCCGAGCAGGAGCCCTATTAGGGAAGGGAGTGAGGAACGCAGAGCTAGAATTGAACAATGGAATCGAGAAAGAGAGGAGAGGCAAATCTGATGTTTTTCTGATTGATGTCTTCTGTCATCCATTTTGGAATTAAAGCTGCTTTGCGCATTTTGGTAATCACTTTAGGTTTTGTTATGCTTCTTCACTATACTAGGATGTTCGAAAAGGAAACTCCGGAAGAGTATAGATCTTCTCCCTGTCATCTAGTGGATTTAAAATGGTATTCTTGTAGCTATTTTTTTCTTTCTGCAGCTAATTGTTAGACTGTTTAATTGTATTTGTTGTAGTTGTTAAGGATGCTGATGTGGTACCCTGCTTGTGACTTCACCTATGGTATACTTGCTTGTTATTTGAACTATATATAGTATCAGCTTTTGCATTTCATTGCCCCACATACCGTCTCCACCAAAGGCCTAACTTTGCTTCAAATGTAGGAGCATATATTGGAGATGTAATCATGAACAACTTGCTGCATTGCAGGAGCATTTATTCTAGGGACACAGAAGCGATATGAAGAAACTGATATTTAGTTTAGTTGCTTGCTATATTTTAGACCCTATCAGGACCGAATTATTAAATTGAATATGAAGCATTGACTTCTGCTGCTGCTCTGATACAGATCTTTGCATAGTATAAATATCGCAATTAGTTTTCTTTTGTTAATGCTTTCTTTTCATTTGGTCAAATATCCGTTGATGTTGTCTGTCTTGGATTTCCACAATATAAACTTTGAGATGCTGTATATAGCTTGCTTTTTTGAGGTTGATGTTATCTTCTGGTTCTCTTCTGGCACAGTTTGTGTGTATTACCTACCTCCCTATGCTTTCCTTTCCATTTATCTAATTTTTCAAGGGCCAACCAGATTTCTTTTCATGGGCTTCTATTGGCACCACGTACAGATATTAGTGCTGCAAGAGTATTTGAATTGTTTGACCTAATTATTATATCTTATTCAACACAATTACTTGGGAACACGATGGGTCAACATTCCTGGCCTTTCATACGCTTGTATTAACAAATTGTTTTGCAGTAGCTTTTAGATATTGTCCTTGAGCCGAGGGTCTATTGGAAACAATTTCTCTACCCCACAAGGGGGTAGAATAAGGTCTGCGTACACACTACCTTCCCTATATTGGATATGTTGTTGTTGTTGTAGCTTTTAGGTATTGGTTTCTAGATATCCCCACCTAAAAATTGAGCATCCGAATTTGTCGTGGCATGATTAGAATATTACTGGATAGCTGGAAATGACTACCTAATGATATCTCCGAAATGTGTGGATTACTGCTCGGCTACTTGATTTTAGTGTTTCAAAACATCTAATGAAGTTTGTCATTTGTACAAAATGGGTCTTCTACAAGTTAATTCTGTTATGTTTAAAGTTTTCTAAGAAATGGCAATATTGTGGGACAAGTGGATAGTCATTTGAATGGTAGTATCCGCCCATTAACAATGTATGTGGAGAGTTATGTTTTAAAAGAGCCCGTTTTCAAAATGTCTAATTATACTTCATGATGGCTGATTTATGAAGCTTTATTGGACTTAATGATGGAGGAAGATCCCAGGGATTGAGTTCCTCATATGTTCTCTTTATTTTTTTGGAGGTATGTTGGATAACTGAATAATTTGAATAAATGAACTGCTCAAACTTTATTAATTTTCGTCATTGCATTTAGTTATTGGATAAAATTATCATATAAAGTCTATAATACTATTGACCTTCTCATTGGATATTTATATGCTATGCTAGATAGATTTTGTTTAGGGTACTTATCAGGTATGAGAATGTACAAGTATCCGGTAGAGGTACAGGTACGTACAGTTTCTTGCTAATTTTGAAGAAACCACAGAGTACCTATACCCAAATCACACTTGTTCTACACGATTATGTCAAAGGAAATGAAGGGTTCTTGTAACATAGTTTCTACATGCACATTTGCAAGTTGAGTTCCCACCAAACAAAAAAAAGTTTGCTCTTCACAAGAAAAGTATATTTAGCTCCTTGTGCTTTATCTTGTATTATGCTTTATATGCTTCAATCTTTTGTGGTCAAATTGCGTCAAGGCTTTGATTTAATAGCAAAGGTAGTAGAACATGGATGCGTGGTAGGCACGCGTCACGAGTTCGAAACTTGGCTATTGAATCAAGTCTTTTATGCAAGTGCCAAGTGGAGATGGGGCAGTGCGCATCCATTATCCCTGAGTTTCAGAGGGAAAAAAGTAGACATCTTGATCATCCAAAAAACAAAACAAAAGAGGAACTTTTGTGGTCAAATTCTTATATTTCGATAATCCACAGTGATGAAATGCTTCATGCAGATGATGCGATAATTTTCTGCAACGTATAGAAGAGACAATTGGAGAATCTTACGATAATTCTTTTGGCCTTTGAGGCTGTTTGTAGCCTCAACATAAATCCTGCTAGAAGTTGCATATATCTTGTTAATAGGTAGACAATATAATTTGGTGAATTCCCTCTACTTATTTGGTAAGACCTTTTGGGACCAAGTTCCAAGCCTTATCTCTGTCAACTTTGGTTATAGAAAATTTCAAAAAGAGGCTCTCTGGTCAGAAAAACATTTTCTCTTACCCTTTAAGGTGGACCAATTGACAAGTCGAGAAGGAATTTACTTTTTGAAGATACCAGCCAAGAGAGCACATAGTATAGCAGAAATATACCCTGAAAGCTTTAAAAATAGAAAGAAAAAAAAAGGGGGGGGGGGGGGGGTTGTAGGTGGTCATTAGGAATTTGAAGGCCCAAAATAGAAAAGTCTCTAGTTTAAGTTCTCATTAAAAAAAGGAAAAAGTCTCTGGTTTAAGTGGCAACTCTTATCAGCCAACTTTAGTATTGCTTCCTCCGTATGATAATGGCTAGTCTATTTTGACTAGCAAGTAGATTAAATGAAGTTGTTTAAGTCCAACTTATCATGAAAAAAGTTGTTTAAGTTTATAAGAGATACATTAAATTTCAGGTTGGAAATGGGATAGAGTTTATTGATGCCAAATTGAAAATAGTTTTGGGTCTTAATTTGACCTCTTGAAGAGTGTGAAAGTACCCATTTAAAGGAAGATGTCTTGTATCCTTGAACATAGTGGTAATATGAAGAAACAAAATTTCTATAGAATTTCCTTTGGCATCAGCGTTAATGCATTGTTTAGGGCCAGTTTTGAAGGTATGGAACACCATCTGATTTTGATGTTTGTTTGTAGACATCAGGACAGTCTGATTTTCTGGATTGGTGTTCTGTTGGATCATCACATCTGTCAAAGATATGGTCCATATAGCTGCTTTGTTATTTGATCGCGTTTGCTTGGAGATTTTTGTTGTTGCAGATCCACATCATACTAGCACAGGGGCATAGGATGCTGTTTCTGTTCCCTCTAACAGTTTGCATCTAGGAACACAATTTTGCATGCTCAGCTAAGATGTGAATAAGCTGTCGTTGTTACTATGTTTTGTTTCCTCATGTCATAAGCTTTGGTTTTAATATAGAAAAAAGCTAGTTTGTGTTCTGGTTCTAAATGTTTTCTTTCCAATGCATGCATGCACGCACTAGTTATGTTTCTATGCACTAGCAAGCTTTACTACTTTCCTGAGTTCCACAGTTTTTTCCTTCGCCTCAATATGAGCTGAACTCCTGCAGATCTGCTTACTGAAACTCTGCCTCATTGCTATTGCATCAGTAATGGCCATGATTTTTGTGTGCAAATATAGGTGTAACTGCATGTACGAATCTGAAATGAGGCGAAACTTATAATTTTTAGGTCCACCTGTTTATGTGCAACGATAACTGGAGTGTTTTGACTATAAAGATGGCCATGCTTTGGCCTTTTTGGATTATACTCATTTCCTTGAAGGTTCGTTGAGCTTCCTTGACAATAGGTACTTTTTATCATCAATTTATACTTTGGAGAAAGGAGAGGAAAGGAAAGCCACGGAAATGCTTTCTGGATTACTTAACATTTACTTAAAAGGCAAGAAATTCTGTCGTCACATCTACACTTCCTCTGGTACTTGTTTTATATATACTTGATAAAGCGTATATTTCCTTTGTGGTAATTCAGTGGTTTTGAGATGCTTATTTGCTCTGGTTGTAGGTGGTCATTAGGAATTTGAAGGCCCAAAATAGAAAAGTCTCTTGTTTAAGTTCTCATTAAAAAAAGAAAAAGTCTCTGGTTTAAGTGGCAACTCTTATCAGCCAACTTTAGTATTGCTTCCTCCGTATGATAATGGCTAGTCTATTTTGACTAGCAAGTAGATTAAATGAAGTTGTTTAAGTCCAACTTATCATGAAAAAAGTTGTTTAAGTTTATAAGAGATACATTAAATTTCAGGTTGGAAATGGGATAGAGTTTATTGATGCCAAATTGAAAATAGTTTTGGGTCTTAATTTGACCTCTTGAAGAGTGTGAAAGTACCCATTTAAAGGAAGATGTCTTGTATCCTTGAACATAGTGGTAATATGGAGAAACAAAATTTCTATAGAATTTCCTTTCTAATCAGCGTTAATGCATTGTTTAGGGCCAGTTTTGAAGGTATGGAACACCATCCGATTTTGATGTTTGTTTGTAGACATCAGGACAGTCTGATTTTCTGGATTGGTGTTCTGTTGGATCATCACATCTGTCAAAGATATGGTCCATATAGCTGCTTTGTTATTTGATCGCGTTTGCTTGGAGATTTTTGTTGTTGCAGATCCACATCATACTAGCACAGGGGCATAGGATGCTGTTTCTGTTCCCTCTAACAGTTTGCATCTAGGAACACAATTTTGCATGCTCAGCTAAGATGTGAATAAGCTGTCGTTGTTACTATGTTTTGTTTCCTCATGTCATAAGCTTTGGTTTTAATATAGAAAAAAGCTAGTTTGTGTTCTGGTTCTAAATGTTTTCTTTCCAATGCATGCATGCACGCACTAGTTATGTTTCTATGCACTAGCAAGCTTTACTACTTTCCTGAGTTCCACAGTTTTTTCCTTCGCCTCAATATGAGCTGAACTCCTGCAGATCTGCTTACTGAAACTCTGCCTCATTGCTATTGCATCAGTAATGGCCATGATTTTGTGTGCAAATATAGGTGTAACTGCATGTACGAATCTGAAATGAGGCGAAACTTATAATTTTTAGGTCCACCTGTTTATGTGCAACGATAACTGGAGTGTTTTGACTATAAAGATGGCCATGCTTTGGCCTTTTTGGATTATACTCATTTCCTTGAAGGTTCGTTGAGCTTCCTTGACAATAGGTACTTTTTATCATCAATTTATACTTTGGAGAAAGGAGAGGAAAGGAAAGCCACGGAAATGCTTTCTGGATTACTTAACATTTACTTAAAAGGCAAGAAATTCTGTCGTCACATCTACACTTCCTCTGGTACTTGTTTTATATATACTTGATAAAGCGTATATTTCCTTTGTGGTAATTCAGTGGTTTTGAGATGCTTATTTGCTCTGATTGTAGGTGGTCTTTCCTTCAAAAAGAGTAGAAAATCTGTTCTTGCAAAAAAAAAAAAAAAAAAAAAAAAATCCTTGGTTATTTTATATCATACGTGGTTTTAATGGGCACTTTTGGTGATGGTTCGGAGACTTGCATCATTTGTTTTTAATCTTTACTAGTGTTGCAAGTTGTAATTTGGTCGTTCTAGTATTGCAAGCAGTTAATTTCCATCAACCTTTTGGGACTTGTCTGATGGTTATTTGTTATGTCCAATATTAAGTGTTCAGGCTCCTCAAAAGAAGAAATATATTGCTCTACCAGTAAATTTGCGCGGTACTGCATTTGTAAGACATTAATGAATGTATAAAATGATGTTTTTATAAAATTTAGTGAGTTGGAGGAGATAAAAATTAACGTATAAAGTAAATTATGTTTATTGATGAAATCAAAATTATTAAATTTTCTTTAGAAAAAAAAAAGTTCACTTTCAATCATTCTGTGTGTTTATCTATACTTATATATCATGAACACCATATATTTCTGAGACCAGTTTCATACTCAAAGTAAAATTATTATATCTGTTGCACCAATATAAGCAGTAAGATTCTTTTCATCTACAAAAAGTTAGCATCATTATTGATCTGTATCCAAAGGGGGAAAAAGAAAAGAGGAGGCAAATAGATTTTCTAAGTATCACACAATGGTTGGCAAAGATAAGTGGACAATCTCACACTAAATCAAAAGATCATATATGAATCATATGACTAAAGAAGAAATACTCCTTTTCAAGAAGTTTGGTATCTTTGGTAATCAAGCAAAAATTGTGAAATTTTTTGTTCTCTGTTTTCTTCTGTACGATATTGAAAGGATGATTGGAGATAACATTGGCAAAACCTAGGAGTTCATTTGCCTCCGATTAGCGTCAATTATGTACTATACCAAGCACAAATAACCAAAAAACAAAAAAAAAAAAAACATAAACGACAATAGGTTTACAGGATAAGCCACATGCACACTTGAAGTAAAGAGTACTGCTCCTATTTGGTATCATGGATGCCCAAACAATATTTGGTCGAAGATAATGCGCTCATGTTACAAAGGTTTTTCCAAAAACCATGGCACACCGTTCACTCCGGTTTCTTTCCTTTACACCCTCAACATTCAAGAAACTGTTATTGAGAAAATTTTCAAAAGACACTACAAGTAAACACTCACGTTTGTTAGAATCTTGTCAAATTAAATCCAATTTCCAGGGGGAAAAAAGTAGCTATGCCGAATTTGTCTCAACACGCGGGTCTGATTGATATCATCATCTGAGTTAAGCAACTCTTCCAATCAACTTTTACATCCTCCTGAAAATCCAATTTTTTTACCAAATTAGTCAACAAATCTATCATTGTACACCCATGATTTTATTAACAAATACAAAGACTAAAAGAAAGATATTGAAGAATTTGAGTAGTTGTGAATATTATCTAAAAGAAAACCAAGCAAAATAAATCACATAAACTAAGTATGAAGGTTTGAAATAGAAAAATAAGCAAAAAGGAGCAAGAGGAAAACGGATTGAGAAACCAAAGGAATAGATAACTTAAAGTTCTGGTTAGGTGCGAGTAAATTTGAAAGGGATAGGTAGAGTAATTCTTTTATAAGAATTAAGAGGTGTTGTAAATGTGGTAGACCTCTCATATTTAGCCGTTACACATTGGTGGCTGTTACCTTTTTTTTTTTTATTTTGTAACTGAAATAGATATAATGAGATGTAATAAATAGGGTAGAAAATGATCAATTTTTAATTATTATTAAACAAATTAAATGGAAGAATGAAGGGAAAGAAAGCAAAAAAAGGAGAAAAAAGATAAATAGCATCCTTGGCCAAGGAGAGGTGCCAAGTCACCTTTTTCATTCCCTCCTTTATATATATATATATAGATATACGGGTTACATGTGTAGGCTTAACGGGACCATTGTACCTTAACCCCAAATATGAAATCGAAAATCAATTACATAATGAGTAAAAATAAACTTTTCTCAAAGTAATAGTGCTTCTGTTTTATTCTAGTAAAGACCAGAATTAATTAGTAAAATGGGTTACCAAAGAATAAATGGATTGACCTAATTTGACTATTGAATATTGGCTCCTTTGTTGCAAGTGCTCTTCTCCGCTTCTTCTGACCATTAGCGCTTGTCCTCTTCTGACTTGTCACGGCCCTAAACTCATACCCGGTCATGATGGCGCCTCTCGTGAAGACAAGGCCAGCCGACACAATCCCAATTCGAAGTCAAACAACTAAACAGCAATAAAACTGGTTAAAATATGATTTAACAGTACCAAGTAGCAGATAATATCATAACAATGCGCAAGATCAACCCAAACACAGCCCAAACCGGGGTGCCACTAGTCATGAGCATCTATTAAGGTCTAAATACAACTGACAAAGTTTGAAATGTACTAAGTACAGACTGATAGAATAAAGAGGGAGAGAAGCAGTGCTGCGAACGTCGGCAGCTACCTTGCTAAACTCCGATGAATCTGCCTCCGATCAACCAATACCCGCTACCGGGTTCAGAAAAATACCTGAATATGCACACAAGGTGCAGGGAGTAAAGTGAGTACTTCCAACTCAGTGAGTAATAATCATAAATAAAGACTGAGTGATAAGAAATCACGAAAAGTGCATCAACATGCTGTATAGAAGCAGTTCAAAAACCAGTAAGGGAGCAATGAAGCTGTACAATCCCTTAAAACATCTTAACTCAGTTTAAGACTTCTTTGAAAATGACTTTTTCAACAATTACGCAAACGAATGCAGAACGACTAGTGCATATAGGCATAGAAATCCACCCCTCGGGCACAAATACACAATCCTTTTCGTAGCTTAAAAACTTCAGTTTAAATGAAAGGTTATTTAAAACATTTGTTCAACATTTTCAATAGAGGCTCGGTCTAAAGATGAGTGAAAGCAGTAATTAAATCACCATGTTCAATGAAAACTCACTTTAAAAAGGAGTGGAAACAGTAAATTCATAACTAGCCCCTCAGGCAAAACGTCACTCCTGTACATGTATATATCTATATATATAGCCCCTCGGGCAAGCCTCTTAGTCACTCGTGACTCAACTCTTACCTATCAGCGCTCACACTCAGCACTCACACTCAATAGGTACCATATAGTAATCACTGCGGCGTGCATCCCGATCCATATATCGCTGCGACGTGCAGCCCGGTCCATATATATAGTCGACTGCGCTCACTGGGGGTGTGCAGACTTCGGAGGGCTCCTACAGCCCAAGCGCTATATCGCTGCGGCGTGCAGCCCGATCCAATGTATCGCTGCAGCGTGCAGCCCGATCCATATATA
>NC_031996.1:14871680-14892784 GCF_001879085.1 Nicotiana attenuata | reverse complement strand
CCAAGTAAATGGGAGCTTCGAGGTTCGAGAAGACAGGATGCAAAGATACTTAGACAAACTTCAAGTCATATTGCATCGTTTCAAAGAATGGACTCTGGTCCACATTCCTCGAGATCAGAACAGTGAGGCTGATGCACTCGCGAACCTGGGGTCGTCCGTCGAAGAAGATGACATACTCCCAGGGGCTGTTGTACAGTTATCCAAGTCGGTGATTGAAGAAGGACACGCCGAGATCAACTCAACAAGTCTAATGTGGGATTGGAGGAATAAATACATCGACTATTTGAGAAACGGGAAGCTGCCCACAGACCCAAAAGAATTGAGGGCCCTTCGAGCCAAATCAGCTCGGTTTTCACTCAACGAGAATGGAACACTATATAGAAGGACCTTCGACGGACCTCTAGCAATATGCTTGGGACCGGGGGACACCGATTATGTACTTCGAGAAATCCACGAGGGCACATGTAGAAATCATTCCGGCACCGATTCTTTGGTTCGAAAGGTGATCAGAGTAGGCTACTATTGGGACAACATGGAGAAGGACACCAAGGAATTCGTTCGAAGGTGTGACAAATGCCAAAGGTTTGCGCCAATGATTCACCAACCCGGTGAACAGCTACATTCAGTCTTATCACCATGGCCGTTCATGAAATGGGGATGGACATCGTCGGCCCCCTACCAACGGCTCCAGGTAAAGCTAGATTTATTCTGTTTATGACTGACTATTTCTCGAAATGGGTGGAAGCACAGGCCTTCGAGAAGATAAGAGAAAAAGAAGTCATTGACTTCATCTGGGACCACATCATATGCTGATTCGGGATCCCCTCCGAGATTACATGTGATAATGGGAAGCAATTCATAGGCAGCAAGGTGACGAAATTCCTTGAAGATCATAAAATCAAGAGGATCCTATCAACGCCCTATCACCCATGTGCAAATGGACAGGCCGAGTCCACGAACAAGACCATCATCCAAAACTTGAAAAAGAGGTTAGAAAATGCAAAGGGAAAATGGAGAGAGGTATTGCTCGGAAGTACTATGGGCATACCGAACAACTTTGAAGTCAAGCACAGGAGAGATACCGTTCTCTTTGGTATACGGGTTCGAGGCTTTGATACCGGTCGAGGTCGGAAAGCCAAGCGCCAGGTTTTGACATGCCACCGAGGACTCGAACAGCGAGGCCATGACTACAACCCTCGAGCTACTAGATGAAAAGCGAGAGGTTGCACTAGTCCGAATGGCCGCCCAAAAACAGAGGATCGAGAGATATTATAACAGGAGAACAAACCTTCGATACTTCGGAGTTGGGGACTTAGTCCTAAGGAAAGTCACCCTCAAAACTCAAAACCAAAATGAAGGGAAGCTAGGCCCGAGCTGGGAAGGATCGTACCGCGTCCTCGGAGTAGTAAGCAAAGGGTCCTACAAACTTGGCACCATGGAAGGCGAGCAACTTCCAAGCAATTGGAACATATCGATGCTCAAACGCTATTATTGCTAAGGTATAACCTTCTCCCCTTTCGCTTTATGTCTCATACTAATTTCTTACAAGTGTTTGATGGGAGATGACAAAGCACCCTTCGACTCGAAGACCTTGGGTTTTAAAGCATGCGTTGCACTCTTTTTCCCTTCGATCGGGTTTTATCCCAAATAGGTTTTACCGGCGAGGTTTTTAACGAGGCAACATCTATATGCTACCTAAGGATAACTCAACAAGTATTCAAGGCTTCCTCTCAATCAGCCTCGAATACTGGGGGGCATCCCCCTCGGAGGTTATCTTTTTGAAAAAATCGAGTTACGCCTAAGGGGACCTCGATAGGAAAATATTGTATTGGGCTAAACGGTCGAATGAACCATGTCCATGTAGAACAATCGAGCCTCTGAAGGCAAGAACATGTACACATATATCAAATAATCAAAGAAGCCTCTCTGCTTGTCAAAACACTGTGTGCCTCAAAGAAGTTTACTACTGTCACGCAAAACGGCTCAAGGGCTAAAAATCCTCGAACACTCGGGGACTGTCATTGACAGTCAGCTCATCGAAGTCATCAAAAACTCGAGCTCGTAAGACCTCAGTAAAGCAGCATCGAATTTGTAAGACCTCAACGAGGCATGCCCAAACTTATAAGACCTCAATGAGGCAATACCGAGATTATAAGACCTCAACGAGGCGTACTCAAATTTATAAGACCTTAAAAAGGCATAACCCCGATATTAAGGCCAAGGCTATATATTCGAACTTGTAAGACCCCTAAAAAGGCATACCCTCAATGTAGATACCAAGGTCACCGCACCCGGGGACTAAAGGCTACGGCCAAACATAAAGACTACGGTCGAACTAAAAGGCTACGGTCGAATTAACGCGGCTCGGAGACGTCCGATTGCCCGCCATAAAACTAAAGGCCTTCCAATACTTCGAAAATACTTCGAAAAGAACCGGTTAATCAGGCTACCCTCGGCATAAGCAAAGGAGCTTCGATAATATCAGCTCCGAACAATAAAAAGGCTTTGAAAACAATCAACCTTCGATGAAAAGGTTTCGAAAATTCAGCCTTCGAGCGAACCTCCCGAGATACTCAACTATCATCACATATCGACTCATAATCGAGGTTCTCATTTGAGCCGTCGATGAGTCAGACGAACATAAAACATGCCAAGGCATAATCAAAACTTCAAAAGTCTTTAGCCAAAATGAGGGAAAACTATAGCCATATTAAAGGTCACATCGACCCTATCCAAAAAGAGCCTAAGGGCCAATGCGTAAGAGCCGAAGGGCCAGCCTAAAGAGCCTAAGGGCCAATGCTTAAGAGCCTAAGGGCCAGCCTAAAAATCCTAAGGGCCAATGCGTAAGAGCCTA
Organism: Nicotiana attenuata; assembly: GCF_001879085.1. Classification (NCBI taxonomy): domain Eukaryota; kingdom Viridiplantae; phylum Streptophyta; class Magnoliopsida; order Solanales; family Solanaceae; genus Nicotiana; species Nicotiana attenuata. The sequence continues at coordinate 14,889,930 of NC_031996.1, read as the reverse complement.
AGGGCCAGCGTAAAGAGCCTAAGGGCCGATCTAAAGAGCCTAAGGGCTAACGTGTTAAAAACTCGAGGGTCGATAGCCCCGGGTCGAAATTTGACTCGAGGATCGAACCCCGAACGGTCAACTATTATCGATCATTCATCGAGCATGAAAACCTAAGGGGTTTATATTATAAGTCCGACACATCGGACTGGTTTTCGACAAACATCAAAGTTTATTCCAAAAAGACAAAGGGAAGACAAGAAATGACGAAAAGCAAAGATCCTTATATATATATAAAGGTTCACAAAGACATATTTGCAAGGCTCACGCCTGGAGCCCTTACACAAAAAAGGGACAAATAAAAACCTAATCTACCGCCGGGGTCACTTGACCGGACAGAGCTCCCTTAGAAGTTGTGCCTTCAACGGCTTGGCCCTCGACCCGGAACATCAACGGCCTCCTCCCCCTCGGGGACTTCACCTTCATTTTCATCATCCTCCAAGTCGCTGGCCGAACCACTGGGTGAACCATCATCGGAAGAAAGTAGAGCTGCCGATTCTTCCTCTAGGCCTTCACCCTCTCGATCTCAGCAGACAAATAGATGCCCCCTGCATGTACATCCTCAAGAGCTGTCTCCGAGATCTTAATCGGGCATGCTCCAAGGCTCGGGTCAATTCAAGCTCGACCTCTTCAGATACCTTCTTGGCTCGAGCATTCGCAGCTGCAGCATCTTCTCGGTACGAGGATATGAGTGCATCGGCTTCAGACTTGGCTGCAGATAGCGCGGCGACCGATTCAGAATGGAGATCCTTATACTTACTAGTATCCGCCCTTGCATCCTGAAGATGATGCTCAACCGAGGTCAAATTTCCTTGGAGGGTATCTCTCTCGGAGGCTAACTCGTCCACACGCTGCTTGAGTCCGAGAATCTCAATATCCCTGGCTCTGAGCCCCTCCCTCATTAGGACATCCTTCTTCTCAAGCTGCAAAAATCAACCCAAAGGTGTTAAATGCTAAAGTCGGACAAGCACGAAAATAAAAACATACGAAGACTGTATTACCTGCTCAACAAGATCGGTCTGCTCTCGAGACACCGTCTCCAAACGAGCCCGAAGGTCACAAAGTTCTTCCTCCTTTTTTGCAAAAAGAGCTCTGAGCTCGTCAGCCTCTGATGAGAGCCTCCTACACTCTTCCTCATAGCGGGTCAACTCATCTTGGGACTTAGCAAAGGCCCGATTGTAAAGCACTATAGCCTGAAAGCATGAAAGAACAAAATCAGGAAGATGAGGATCGGAGCTCAGAGCATAGTCGACGAAAGATTACCTGTTTGCATAGCCTCTAGGCTTCCTCGAAAATGAGCGAGGCGTTAAGCTCGGGGTTTCCTTCGACCCCAGTGAAGAATCCTTCAAACACGTCATTCTCCCCGAGAGACGCCCCCACATCGGAAGTCTCTCTATTATTCCATTCCTCGGGGAATGGCATCCTTTCAACGGGAATTAGATCCGAGGTCCTAACTCGGACAAAGCGGCTTATCCACCCTCTGTCCTTGCCTTCGTCGGTGTAAGCAAAGAGAATCTTCGGGGCCCGACGTTGAAGCTTAATCAGACCGCCTCGATAAAGTCGGGGGCTGTACATCCTAATCAGATGGTCAAGGGTAAAAGGCATCCCCTCAACCATGTTTGCAAAGTGCCTAATCATGTAAACAGTGCGCCAAAATGATGGATGTATTTGGCCGAGTGTCACCCGATATTGTCTATAGAAATCGAGGATTACGGGGTCTATCGATGGCGAGGATGGTTCTACCGGACCTAGGGTAAAAGGATATGTGTATACACTAAGGAAACCGATTTTATGTGTCGTTACGTCTTCCTCCCGAGAAGGAATCTCCACTTGCACCGCCTCTCCCCAGAGGCAATCAGCTTTCACCTTCCCAGTGTCGGTTATCAGGCTAATATATCGGGACATGGGTTCGCACCACCCCGATTTCGAAGAAGGCTTGTCAACCGTGGAATCGGAGGATGTTTCGCAGGGTCCGGTGATGCACTCCTCAAGACGAGGGGGTACTATGGCCTTGCCCTTAGACGAGCGTGAAGATGAAGAAGCTTTATCATCTTGGGGGATGGTTCTAGAGGTCTTCGCCATTTTTATTACTGAAAGATTTCAGAGGAAAAGAGAAAAACTGGATGAGAGACGAACACAAGAAAGAAGTAAGAAGAGTTGTTGAAGGTTTGGAGATATGATGAAGAGTAGGGAGTGAAACATTGGAGTATTTATAGGGGTCAATAGTGCACATTAGGGAAAGTCGAAGGATGGCCAACCGTCGAAATCAATTCGAGGCTTTTCAAGAGCCGTGCGAACGTGACTTTTGAACATCCTTTTTTGTCACGTCAATCGCTCGCATAACATAACTGACATAATGATAGAGGCATTGAAGAGTTGAAGCATTCAAATCGTTCCTTGTTATTTCATTCCAAGAAATGCGGGGACTATCTGTATACGGTCAAAATCAGGGAAGGTCGATTTTAAGGCTTCTATGGCGTTTCAAGCCCGGGCTCGATGGGCTCGAAGCACAGTCTAAGGCTCGTCCCCGAAGCACTCGCCTCGAGAGGATATATCGAAGACTCATCATAGCGGATCTCGAGGCAGCATGAAAATCGACGACCATCATGGAAAGGCGGAAAATTCCCGAGGGAACGTGATTAGAACTGACAGAGTCTGCGAGAAATAGTACAAATCCATACTGAGCCATTGTACAGCTGTACCAATAGCATTCCCTCGTCATTATTAGACATGTACTATGTTGGGATTTCCCCCTCCTTTATAAAGGGGACCCTTATCATTTTGTAAGGGGGATGAAGATTGAATACAATAGAACATTCTCTGCTTTTCTTGTCTAAACGTGCTCAACAATCACTCTACAGATTTATTGCTTGTTCATTCATTGTTCTTCATTTATTGCCCATTACTAATCGCAAAGGGTTATCTTTATGGCCTTCGATATCATTGTTTCTTCATCAATTATTCATTGCTAACCGCCTTAAGTAGACCTTGGGGCCCCCTATTCCAGCCAGCTCGAGGCCCAGTCTTGCGACAGCATTGGTTTGCATATCTTGTTCTCTTTAATTACACTCAGCATATATCGCAAAACAACTAGTATTGAAATAAATCATATATTTTTAGAACCACAAAATCAAATATAATTATTAATACCATTTTCAAGGTAAAAAATGTATTAAAACAGAGTTCCGAAAAGTTTGTCAATCTTGAATTAACTGAGGCACAAAGTAACGACAGTGCAGATGAGTTTTGCACGATTCACTGAAAATGTTCTTCTAGAGTTCTTAAGTAAAGCTTTCAGAGTTATTATATTTAAAAAGCTTAAATATGGACCAAAAAAGAGGTGATATTACCCTATTCTTAACCCATAAAACGAGAAAAATATACTCTAGTAAAACTTATGCATATACTCCCTCTGTTTTAATTTAGATGAGGTAATATGATTCGGTACGGAGTTTAAGAAAAAAAAAAGATCACTTTTGAAATTTGTGGCATTAATAATTTAATAGGTAAAAGCTTTGTGGGCCATGACCTTTGTGAGTTTATAAAAGCTTCTCATTGAAGATAAAATAGACAAAAATAAAGAGTTTAAAATTGAATTATTTCCAATGATATAAATGTGGCTTTCTTTTTTTTGAAAGGACTAATTTAAGATTTGAAAGCCAATCCGATATCGGAATTTGATAAAATTGTTATGGTTGAACTCGTATCGGAATGGGTATTCGGATTTCGTAAAAATTATATCGGGTTCCGAGAGGCGGGTCCCGCGTTGACTTTTGGTGACTTTTTGAATGTGAAATTTTAAGTCGGTGTTATATTATCCGGAATTATTTTCGATGAATTTTAATGAAGTTATACAATTAATATGGATAGATTTGAGCCGTCCGAAGGTTAATTCAAGCAAGAAGGGATTGTGAAATATCGACATAACTTCAAAGATGTAAGTATCTTGCCTAACCTTGTGTGGGGGAATTTCCCCTTAGGCGTTGAGTCTTATGTGGAAATTGTGTGATTTCAAACCATGTACGTGAGGTGACGAGTACGTACTTGGTTTATATGTGCAAATTATATTGGTTAAAATTCGTGGACACCCTTATGTATTAAATTGGAAAATTTTATGGGACTTACTAAATCTATTATATGCCATGCCTCATTCCTTATTGCCGATGTTGTTTTGATATGATAATTTGAAGTGATTGCTACTCGACTTTTATGTGAACTCCGTGTTTGTTTGAGTTTTCATTTTTTTTATGGAAAATTTCATTCTTGATTTTTATTATAGATAATTTAAATGGGAAATTGTGTTAGTAAGGTGAATAAATATATTTATTTCATGAAGTTGTGATATTTTAGCACTTGTAGTGCAATTTGTGAATGATGTGATAATTGAGCACTTGAGGTGAAAATCATGATATATTGTAATATTTGAAAATTTGTAGTATAATTTGTGAAGAATGTGATAATTGAGTACTCGAGGTGTAACTTGTGAAATGTTGTGATATTTGAACACTTGTAGCGCTCATGTACTGGATTCTTTCCTTGAGATTGTTGTGTTTTTACTTTGGGACTACGGATCGATATTCCGGGAGATTCCCCTGCACATTTATATTTGGGACTACGGGAATGCACCCGGGAGATTCCCATGTACTGGATATTTACTTTGGGACTACGGATCGATATTTCGGGAGATCCCCCTGCACATTTATATTTGGAACTACGGGAATGCACCCGGGAGATTCCCCTGTATTGGATATTTACTTTGGGACTACGGATCGATATTCCGGGAGATCCCCAACACATATATTGAGGATACCAAGAGATCCTCGGGATACCAAGAGATCTCCAACACATATGTTGAGGATACTGAGAGATCCTCGGGATACCAAGAGATCCCCAGCACATATATTGAGGATACTGAGAGATCCCCGAGCATTTACATTTGGGACTACGGGACGGAATCCCGGGAGATCCCCTGTCGATGTTTCTGAGTACAGAGTGTCTAAACCAAAGAAAAGTACATAAGGGTGTGATGAGGGCACATGATGCCAAGTGTTAGGGTTCAAGTATTGAGACCCATATTGTATGATTATGAGATAAGGTGTCACAGGGTGACTTATATTCGAAGGTTATCTATTTGAAAAGATTATAATCAAAGGTACTTATTTTCAATTAACTATTTTGAAATGTCACCGGGTGACTTATATTCGAAAAATATTATTTGAAAGAACTTTTATTCAAAAAAATATATTTATTTGAAAGAATTATATTCGGAAGAGACTTATTGAAAGAATTATATTTGATGATATTTATTTGGAAGAATTATATTTGAAAGATAATTATTCGAAGGAAGTACAAAATATATTTATTGGAAAGGATTATATTCTAATGATTATTATTTGAAAAACTTATGGGTGAAAGATTTACATTTGAAGGACTTGGTTAATTGGTTGTACTTGTATTCATTAGTTGTTGAACAATATTTATAGTGTTCTTGTTGCCTTGCTGTTTATAACACTGGTTGATTTTTGTTGCTATCACTAGTTGTTTTTCAGTATTATTGTATACTGTTATATTGCACAGGTTATTTGATTAGTAAGTGTCTTGACTGTACCTCGTCACTACTCCACCGAGGTTAGTCTTGATACTTACTGGACACCGACTGTGGTGTGCTCATACTACACTTTTGTACATTTTTGTACAGAGCCAGATATTGGAGATATCGGACTCGGACAGAGTTAATGTGTTGATCTCAAGGATTCAAGGTAGAGCTGCTTGGTCGTCGCAATTCCTTGGGGTCTTTCTATGTAACTAATCTCTCTGAACGTGCGTTGCACGTTTATCTCATATCATTATTATAAAGTTTGTATTATACTATAGCGAATTTTTATCATATGCGTACTTTAAGATTTTTTTTAGTTATAAGGGCATTTGGACACACGTTATTTGCAATTAAATATTTAATTTACAATTTTATCTATTATTTTAATTTTAATTTTAAATTAAAAAAAATGAACCTAAAAGTTTTGTTTGAGTATGGTAATGTTTCCCTCACAAATGTTCTAACTTCTTCTCTACGTGAAATTCATGTCAAATAATATCAACTTCAAATTTAACTCAAAATACTAAATTTTTCAAACTTCAACCAAATATGGTCCAAACATAATAATTTAAAATGAATAAGTAATCAGTATGTACGGTTAACAATCGTAAAATAAATTTCTTTTTTGTTGGTTAACAAATAAATTTTTTAGAATATTAAAAAATGTACTTTCAAAACTTTAATATACGTATGATAAAACTATTGGGAGTATTATTTATGAAAGAAAAGTCTAAATGAGAAAAACATGAAATTGACTCAAGGATAACATCGATATAGATTTGCTTGAGGAACACACATCTTTCTCTTCCTTTCTAATGAGCGACAAAGTTCCGTTGTAAAAAGGAATCATTTTAAATACGAAGTATATTTTTTCCTCCATTTTTAGTTCACATTTTACTTAAAAAAAACCAACATAACATGCACAAATTCTTCGTCTTCTTCACATGCACCAATAATTAATATTTATATATATATATAAAAATAAGTGGTAGAATTATAATCTCATTTGTAGATATGAAGGATTGAACTGGATAGTGAGTTCTTTTTTATTTACTGAATAATCAAGTAAGATAAAATTAAGAGAAAAGTCCCATATATGTCTATAGACTATTGCAGATAATAATGGAGTTATAATTCATACAGAATATCTTTCAAAGAAATATTTATTTCTTTCACTCGTAAGAACGTAAATAGAACTTCATTGCAAACAAAGTGGATCGTTAAGGAGATTAATGTATGCAAAGAGCAGATGATATTAATATCTAAAATACTATGATAAAAATGATCATTGGTAGTTTTTGAATATCAAAACAAAATTAATGATTTATTTTATTTATCAAACTTAAACTGTTTTATCATCCTACTTAACAAATAGTGCAGAATGCCTTTAATTTTTTTAGTTAAACTTATTCCCACCAACTAATCTTTGTATGTACAGGAATATGCACAAACGAAAACAGATCACAAGTACATCAAGAAAGACTAAAAAATTTGCTTTGGTACTAATATTTGTTAGCGGATGAATCCAAAAACATACATAAAGGATAAAATTAAGAATATAAAATTTATATTGATAATCCAAGAAAAAAGACTGTCAAAATGTTGGACAATCAACTTTTTTCTAATTACATATCTAATTTAATATATGAAAGAGGTACAACAATAAATCGCCGACTAAAAAAAGTATTATTTTGCACAAACTATATTAACATGAAAGTAACCAATATACTCAAACTCATAAAAAAGATTACTGTATACTCATAATTAAACAAATTTTCTAGGACATAAATAATCAGTGGAAATATAAATACTGATTTATTAATTACAGTAAATTAAAATAAACATTAAATATAATTGAGTGAAGTAAAGCAATAAAAACAGTATCACCCAAAATGTGAACACGAAAACTAAGAAATAAAGGACGAAGAAGAAACATACAATATACACAAATACACATGTATACTGACTCCTTTAAAGGAATAGTTGTGATTGTTAAATTGTTGGCTTGGTAAAATGAATAGTTGTGACTTTTAGCATTGGCTTGACAACTCTTCTTAGGAATACGTTTTTTTTAATATCTAAGTTATTAAAATTATGTAGAAGGGTATTTTAGTAATTCAATTTTTTAGTGTAGGGCTTCCCAATATTATTATTATTATTAAAATAAAGTTTTAAGTGTATAATTATGCATAAAAGAATAAACCAGATGTTTATGTGAATGATCAATGTAGATTTTCGTGTTGTGACTTATTTGTCGAGGTTAATATAATTAGATATCTTTTAAACCTATAAAAATAAACAATCGAAGTTTAATTAGATACACATGATTGCTTAATTTATTTCAATCTTATGAGGTATAAAATATAATGAAGTGAATCTTACATAAACTTCCTTATAAATGATACTCTTGCTATATGTTCCTTTTTATGTGTCTCAATTGCTTTGTCATTATCGAAACTTGTGTTGTCAAAGTACAACATGCTTCATATTACATAATTATTAATATCAATAGTTGATATTTAAATTTAGATCAGGCTGGACATGAGGTGGCTTCAGCTTTCCGAGAACATGACCCTTGATAGGAAGGTGTGGAGCTCGAGCTTTAGGGTTGAAGGTTAGGAGGTAGTTGAGCGTTTTTCTACTCCGTACTGGGTGTAGGGCTAGTCTGATAGTGCCTTGTCTTAGAATGCTATTGGTTCATGTTGTGTNTTAATTTTGTGCCGATAAGGTTGATTTGCATAAAAGGAGAAGTTAGATACGGTAAAAGATATGAAAAGAATGAGGGATGATATAAAGTCTACCTTCAGGGACGAGTGCACAATCTCGTTCATCCAAGTTAAGGAGTTGTGACTTTCCAACTTAGACTTCTCAACCGGGCCTATCACGGGCTTTAACCATACATCCGCCTGGCCTGACTTCTTTAAGAGGCTACCTCCCGAAGGAACCTCTATCATTATTTGCCTCATCACCCCACTACTAAAATATCCTACTTCAATAATAGAAGGCACGGAAGTAGGGGTAGTATGGAGCCACGGATGGAATAGGCTGGGGAACATCCATCTAATTTTCTGCTTCTTAGGTTATTGGTATTATTTTTCTGGCCTTTGTTGTTGTTACTGATCTATTGTCTCTTTTCGTCTTATTGAGCTGAGGGTATATTGAATACAACCTCTATACCCATCAAGATAGGGGTAAGGTCTGCGTACATACTACCCTCTCCAGATCCCATTTGTGAGATTATACTGGATTAGTATTGTTGTTGTTGATATCTTAATTTATGAAAATCGTGAATCATTTAGCTAAACAGATAATAAAATAGAATTCACTTATACCTATAGTATATATTGTGTAGAAGTCCTTTTATTGAGTAATTATTTTTGCGTAAATATAGATAGATAATTTGTGGAAACTAATAAGAATAAAAACATTAGGAGAATTATCGGTTAAAATGATGATGGTAAGAATACAAATCAAATTTGGAATATTATACCAACACAAATTTCTCTTTTATATGAAGAAAAATTTAAAAAAAAAAAACCAAAACCCAAGCAATAATACTTTTTTGACAAATATAACTTCAAAATCAAATCAGTTCAAAGATCATTTACATGTAAAAGAAATGCCGCTAATTTATTTTTAATTTTGAATTATTTTATTAATTGTGGGAGTGTTCTTCATTATTTCTTTTCATTTTCTTCCTTCGTATCATTGCTAATTTTTCTTAATTAAGCTCCTACTTGAATTTTTACTGTCGTATCAATTTTGATAAGAAAAGTGAATTCTTTCTCTTTACTCAACACCAACTTGAGATAGTATTTAGATTCTTGCTAACAAAAAAATTGGTATTTTTTCCCCTGAAAAGGGCAAAGACTTTCTTAATGCATAGGTCTCCCTTCGTGTAACTTTTGTAAACTCTCAAAAATTTAGCAGCAGTGGACTTAATCTTTGGATAACATTCGAACTTCTTTCTAAATTATCAAACCTCTTATGCTTCTGAAGATCTTTTTCTTTGAACTTGATAATTGTCTAGTTTTTTTGTTAAGTAACAGTTCTCCATCTTTCTTTCTAATGCGAAATGATTCAACACAATCTATTCCCATTTTAACAAGTATAATGAGAACGTTAGAAGAAAAGCATAAATTGCTAATTACCAAAAAAAAGAAAACATAAATTGCTAGGCAACTTGCTTTGAATCATTACTAATAGAACAGACATTGAAGTTGTTTTCTTGGAAAAGAGATATAACTAATGCATAATACATATATAAATGCTATGTAATAGTAATACTTTTTCACCTTTGAATTAATACATTTTTCGGGATAATGAAAAATTAAGATGATGGGACGCTAATGTTATCAGTATAATTAAAAGAAGCAACGGAATACTGCTAATTGAGAAATGACCGCAAGATTTGTAAACTACGTGCCAATCAGCCTTCTAAATTATCCCATGAAATTATTGCGGATGAAATCCAAAAGAGATAATTGTGCCTTGTAAATTTTTATCCCATGATGACAAGATCTTTGAAATAGAACATCTCAAAGGTTCAAAAATATAGAGTACTTAGAAACTGTTCGGAACAATAATTGTAGTAACCTATTATGAAGGTATGCGTCCCTTCCTACAAACTTGTTATTTTAATTTAATTTTTTTCTAAGTAGTTGCTGGCTAGTTTTTTAGGACAGAAAGTTTTCGGGACATTATAATATTTGTTGTGAAGGATCACACCCCTTCAAATAAAGTTGCTGCTTTCTTTTATATAGGTGAGATAATTAGATTTTTAAAAGGGGTAAATCTTTCATACTTTTAATATAATATAAATATAGATAGATAGATAGATATAGATTTAGCTAGGCTTGTAACTGTAGGTACGTGGTCCGAAAGGTCAGAGAAATGTCGAAAAGTTGAAGGAAACTCGAATTCCTATTGGTTGGATGACGCAGTAATATCTGTGTTACTCACAATTTCCTTGCTATTTACCTTTCCCTTTGGACCCTTAACCTCTAAGAAATACGGGGTGTATCACGTGACTATTAATTGGCCCCATCCACAGGTCCCAAAATCGTAGTCGTAGCTTTAGTTCCCCCACCCCAAACCCCCGTATTTCTTGTTGAATTTTGGTTCAATCTTCCCATTCTGGGTTGTAGAATAGGCGATGGTGGATGACATCGATGATATCGTTGGACACATCAATTGGGACGATGTAGATGACCTCTTCCACAATATTCTAGAGGATCCCGCCGACAATCTCTTCTCTGCTCATGATCCGTCCGCGCCGTCTATCCAGGAGATCGAGCAGCTTCTCATGAACGATGATGAAATCGTCGGTCACGTGGCTGTCGGAGAGCCTGATTTTCAACTTGCTGACGACTTTCTCTCCGACGTGCTAGCCGATTCTCCTGTTCAGTCCAATCTTTCTCACTCTGATAAAGTCATTGGATTCACCGATTCCAAGGTTTCAAGTGGCTCCGAGGTGGATGATGACGACAAAGACAAGGAGAAGGTTTCCCAGTCGCCGATTGAGTCTAAGGACGGCTCCGACGAACTAAACAGTGATGATCCCATCGATAAAAAGCGCAAGAGGTATCTCTCCAAAATTTTGGCCTTTTCTCTTTCCTTTTTTGTAATTTATTCAACATAGTTTTCTCTACCTTAAATTAAAATGGCTCTGTTTATTTAGCTCATGCTTATTAAATAAAAGGATCCTCTTTTACTGGTCTTAATTTGAATTATGCACGGTGACCCAAAAATCCTTTGCAATTCTTCTTCTTCTTTTCAATCCTTTTGTATAGATAACCAGGATTTACTTACTTTTGCTATTTTTAGATGTAATCACAACACTTTCTTAGGTGCTGGTTTTGACATCAATAATACTTGCTATTGTAAAAACGAAAAACTTTTTCTCCTTTTTTTCAATCAGTAGTAGCTGATTATGCCATCCCACATTTTGTCTTCTTCTCAGCGGATTTCTGAAGGAGTTTCTCTCTACAAGATTACAGTAATTTGACATTGTACATTGATTGTGGTAACTGCTGAGTATGCATTAGCCATTAAGTTTAGAGTTGATTTGTGCTGTGTTAGAACATAACGTTCATTGTCTGTTTGTTGATTATGAAACAAAAGTATGATTCTTCTTTCCAAAGTCTGATTTGTCAATACTGATTTTTATCAAAGCACATGACGGTTCAATGTTTCCATTAATTTGCGACTTGTGAAACATGGTGATATGCTGAACTGTGCGAATGTAAGCTACACCGCCTTCCTGTAGTACTATGAGTAGTTGAAGCAGGGGAATACACACCACCAAGCGGGAACTTTGCTGACAAAGCAAACTGGTGCTGGACTTTCTCTTAGAAGAAGAAACCATGTTCCATAAAGATTGCACTTATTTAGTGTGTGATGTATACTATATGTCTATATCCAGGAAGAATGTGTAGTTCATCATACTTAAAATTGGAGATATCATCATGTGCACTTATCTAGACTACTGTAATGCATCCCTCTGCTCTTCTCCTTCAAGATGATAATGGGTTTGCGTTTATCTAATCTGTGATGTATATAGCAGATTAAAGAAAATTTGAGTAAAAAACTTAATATTTGATCTTCCAGGCAATTGAGAAACAGAGATGCAGCTGTCAGGTCACGAGAGCGGAAGAAGTTGTATGTTAGGGATCTTGAGTTGAAGAGTAGATACTTTGAATCAGAGTGCAAGAGGTTGGGGTTAGTTCTCCAGTGCTGTCTTGCAGAAAATCAAGCTTTGCGCTTCTCTTTGCAGAATAGCAGTGCTAATGGTGCTTGTATGACCAAGCAGGAGTCTGCTGTGCTCTTGTTGGGTAAGGATAAGAAAATTCTTGTCATTTTAGTGAAATACATTCTCTATATCACTTTTTCTGACATAAATTTTTGGACTCGGCTTTGGTTAACGCCTGAAGCAAGTCTTAGACTAGACAGTCTGGCAATTTTTGTAGGTTGCCATGCTTATGTAGAATAGGAAGGTTCATTAATTTCTCTCAAGTGCTTATATAGCCTTTAATTTACTTAATGCAATGTGAAATCTGCAGAATCCCTGCTGTTGGGTTCCCTGCTTTGGTTCCTGGGCATCATATGCCTGCTCATTCTTCCCAGCCAACCGTGGTTAATTCCAGAAGAAAATCAACGAAGCAGAAACCACGGTCTTCTGGTTCCAATAAAGGGAGGAAATAAGACTGGTCGGATTTTTGAGTTCCTGTCCTTCATGATGGGCAAGAGATGCAAAGCTTCAAGATCGAGGATGAAGTTCAATCCCCATTCTTTGGGAATTGTGATGTGACTCATTGTGATCAAATCCTTTCCCTTGGTGGATCATGCTTCCTTTGAGTTCTTTAGTTTGTATCATAGACTTTCTGTATGAGTCTTTGCTTTTACATCTGAAGGACGTCGTTCAGTGTTATTAGTTATGACTTATGAGCTTACTAAGATCTATGCAACTTTTTAACAGTTCCAGCCTAAATTTGTTTCCTTTCTGTTTTGCATTTCCTTTTCTTCGTTCTTTCTGCCCCAGAGTGGTAGTTGTGGCATGGGAGCAGGATTACAAGGCCACCAAAATTTTCAAAATTATGAAATCGATGTGAAGATGAATGGTTGGATTTCTATTAGTTTGATATATGAGGCGGTCTGTGTCTTCTCTCTTTTTTGCTACTCTATTATAATGGCTTGGAGCGGAAAAGCTGGATAGTCTGGAAGTGTATTGACAAATGAGAAAAGAAGCATCTCCGCAAATGTGTGCACTCGTCTTCTTCTTTGGTATGGGTAAAATTTTCAAGGGTTAGAGTAAACTGGGGGCGCTGTTGGAAAATTGAGATGGAGATGAAAACTGGCTCCTGAGGCCATCAAAACGACCTAAAAGATCCAACTTTAAGAAAAAGAAGCTCCTGTTTCCCCATCGACAAGTAGGTGAGGGTATTTTAGGTGAATATCCGCATGCTTTACCTGCCATCCGAACTCCGAATTTACCTAATTATCCTGAAGGGGCATATTCCTATCTGGACTTTATTACTCAAAAATCAATCTTTCATAGACGGTAGACGTCTTCAAGTTTAAAAAAAGTCATAACTTGTTTGCGTAATGGGATTACCGAGAGATGATAAAACTATTATAATAAAAAAAAATATACTAGCGTAAATTTTAAAAGATAAAAAAGAACTACTACTAGTAAAAATTTATTGGACAGTATAATTTGAGGATTGTGTGTAACCCATTTCTTAAAACAAATTATGCTTTGATCTTCCTTTTTTCTTTTGAACGAAGACGGGTGAGATAAGTTCTTGCCAGGTGTTGGGATCCTTTTCACTGGGACAAATGGATTCAAACTAGTGACCATACGCGCACTTAATTGCGTTATTTTTACTACAGCTGATGATTTGCTTAACACTTGTAAGGGAGGGGGGGGTTTGGATTGCATTGCAGAATAAAAGGAAATGGCTGCATCGTAATAATGTTGATAAGTAAGGGCATATAAAGATAGAGTCGTGGAACCCGGAAGGTAAAACTGGTTGCTGGGTTGGTTGTATCGCCTCACTAGCCCCTGTCCTATATATATATATATATATATATATATAAACGGTCTTTTCAGAGTTAGGAGACTGACAAAAAAGTTGGTGCGAGTGAGTATAGCAGCGACACAAACAATGGATGCAGACTACGGTATACCTCGAGAACTCTCTGATTTGCAAAAGCTTCGATCTCAATACCAGCCTGAACTTCCTCCTTGTCTTCAGGTTTCTCTCTTCCTCTTTCTACTTCTCTTCATGTCTTGTGAAGCCTTTTGTGCATGATACTTTTTGCCATCTCGTCCATTCCTTCTCGCTTGAATCTGATTGTTCGTATCGATTTAACGCGCTGTTGTTTTTATTTTTGCCTTTTGGCAGTCATAAGTAGTTTATTGCAAAATGTTCGGGTTCGTGGTTTCTCTGGTATATCAGCCTCGTGAAGAATAGATCTAACGTGGTAGATCACACATATAATGCTGTTTTCTTTCATCAGAGTACCGTTTTGCGGTGTGTTTATTAGGATTATTTTATTCATATCAGATGTGTATTGTTCATCAATCTAATTTTTTTGGGAGTCCTGAGTTCCTACACTATTTGTTCAAATTACAAGTAACTTGATCGTGTATTTAAGAAAATAAAAAATAAGTTAAAACATTTACCTCTTTAATTTTTGCAAGTTTTTCTTTTTTAGGCAAGGACACAGGACTTCCGTCATGTACTATAAAGTATCCTTTTCGATTTTATTCTGAAAGATTTTTACTAGATTTCGCTCAGCTCCAACATGTTATTTTTCACTGTGATATACTTATGGTTTTCCTTTAACGAGTAGCTAGCCGAAAAATCATGTCTTTACTTTTTTCATCTAAAAAAAATCACGTCTTTACATCAGCGGAAGTCATGAACGTATATAAGCTGTCTTTTAAAACAAATTATCAGAAATAATGCTGGTTACCTTTTACATAATAACAATTAGATTGTTCAGACGTTTGTCTGACTGTCCCGAGACATTTGTTCAACTCATCATACTTTGGCGTAATTGCCAGCTTTCAGTCAATTGATTCATTCATTGGTGTCCATTTCTTGTAGTTGATGCATCACCACTTTGCTTTATTGTCCACGTTTAGGTTATTCTGTTTAATTTTGCCTATGATATTCAAGATCCTTGAGCAATTTGTCCTTTGATGTTATTGCTTTAAACATCTTCAGACCTAGCTTTATTCCGAATTGCTCCGATTTGAACAGGGTACTACTGTCCGGGTAGAGCTCCGTGATGCAACCACTGCAGCAGATCCCTCTGGTGAACACACAATTAAACGGTTCTTCCCACACACTTATGGTCAGCCGTTAGCCCATTTTCTTAGGGCAACTGCCAAGGTCCCTGATGCTCAGATAATTACTGAACATCCTGTAATTAGGTATTGCATTTGACGATTGCTTCATAATTCCGCAGTTTACTCGCAAACTGTATCAATATTGGAATCAGGAGATACTTTCTAACAAATACTATGCTGAATTAATGCTTAGGTGTATGTTGTTGTTGTTGTTATTATTATTATTATTATTATTATTATGTGATAATTTATTTTGTCTGTGATTGAATTCCTCTTTTACTTACATCTTCAAAATATTAACCCAAGGGATTGCTATCTGTATCGTCACATTTCATTATGCACTAAAATGAGCTTGATTGCGTTTTTTGTGCACAGTATTCACCTTTATCCCTAGTCTCTTCTATTGGAACGAAAACTGTGCTCACTGTTTATCCTCTTCTTTTGTTAGGGTTGGGGTGCTATTTTGTGGTAGACAATCTCCTGGAGGACACAATGTGCTATGGGGTCTTCATGATGCTCTTAAGGTTCACAACCCCAATAATACCTTGCTTGGGTTTTTGGGTAAGTATTTCCTTTACGATGGTGCTGTAAGTTCTTTACACATTTCTCATTGTTTTTCATTTGAGATCTCCTTTATGGCAGTTATTGGGACGCTGTAGTAATAGCTAACAAGAGTGTCTATTTGCAGATTTATTTCACCACGATTAACACTCTTGCATGTGTCATGTTTAATATTGAGTATCATGCGCTAATGCTGATAATTTTTTTTTTGGTTATGCTCTAATATTTATAGTTCTTAGAAACTTGATTCTCCTCAAGGAAGTCATTTGTGCTGAAACTCTCTTTTTTCAAATCTCAATAGGTGGTTCTGAAGGTTTATTTGCGCAGAAAACTCTAGAGATCACCAATGACGTTCTTGCTACCTATAAGAATCAAGGTATTTACATCTGGTTGAAGTTTCATTTTATATTTACATTTTGCCTTTCTGGGGGGCTTATTTTTGTTGCCTTTTTTCCTATTAAGGTGGATATGACATGCTGGGACGGACAAAAGATCAAATTAGAACGACTGAGCAAGTAAATGCTGCAATGGCTGCATGCAAAGCTTTGAAATTGGATGGCCTTGTCATTATTGGAGGTATTCATAGTGCTACTGTTAATTGTACATGATGAACCTTCAAGTATACACTATTCCCCTTCATCTAAAGTCTAAAAATATGCATTGGCTTGAAGGAGTGACATCAAACACTGATGCTGCTCAGCTGGCAGAAAAATTTGCAGAAGCAAAATGCCCTACAAAAGTATGTGTTATTCCTGTTGATTCATGTATAGTAATGAATGTCCTACTTTATTTTCTTTATCTTCCTGCTTTAGTCCAAACCTTGGCTCTTTTATCCAGTGTATTATCTTATTGTGTCAGTAACATACTAATAGAATTGTTTTTATCTTTAGGTGGTTGGTGTTCCTGTTACATTAAATGGGGATCTCAAGAATCAGTTTGTTGAAGCAAATGTTGGCTTTGACACAATATGCAAGGTACTAATACAAACACCACACAGAATCAGCTCGTAACTAGTTTTTTCCCCTTTGAAATGCATTATCCTGCAGGTTCCTCTTGATGCTTCCTATCCCTTGCTTTAGGTTTTTTCTTTTCGTTTCTAGGTAGGTCGAGAGTTCCATTGGACCTAGTGCTTCTATTTTTCTTCTTTCTTTTTCTTTTTTCTTCTTTCTTTTTTTCTAGTGGAATTTCTGCTGGCTTCTTTCTGCTTTTGATGTTGTATTCCATTTGGTAGATTTACGGTTTTGCAGTGATAGTAGTGTTGAATTTGCAGGTTAATGTGGAAAGGTCCTTTTCTTTCTCATGATGCTGTGCATGTTAATTAAGTATTAGTGTAATTCAAGCTCTGAACTAGCTGATATTGCGTCTTTGACTTCTTAATTTCTGGAATTCTCATTATCTGCGGTTTCATCTCAGGTTAACTCCCAACTCATTAGCAATATGTGCACTGATGCACTCTCAGCAGAGAAGGTACCGACTTTATTCATGTCCTTAGATGTTTTTCATTGCTTTTGAAATAGTTGGGTGTTGTATATACAGCCTAATATACCTATCTGCTGTTATGAAATCTTTATGGAGGGTTGTTTACTTTAGATGATTGTGATTTACAGCCCATGTTTCATGTTACACCTTTATTTTTGTCCTTCTGTTAACATACCATGGGGGATCTTTCCTTTTTTCAGTATTACTATTTCATCAGACTCATGGGGCGAAAGGCATCACATGTTGCCTTAGAATGCACTCTGCAGTCACATCCTAATATGGTTAGTTTTATCTCTGGATTGATCAGCAGATGCTTCAGTTAGGACATGGTGCTTCTTACATATTCCAAGTGTTCTTGGTTCTTCCTTAAAAGTTTTAAGCGATCCTGCAGGTGATTCTTGGTGAGGAGGTAGCTGCGTCGAAGCTAACTCTCTTTGACATCACAAAACAAATTTGTGATGCAGTTCAGGCTAGGGCTGAACATGGTATTGAAACTACTATGTCCTCATTTGTCTGTAGAGTCAGTTTTTGAGTTAAGCAGTCAGCTGATTAAGGTTTTGCATTCAGATAAAAACCATGGTGTTATCCTGTTGCCAGAGGGGCTTATAGAAAGTATTCCTGAAGTATATGCTCTATTGCAGGTATGATGCAAAATTAATTGTTTAATATCTCAGCTGCATTCTAAGGTTCCTTCCTGGCAACCGCTTCTTGATAAC
>NC_031996.1:14842390-14871660 GCF_001879085.1 Nicotiana attenuata | reverse complement strand
CTAAAAAAAAACCCCCAAAAATAAAGGGAAGAGGAAAAGCAGAACAGAGGCGCAAGATGAGGGCCAAATGGATGCAATCTTCCATGTTGAAGTTTAGTGTTTAGTGCTAGAAAGCTTTGTTGGATGTGGATTTGGTTGTGACTTTGCCTTTTCTGGTTGACTGTACGAATTCCAGGAAATTCATTGTTTACTCAGGCAAGGTGTTTCTGCTGATAAGATTTCCTCCCAACTATCACCATGGGCTTCTGCACTTTTCGAGTTCTTGCCGTATTTTATCAGAAAGCAGGTGCAGTTTCTGTATGTGTTTGAATTGACTGTTAAAAAATGGCACTAACTCTGTTTTGATGAGGATAGTGCTTACACCCAAGGCTTGTGATTTTGCAGCTTCTCCTGCACCCAGAATCAGATGACTCTGCTCAGCTATCACAGGTAACTAAATTTGATGTTTGTACGCTGCTGCTTGATGACATTTATGAACTATCTGTTAGTTGATTGTCTTTAATGCTTTCCTAACAGATTGAAACTGAGAAACTTATAGCTCATCTCGTTGAAACAGAAATGAACAAGCGACTGGTAAGTTAATTTTATTTCCTTGTATTCTGAAATTCAACATGTTGCATCTAATGATTCTTCGGGATCTCTAACAAGTGATTGGAGAGTAATTTTGAAGTACAATATGCTGTAAGGATTGGGGATGATGTTTGTGCAAAAAGATATTGTGGAATATCCTAAAAGCTCTAGGAAGTTACTTTTCTCCGTTCTGCTGGGTAACTATAATGAGATGATGTATATCTCAAAAGCTCAAAAATCAGTTCGATAAAGTTTCCTCATTGCACAAAATTTTCATTTTCAGCCACTGTGAAGGTTTCCTTGGATGGAAGTCAGTCCCTAATGATCTTGCCTGAGGATCAGTCGTTCTTTTCTTGTTTTATTTTCTTAAAGATCCTTGATGTTACTTTGCTTTAACTTCCTGTGCTTAGGAGAGAGTAGAAAAAAAGAGTGCAGTTGCTTACTGCCTTGATCAGTATTCCGATCTTTTAAGAATGACATCCTTTTTCTTCTGTCATTTTACAGAAAGAAGGAACTTACAAAGGAAAGAAATTTAATGCTATTTGCCATTTCTTTGGTTATCAAGCAAGGGGTTCATTGCCATCAAAATTTGATTGTGACTATGCCTATGTAAGTTTTGCTGGAGTAGCTGTATTTTCTTTCTAATTTGCATTTTCAGATACATAATTCTCAGAAAACCAAACACAGGTACTTGGCCATGTTTGCTACCATATTTTGGCTGCTGGTCTTAATGGTTACATGGCTACTGTGACCAACTTGAAAAATCCGGTCAACAAGTGGCACTGTGGTGCTGCTCCCATATCTGTAAGATTTCTCTTCAAACTTTTCTGGAGATGCACCCTAAGCTTCCACTTTTTTGAAGTTCTGAGTATCCATCTTCAAAAATGATTTACTCTGTTTACTGCTTCATTACTGCAGGCCATGATGACTGTTAAGCGCTATGGTCGTGGCCCCGGGAAAGCATCAATTGGAGTACCTGCTTTGCATCCTGCTACTGTAGATTTGAAAGGCAAATCATACGAGTATGTCAAACTTCTGACTTGTTGCTTGTATACATTTTCAGCATAAATGAAGTAGGCATCAGATAAAAATGATATCTTTCTTAACGTTCTTTTTGCATCTAAACAGCTGGATCAATACTTAAACCTGTTGCTGTACCTAATTTCTCTCTTCATTTTGGTGCAGGCTGTTGAGTCAAAATGCGACAAAGTTCTTGTTGGATGATGTTTACAGAAACCCAGGTCCCCTCCAGTTTGATGGCCCTGGTGCAGATGCCAAGGCTGTTACTCTTTGTGTTGAAGACCAGGATTACATGGGTCGTATCAAGAAATTGCAGGAGTACCTGGACAAGGTGCTGAATTTTGAAACAGCATATCTGCTTTTTACAAACTCTGTTGGCTATCATTTAACTTATCTCTTTTCTGACTATCTTATGGCATGCTTTGTTATCTTATTTTCAATTTTCTTTCCCAGGTGCGTACAATTGTGAAGCCTGGATGCTCACAAGACGTCCTGAAAGCTGCATTAAGTGCCATGGCTTCTGTGACCGACATTCTTTCAGTGATATCCTCACCCTCAAGTGTGAACACACCATTTTAAATGAGAACTATCATCTTTTAACATTGAGATTGCTTTGCTTTTCTTTTATTCCCCTCCAAGGTTCTCTTCTTGGATTCAGGGGAAACTTGACTTAGATGCAGAGCAGTTAGTTGATTGTGTGATAATATAGGTTTCCATCTTTGGCGGCTGTCTGCTTCTTTGTTTTGCGCTCTTTCTTTTTCCAGTTTTGTAAAAGCCAAATAATGTTGAGAAGTTTGTACCTTTTGAGGTTTGTTGAGGGATCCAAACATTCTTGGTTAATAACATATAGTATTAAGTTTTGAGGAGTTGGGAACTCAATTTGAAGTTCCTGCTGATGCTGAAGACCATTTGAAGCCAGCAGTTATTTTTGATGTAATTAGTGGCGTTATTGGCACTGGAGTTTGAAATTTCTCATTTGGCAAATTCTCTTAAGCATGTGATTGATTACTCACCTCGAAATATATCCAAGGCCTCTGCATGAATGGCTTCCTCCTCCTCCCTGATGGATGTACGCAGGCCTATTATCTATTTTCCCCTATAATTTTATACAGTTTGGACTTTGGAATGGCCTGCACTCTTCTCTCGCCCTGTGGACCCGAGGAGATTTTGTTATTTTACTTCTTCCTTCAAATTAATTTTTTCGATGACTAAATTGGTTTAGACTATTTGGTTGAAGTCGAAAGAAAGTATTGGAATTTAAGTTGAGATAAAGTTTGTGTCGTGTTTGAAAATGAATTTTACTTGTAAAAGAAGTTGAAAATTTATGGGTGTAAATTTGCAGTTCCTTATTTCACTTAAAATAGAATTTTTAATATTTCGCCAAAGAGTATTTGCGCATATTGAATCCCAAAAGCAATATTTACCAACGGCATTTTATTATTTTAAATGTCTTTCTTAAACAAAATCAAACTTGAAAATAGAGAACCCCTCTGTGTAGTATTTTCAACAAAGTGAACACGTTTAGTAGATTTATTCGGGTAGGGAACGTTCATGTTTTTTACAATTTATGAGGTGTTACCTCCATTTCAGTTGGAACCATTGTTCGATCAAGGTATTATTATTTTATTATAGTAGCTAACGTTAATGCTAGATCTAATTTTTTTTTAATTGTGTTATTTCTTTTAATGCGATGTCTTTCCAAATCAGTAGTTTTTTTTCTTTTTCCGTTCAACAACTAATTTTTCTTAGGTACTAGTACAATCATACTTAGCGTTTTTATATATAGTCTTTTCACTATTTCTCTTTATGCATGTCTTTTCATTGTTTATTAACTTACAACATTAATGCTAGATCTAATTTTTTTTTAATTGTATTGTTTCTTTCAATACAAAGTATTTTCGTATTATTTGGTTCGATAGTTTCTTTCTCTTGGGAACTTAACTTTTATCCAGTGTCTTTTCATTGTTTATTACTTACAGTAAGTATAACGTACTAAGTCTAATATTTTTTTAATTATATTGTTTCTTTCAATGCAAAGTCTGGTCATAGCTTTTTTCGTTCGATAACTTCTTTCTCTTGGGTACTAGTACCGTGCTTAGCTTCTATGTAAAGTCTTTTCATCGATTATCATCTGCGAGGAAGCAACAAAAAGTAACCATCATTATGAAACCAAGGGAGTACCTAGTTACATTTACAATTGTTTGAATCTCCTACATCTCTATAAATTATTAGATGGAAGTCACGTGTACAATAATGTATTCATTTTACTTGCTAACATGATTAAAGTTGGAGAAGCAACTATTCTTTTCACCTTCCTCTTCGCTAATCAAGACCCAAAGTTGTTGTCCTCTTCTCTTTTAGCCTTATCCTTCCGTTACACATACATTTTTTTGTTTTTAGTTACCAAAAATAGATGAGAAAAAACCCTAGCTCAACTCTCACATTGTTTGGCATATGAAATATATTTTTTTCTTTTTTTCTACATTGCAATTCTGAGTTTTCACAAATTATTTAAGAAATTTTGATTTCATGAATTTTCATGATAAATCCACTTAGTTTTTCCCCGTTGAGAATTGACAGACTTTAGATTTCTTTAAGTACATGTATATCTGTGATTTGTTTGTGATAAATCTACATAAATTTTTTGGACTTTGTATTAGCTCTATATTTTTATGTGCTAGGTGCTCCTAATTCTACAAGTCTTAAAATCCTCAAAGCAAGTGTTACTACTTTGGTTGCTCTTGAGAAAGCGCGGACCGATCTACATGTTCATCAGTGCATTTCAGCAACTCCATTATAGCCAGATGTAGATCGGTCCGCTCCAAGGGTGGCTCAAGGGGGAGACAAGTAAAACCTTTGCTTTAGACCCCCTAAATTTTAGGGCCCCAAAAATATTTTTAGTTGTGAATTTACTATCTTATTTTCGCTTAGACAATATTAAAATTTATATAAAAAATAAAAAAATACAAAATCCTTATCAAAATGGAGAGAAAGGCTATCTATTTTTCAACACTAGAAATATTTTAGAACTTTGAATTAAGATACTCAAATTTTCATATTGATAAATAGTATTTTTTACAATAAGATCCAAGATAACGAATTGTAAATACGTGGCTAACATTTTATTAACTTGGATTTTCTTACCAATATGAATATTAATATTATATTTTATATGATAACTACACGATAGACAAAAAGAAAGAAAGAAAAAAGAAACCAATGTTATATTAATACTATATTTTTCAAGATAACTATACAACAGATAAAAAAGAAAAAAAATTAAAGTCCCTTATTAAAATTTGGCTTTAGGCCACAAGTTCTATTGAGACGCCTTTGGACTCCGCTCTTTTTCGAGAGAAATCAAAGCAGTACCACTTGCTTTGAGGGCTTTAAGACTTGTAGAGTTAGGAGCACTTGACACATAAAAATATAGAGATAATACAGAGTCCAAAAAATTTATGTAGATTTATTACAAATAAATCTACAGATATCATGTACTTAAAGAAATCTAATGTCTGTCAATTCTCATCTCGGAGAAACTAAGTGAAATTTTTGGCTCATTTATAGGCCAAGTTGGCTTTGCATTTATGTTATGTGGAGGAGAGATGCATTTCCAAAACCCAGTGATCCCTTATGATGTTGTTCCTGTATTTGTTGGGTTGACAATTGCTATCTTTGTTGTTGCTTTCTATTCTGCATGTTACGCATTGTATATCAACATAGATACAATGCAGCCTCATGTCACTGATTTGGACAATAAAAAAAGAGCCGTAGCAGAGAAGGCATCGCTCATTTTGGAATCAGAGACACCACGACAAGAATCACCTCTTATGGGGAGGGTTAATGAAGTCAACAATGGAGAATTGAACCTTGAAGTGTCTGAAGATTCTGTGATCGATAGGTCTAAAAGAATTGTGAAATTTAGAGATGGAATAAAGTTGAAGAGAAACTACTGATTTTTGGTATTCTCTAGCATAGGATGTGTGGTAGCTTATGGAGAGATGATATGCTTTATTGCCTACTACACACAGTAAGTAACATTTTTTCTCATACTTAAATAATTTAGATGTGTGTATTAGGATGCAAACTTTGTTAGAAGATTAAAGCTTTCTAATTGGTTTTTTCTATTTGTGTTCAACTGCTAAGAGTGGGTGTAAATAAACTATCAGCAAAAGTGAATGACAGGAGTGCGTAAAGTGAATGAAAGGAGTACCTGAAGAATGTGGTCTACTTTTGAGTTTTAAACACTAAGTTTATTTGAGTACTTTTAATTAGTCTTAAAATCTAGTTACCATGTATGATATGGTACTTATTTTGTTGTGTTTATTCAGTTGTGTGTTTTGCTAAGAAACTTTTGATAGAATCTCTTTTGACAATGCAATGTAAATGGGTTTGCCAAAAATTTTATGCAATGACAAGCCACTTTGAACTAAAGAAAGAAGATGTCAAAAAAAAACATCCACAAGTCTGCCCTCCCTGCTTTATCTAATGTTCATTTCTCTAACAAGAAGTTATTGGTATTATTATACTCAAGGGCGGCCCAAACATATGTGTGACATAAAGCCAAAGTTTAATTTGAGGCCTAAATTTTTTTTTAAAAAATTATTAATAATATTTTATAATCGATTTCCTCTAATAATTTCTTTTTATTTGATAATATAACCAACAAATTTAATCTATCTTGAGACATTGAATCTTAGGTAAGATTTTATCAATTATAATCTTGGACTTCTTTTCTTTGAGGCAACTTTTATAGAAAAACTCTACTTTTATATAAAAAAGTACTAAATATTATATTTTTAAATACCTATAAATCTATTATTTCTAAAAAAAATGGGGCCCCTCAAATTTGGGGGCTTAAGAAAAAAGCCTTATTTGAATCTACATTAGAGCCGGCCCTATTTGTACTTTCTTCTGCTTATAATGTCTTGCTTTAATACCAAGATAACCTAACGTTGACGGAAACAAGTCGTTTGCTAGCATCGAATAGGGCCTCCTACGCAATACCCATTGCATGGAGACACAAGAGACTTGTATTCTATATGTGAAATAAAAGTTGTCTTTTAGTGTAAAAGGATTTCACGAACATTCAATGATCCGTGTCTTGTCTCCTTAAAATTTTTATAAGAAACCGTCCCTCCCTTTTCTCCTTGAAAAGTGTAATCATTTTGTTGTCCATTTATGTATGTTTTGTACCAGACCGAGATTGACTCTGAGTTGGAGCTTGTGTTGCTGGACTAGTGGGGGTTTCATCTAATTCTTCTTCCTCATTAAGAATATCATTGCCAAATTGTCTTTGTAAAATTTCATGATCTAGTTGTTTTCCCAAATTAATATTAAAAAATGCGAGGGATTGTGAAAATGAAGTTTTATCAACATGAGTCATTTCATCTATATGTTTTCTAATTCTAGGAGAAGGATAATTAGGATTACTACAACTAGCACCTTTACTACTTTTTTTTAATGGGTTGATTATGCCAAATACACTTTTAGGAGCTATAATTTATATACGAAAATAAATTAGAAAAGTTAACACAAAAATTAAACACACAAATGAAACACGAAAATAGAACAAATAAAGTAAAACAAAATTAAATATTAAAATTAGGAGATGAAACGAGTGCACCGTGATTAAATATTGAAACTTGAAGAAATTGTCCAAAAAATTACTCCAAATACTTGACGGATTAATTTGAAGCTTGAAAGTTGCTCCAAAAATTTGCCCAAATACTTGAAACACAGTTGGTTGTGAGAAAATTGAGATAAGAATATAGATAGAATGTAAGAGATTTGAGAGAGAACGATTGATTTTTGTAGAAAAGATGAAAAAGGATGGGGTATTTATAGTTTAAAATAAGGCAAAAGTGTAATTAATAAACTTAGGAGTTAAATTAAAAATTTGGGGGTAGGGGGCGTTTTGGGGGTAGGGGACCAAAAATGGCCGTTTATAGCCTTTGCCAACGGCTAATTTTGCAAAGAATGCCGTTGGCCAACGACTCTTTTTTTAAAAAAAATAATCACGTGGGCTGGCGGGACGAGATGTTAATGGGCCGAACCATAGAGACAAAATGGGCAGCCCGTCCCAGTAGAAATGGCATGGGATAGTCACTTTTCAACATGGTATTTAGTTTTTATCCAGTATTTTTAATGCTGAGCAAAAATAGCCACTACTCTATTAAAATTAATACGAAAAGACGTTTTTACCTTTTCTTCATGAGTGCTGTGTAAATATTAAGGACATGGTGTCCTTAACATTTACATGCACATATGAAGTTAAGAACGCCATGTCCTTAACATTTACACTGCACATATGAAGTTAAGGACATGATGTCCTAAAGTTTAACAACGGAAGGTACAAATACAAGACACTTTGTCCTTAATATTTACACAACATTCATGAAGTTAAGGACACCATGTCCTTAATATTTACACAACACTTATAAAGTTAAGGACACTATATCCTTAACATTTATACTGCACACATGAAGTTAATGACACAATGTCCTTAACATTTACACTGCACATATGTAGTTAAGGACATGAAGTCCTAAAGCTTAACAACAGAAGGTGCAAATACAAGTTAAGGACATTATGTCCTTAGCATTTACATTGCACACATGAAGTTAAGGACGCCATGTCCTTAACATTTACATTGCACATATGAAGTTAATGACTGATGTCCTAATTTAACAACGGAAGGTGCAAATACATGATACTTTGTCCTTAATATTTACACAACATTCATAAAGTTAATGACACTATATCATTAATATTTACACAACATCCATATCTAGAACATGGTATTTTCGTCCAAGCGAGTAAGAATTTATTAAGCACTGACTAAAGAGTAAATAAATTTTAAACAGTGGCTAAAGAGTAAAGACATCTCTAATTAGTAGCTCCGTCTACTGTGGGCCCAGTCCTGTTTAAGATGGGACCAAGATAGAGATGGGCCGGGCCGACCCGTCCCGTTGGAGGGGGAAGTGCATAGTTAGCCATTAATTAGAGATGTCTTTACTCTTTAGCCACTATTTAAAATGTATTTATTCTTTAGCCAATGCTTAATAAATTTTTATCCGCCCGAACGAAAATACCCCTGTACTAGACACGAGTGCTGTGTAAATATTAAGGACATGGTGTCCTTAATTTTATGAATGCTGTGTAAAATATTAAGGACATGGTGTCCTTAACTTCATGAATGCTGTGTAAATATTAAGGACAAAGTGTCCTCTCAAGTCCTTAACTTCATATCTATAGTGTAAATATTAAGGACATGGCTTCATGTGTGCAGTGTAAATGTTAAGGATATCATGTCTTTAATATTTACACAACACTTATGTAGAAAGGGTAAAAATATCTTTTCGTATTAATTTTGATACAGTAATAACTAATTTTGCTTAACATTAAAAACACCTATAAAAACTAAATACCATATTAAAAAATAGCTATCCCACGCTATTTCTACCCCTTTGGACAGCCCTGAGTTGCAGTAAGTCAGTAGTAATCTTCCTACTTCATGGGAGGAGAATCTGGTAAAGTCATTGTATTATTTCATTGAAGCCTTTAACTGGATGAGTACGACTTCTCGCGAGGTGGATTTGAGTTTACTAATGGTTTGATGAGCAAAAGCCAATTGCCATATTCTTCCTGAATAATGCTTTTAACTATGATATGATGCTCCCCGAAAAAGCAGAAAGTGGGGAGTGTTTGCATTTGAAGTTTCAGTTATGTATTCGCAACTTTAGAGCCCAAAAACTTGTGAGAAGAAAGTGCAACAGGACGAATATACAAGTAGGATACATTGACGTTGTTGGAAGCAAGGGACGAAAAGGACTAAACGCAGATGAGAAGGACATTTCTTTAGTTTCATTGCATTGCAAAAAGATCATAATTCGGCTACGTATTTGATTTTGCCAAGTTCTCATCCTAGTTTCCACGGCACTCTTCTTCGTTCGGGTGTCTTCAACAAGTGGGATTAAAAGTTCTCTCTTTGATTCTCACTCTTTGACTCTGAATGATACTTTGTAAGACATTTCACACTAGTGAAATTCCCTATCTTTACCTTTTCAGTCATGAAAAATGCGGCTGCTGCCGTCAAAACGTCTTTGCTAAACCAATCAGACACTCGTACCATTGCCAACTTTTACGCAGTCCAGCTCCAATTTCTTTGCCGAGAGAAAAAGTATGCCAGCTCAGCTTTTGCTCTTGTTCGATCAATCCATGGCAACATGATTACCTCCGGATTCAGGCCACGAAGCCACATCCTTAATCGCTTAATCGACATTTACTGCAAAAATTCCGGCCTTGTGTATGCAAAGCACCTGTTTGATAGAATTCCCCAACCAGATGTCGTGGCAAGAACAACAATTATTGCTGCATACTCTGCTTCCGGTTACCCCAAGCTTGCAAGAGAGGTTTTTAATAAAACCCCATTAAGCATCCGCGACACTGTTTGTTACAACGCTATGATTACAGGCTATTCACACAACAATGATGGCCATGCTGCTATAAAACTATTTCTTGATATGAGGTGGAAAAGTTTTCCTCCTGATGAGTACACCTACACCTCAGTGCTTGCAGCTTTAGCTCTTATAGCTGATCATGAAATGCACTGCGGGCAGCTGCATTGTGCTGTTGTGAAGTCGGGCATGGCGTCAGTTAAGTGCGTCGTCAATGCACTTATATCAGTCTATGTAAAATGTGCTTCATCACCCATAGCGTCATCCGTGGTGTTGATGGACTCAGCAAGCAAATTATTTTATGAGATGCCAGAGCGGGATGACTTGTCCTGGACTACGATTATCACAGGGTATGTAAAGAATGATGACCTTGATGCTGCTCGGAAGGTGTTTGATGGTATGGATGAGAAGTTGCTTGTGGCATGGAATGCAATGATCTCTGGCTATGTACATAAAGGTTTCATCTTCGAAGCATTAGATATGTTAAGGAAAATGCAGTCAGCAGGGTTGAAGCCAGATGAGTTTACCTGCACTAGTATCCTCAGTGCTTGTGCCGATGCTGGATTGTTTCTTCTAGGAAAACAGGTGCATGCTTATGTTAGACGAACAGAAGAGGAAATTCATGTGTCTGTACATAACGCTTTAATAACATTATATTGGAAATGTGGTAGAGTCGATGAAGCAAGAAAAGTTTTTGATAATCTAGCCTTTAAGGACCTTGTTTCGTGGAATGCAGTTCTATCAGCATATGTAGGTGCAGGGCGGATTAATGAAGCTAAATTATTCTTTGATGAGATGCCAGAGAAGAATTCTCTGGCATGGACAGTAATGATATCAGGATTTGCACAAAATGGAAAAGGAGAAGAAGCTCTCAAACTGTTCAACCAAATGAGACTACACGGGATTGAGCTGTGTGACTATGCATTTGCAGGAGCTATTACATCTTGTGCAGTGCTTGCAGCACTAGAAACTGGATGCCAACTCCATGCTCAGCTTATCCAGCGTGGATTTGATTCAAGCCTTTCAGCTGGAAATGCATTAATAACATTTTATGGAAGATCTGGGGTCATTGAAGCTGCACGTACTGTGTTTCTCACAATGCCTTGTGTAGATTTGGTTTCTTGGAATGCATTAATTGCTGCCTTGGGACAGCATGGATATGGTGCTCAAGCCATAGAACTTTTTGAACAGATGTTAAATGAACATATAACTCCTGATAGGATCAGCTTTCTCACAGTTATATCTGCTTGTAGTCATGCAGGATTGGTAGAAAGGGGACGACACTACTTTAATATAATGCATAGTGTTTACAAAATAAATCCAGGAGAAGATCACTATGCCCGTTTAATTGATTTGTTGTCTCGAGCTGGAAGGTTATTAGAAGCAAAAGATGTGATCCAGACTATGCCTACTAAACCTGGGGCACCCATGTGGGAAGCTCTTCTTGCTGGTTGCCGAACTCATAGGAACGTGGATTTGGGGGTTGAAGCAGCAGAAAAACTCTTTGAGTTGACGCCACAACATGATGGAACCTACATACTTTTGGCTAATACCTTTGCTGCTGCAGGCCGGTGGGATGATGCTGCTAAAGTGCGAAAACTGATGAGAGACCAAGGGGTGAAAAAAGAGCCTGGATGTAGTTGGATTAAGGTTGAGAATACAGTTCATGTCTTTTTGGTGGATGATACTGCACATCCTGAAATTCAAGCAGTGTACAACTACCTGGAGGAGTTAAGACTGAAGATGAGGAAAATGGGATATGTTCCAGACACACAATATGTGTTGCAGGATATGGAGGCTGAGCAAAAGGAGTATGCTATATCAACTCATAGTGAAAAGCTGGCAGTTGTATTTGGGCTCTTGAAACTTCCTCGTGGAGCCACAATTAGGGTCTTCAAGAACCTACGTATTTGTGGTGACTGCCACAATGCAATTAAATTCATGTCGAAGGTTGAGGCAAGAGAAATCATCGTCAGAGATGGAAATAGGTTTCATCATTTCAGGGATGGTGAATGCTCATGTGGGAATTATTGGTGAGATATGGGATAATGATTACTGTCACCTAATGAGTGTCTTGGTTTCTGTGGAGATTTGAAGAAGTCATTCTGGAAGTGGTTATGTTGCCAAGGAAAAGTTATAGCATCTTCGGGTATTAAAATGTAAGACTTCAATGCTGAAGTAGGAATATGTTGCTACGTCTTGTTTGACTGGCATTTTGAAAATGGATGTGCATTGTGAACGTTTCTGCTTTGTGTTCCCTGGTGGTGAATGCTCATTGGATACCTTCTAGATACTTAAGGCATAATGAACTAACGAGATAGAGATTGCATATATCTTATAGTTATACACGATTGAGTAACTATCAAACAAAGAACTTGCAGCTCCTTAATGCTCCCAGTTTGTGAATAATGGAAATGCCAAAGGGTTGAGTGACTCTCTGCTAGGGGAAATGATACAGTTGAGTTTCTAGAATCCTCAAGCATATTAGCGAAGAAATATGTTTCCATGATACAAGTTTCTATAGCACGCACTTTATTGAAATAATATTTCTCGCACTATTTGATCTAGATGTTCCTAGGAACTTCCACCCCACATTTCTTGCCTTTTTATTTCTTTTAAGTTGAATGAGTTAGTTGATGGGATTCTCTTTATGTTTTACGTTGTCATTGGTTTCAAGTTTTATGAATTCATTGTACTGCGTTCTCCCCGTTGTCTGGTCTTTGATTATAACCACTCATCATTCCTTTTAGCTAGAATTTTGATTTTTCTTATGGTTTGGGGCATTTCCTGTATCTACATGCTGAAACTTTCCTTGTTTACCTGTTTTCTCTGACAAATATGATGCTTTTCTTTGGTTGCAGGAGTACAGCTTGCAACTCATCTATAGATGGGCACCTTCATGTCCTACAGTGAGTATAATCCATTTGTCAACCATATTTAAGTTGACGATCTTTCACATCCATTGGTTAAAACAAGCATAGAGCTGAAGGCAGACTTAGTTTTCCGCGATGCTCCTTGGTTGGCACATTTGTATCTTTAGCAAGTGATCTGCTTTTTCTGGGATCTAATTGGACTCAATAAATTCAAGTGGTGCTCTCCGTTCGTGACCATTCTGACAGCTGTATGTTCTTTTCAGGATGCTCTGTGATAGCAGATATACATGTAAAGGTGTTTTCCCCTAATATTTGGTGCGGATCGTTTCCCCTAATAACTAGACCAGCCACTTTTTAATAGAATTCTTTGAAGTGGCCTTATTTAGGATTGATCCAAGCCACTGAAAATTATTGTTTTTGGGGATCATTAAGTGTTCGTGAAGAATAATACAATATCTTAGCAAACTCCGATATCAAGCTGGCATTCAAATTCATTCTTAAGACGAGTCAAAGGATTTGATAGAGGTTACAGATACTTACAATTTTATCACTTTGGTATTCATTTGCCTTCTTTTTTTGTTGGTCTTTTAGGTTTACACACAAATTTGTTTACACATACGTTGTACACTTGTACTTGTCTCTCTTGGAATCTGACATTTGAATGCAAGCACATGTTGTAATTTGATAGGAGGAAATAGAAGGTAAAGGACAAAACATACAGAACATAAATGGACAACAAATATATACAAATGTCCTAATGATTACATTCTTTAAGAAGAAAAGAGAGGGGCGGCTTCCATTTTTGATGGAATCCTTTTACTAGCCAAAGTACTAAAAGACAGCTTTCATTTCAAATAGAATAGAAGTCTATTATGTCTGGCCCTACTCGATGATATCAATGTAAACAGACGGCTTATCTCTGTTAACATAGTAGGCTATCTTGATGTTGTAGCAAGAAATCATAAGCAGAAGAAACAATAATACCAACAATTTCTTGTTAGAGAAAGGAACATTAGAGAAAAAAAGGGAGGAGAGACTTGCGGACAGTTTTGAGTCTTTTTGACATCTTCCTTTCTTTCGAGCGAAGTGGCTTGTAATTGCATAAGTTTTCTGGCAGAGTGCAGACCATGGAGCAAGAAAGAGTTGAGAAAGCACGTCATATTGTGGTGCTAGCAGATCAGGGACAGGGCCATATTAACCCAATGCTCCAATTCTCAAAACGCCTGGCTTCCAAAGGAATCAAAATCACAGTAGCTACCACGCTCTCCAATTCCATGGCCATGAATGCTGCTTTATCTGACTCCATAATCACTTTTACATCTATATACGATGATTGCTCTGAAGGCGGGCTGGTCGGCCCAGGGGGTTTCAAAGGATTTCTAGACAGATTCCAGGCCAGTGGCTCAACAAACCTAACTAAATTCATTATGGATCAAGAACAAACAGAACACCCAGTTAAGTGCCTTGTTTATGATGCTAACATTCCCTGGGCTTCTAAGGTAACAACCCAATTTTGCATAGCTGGTGCTGCCTTTTTCACTCAGTCATGTGCTACTGCTGCTACCTACTATCCCTTGTACTGTGAGCTTTATGAAAAGACTTGTCTTTCCATGCCTAGTTTTCCAGTCATGACAGAATTGCCGAAGCTCAGGTTTCCAAATCTGCCATCTCTTGGTTCTAGCACTGGTCGGTATCCCCCAATAATCATGCACATACTTGGCCAGTTTGATAACTTTGAAAAGGCAGACTGGGTCCTCTTTAACTCCTTCGATAAGTTGAAAGAAGAGGTAGATACACCAAATTTCCTCTGCTCTTTCAATCCGTTCCTCTTAAAACATAATAGCTAGTCTTGATTATGTATGCACGCCAAACTTGAGGACAATAAGTTAACCATACTTCAGGCTGCTAAGGTATTGTATAATTGTCGAAGAACTGTAACTTGAAGAACTTATAGCACGCATTTGAATCGTTGTTCTCATGCTTTAAAAAATTATATTAACTGCATCAAAGTAGATAGAAACTTAGAGCACTAGCTTACTGGAAATTAATCGGACTCAAGTTTAATGGTAGGTAAGGTATACATTTGCTATATACCTGATTCTAAAGAAGGATTGTTTGACTCAAGTTCATGTGAATTTAGGTTGTCGATTGGATGAAGAAGCTTTGGAATGCAGTAACGATAGGTCCAACTTTGCCATCATTTTATCTTGACAAACGAGTTGAAAATGATGATGAGTATGGCTTCAATATTCATAAGCCAAACTCTAGCAGCTGCATAGAGTGGCTTGACAATAAGAAGACTGGTTCAGTCGTCTACGTCTCTTTTGGCAGTGCAACAAATTTGAGCGCAGAACAAATAGCAGAAGTAGCTGATGCTCTCAGGCAGAACAACATCACATTCTTATGGGTGGTGAAACCTGATGAACAGAGTAAGCTTCCCCGCGATTTCACCGAAGCGACATCAGAAAAGGGATTGGTTGTGACATGGTGCTCGCAGTTAGAAGTACTATCACATCATGCAGTTGGATGCGTCATATCACATTGCGGATGGAACTCAACCATAGAAGCAATAACCTTTGGTGTGCCTATAGTTGCAATGCCTCAAATTTTAGACCATATAATCAACGCGCATTTTCTGGAAAAAGTTTGGGAGGTCGGGTTGATAGCTAAAGCAAATGATGGTGGGAAAGGCGTTACTGCAAGTGAGGAGATATGCAGCTACATCAGGGAAGTTTTAGAGGGAGAGAGAGCAGAAGAAATTAGAAAGAATGTTACTAGCTTGAAAGAAGTAGCTAATGAGGCAATTGACAAAAGTGGAAGTTCAGACAAGCATATTGATGAATTCATTGCACAGCTTGATCCTGTCTACTTGAGACATAGATCAAACTGCAACTGAAATTGTATAGTTTATCTGACTTATGTTCTGAAGTATACTCTGATGTTTGATTTGCTTTAACAATGTATTTATTCTGGTGATTGAGCAAGCAAAATGGTCCCCAAAAAGTCACCATATTTCACCAGAATTTCGATTTTTTGATTGAATGGTGAAACACTGAAAGAGTTACCAGATTCTTGTTCCCTAACTCTTCATATAGCCAATGTCTGTAATCAATTGACGGAAGTGGTAAGAGATGTTGTTTTATGTAATATTGATATTACAAAAAATATTTAAGGATAAATCTAATGTTGTTGCATGATGCATTTTGGAATAGAGACGAATTATAATCGTCTATATTGAAGATTATGTCATGTATCCGAGGAGAGCCCAATAAATAGATATTTAAGTAATGATTATAAGGCATTATGCAAAAGGAGATTTTATTTCTAACAAACTAAAGCACGGGATTGATGATATTTGATTTCGTAACAGGAATTTTTCCATTCTGACTCGAACGCACGACCTTTAAAATATATGTTTACTATTTAAACAATATAAATATCTTTGTACTATTATAAGGGTTAGTTTGGTCATTCTAGTATTTTTAATCCATATATTACTAAGGCAGAATGACCTAAATGGCACCTATACTTGTGCCACTTTGTTATGCCGGTCCTACTACTTTACTTTTTTTCATCCAGATACTTCAACTTGTTCAAAATCTATATTTTAAACCCCTCTGACCATTGACCAAGCACATGTGGCAAAATAATGATTGAGCTGGACAAAGTGAGTGTAATTCACGCGAGCGTGAATATGAACATTTGAACAAGAAATTATTAAAATAAGAAGAAAAGTCATTAAATAAAGTAAAAAAAAAGAAGAAAAAAAAGATATGTCTCTTTTTGTACCTCCCTCCCCCCCTCCCCCCAACGCTTCTTCTTCTTCTTCCACACTGTACTCCCCCCCCCCCCCAAACAACAACACTCTCCTCCCCTTTTGTTCCCCAGTACGCTTCTTCGTCACCGACCCCCCCCCCCCCACACCCAACAAATCCTTCTCCCTTTTCGTTCCCCCCGTACGCTTCTCCCCTCCTACTTTTCATCGCTGATATGCTCTGGAATTTATATTTGCTTCTTCTTTTTCAAAGAAGTTGCATTTGGCATAGCGATGCAATAATGGTTGCAGTGGATGGTCCAGTAACTGAAGGTCCAGATCCAAAGTCCAAAGAGATTGGTAGAGCGCAAGACATGTACATAAATTCACAGTTAGATGATAAGGGACTGCACTTGATGTTTTCTGTTATTTTCACTGATGGGGAATTCAAAGGGAGTACTTTGGAGATTCAAGGTGCTGATCTTTTTGCAATGAAGGAGAGGGAAATCTCAATTGTTTCAGGGACTGGTTTTTTATGATTTGTTAAAGGTTATGGCATTATGACAACTCACTTTATTGATATTCCTAATCTCAGAGCCATTCTTAAGCTTCATGTTACTGTCAAGCACTATTGACGTTTACTAGTTCTATTTATTGGTAGTTTTGTGGGTCCTATCCTAAGTTAAAGTTGCTTCATGATTCAATTTACAATTCGAATTGTAATGTCTAGGTTGATAGATTTCATGAAGAATTTATGATGTTGGAAGATTTTTTTTAGGCAACTATTTTCTGAAAACTATTTGGTGATGTACGCTTCTCCCTTCCACAGCTTCTTCTTTCTCCCTTCCACCTTCTGGTTGTGAATGGAGAAGGGATATGAGATGGACAAGGAAGAAGAACTCTGTGAATTTGAGGGAAGAGAGGTGAGGTTGAGGTATTGAATTTCTTTTTCTTTTTCTTTAAGGAAATAGTATATAATAAGTGTTTCTAGTAGATAAAATATAATGACATGGAATATGATGTGTCATCCACGTCAAGCAAGTGAGATACACACACGGTCAGAGGGGTTTAAAATATAGATTTTGAACAAGTTGAAGTGTCTGGATAAAAAAAAGAAAAGTAGGAGGACCGGCATGACAAAGTGACACAACACCAACCATAACATATCAACTTTTCCATTGATGTATATGATGGATGTTTCTCTGTTTTGAAATAGTTTTAGACTTTGTTCGAAGAACTAAACATAAAATTGTTAACAGCTCTACGACTGGGTCGTCTTTGTAAGCAAGGGGCAAAGCTACACTTTGGTAAGGATGGTTCGTTGGAAAATTACACTGTTTAAATTAGGTAAAATATTAGGTTTTAGAAGTATATAAAATATATTAAACACCCTTTATCGGGATTGTTTTTACTTCTTTCGACATAACCTTAAGTGATTGATACTTAAAGTTGTTGGTGATTGGTTTGTTCGAATTCTGCTGTTTATTGAATTTAAGTTGGAAGCTTTAAAAATCGAAAATGATTATAGGTTCGTTGGTGATCAATTGGAACATGAGAGAACGGGTTGAGTTCGAAAATGAAATTCGCCGATTGGAATATGATTTGTAGTGTGTGATTGAGCTGAAAAAATAAAGTAGCTCCTGACTTGCCAATGTTGAGCTTTTTGTAAAAGAAAATTCAGCTCAATCATACGTAAAGTTTTGCAATTTCGATCGTATATGCCTAAAGTTAGGTCCCAAGTGGCTAAACTTGCAAATTTTGATACACTACGATTATAGCTTAAATAAATAGTGGTCCCAAAATCGATTACATGTGCACAGAAGGGATGATTTGACTCTAAAGCTAAAAATAAGGGACCATTTTGAACTTTTTCTCAACATTATCGTCCAAAATAAAAACAGTACTAAAACCGAAATCCTGACATAACTGAACAATGTAAGGAGGGAAAACAAAAAGGAAACCCTAAGATTTATGTTGTCCGAGCCACACTTCCCTCATTTCGCAGAGGCTTTTTACCTTCAAACCCTCTCTGCAACTTTTGTAAGTTCCTTTAATTAGTTATTTATTGCCATATTGGTGTGTTTTTATCTTTTTGTTAATTACTTGATTGATTCCTTAATCTTTGCCCTTTCACGTGATCAAGCTTTACCTAAACTTTGAATCATGTCCATGTTTTAATGTTTTTGAGTTTCTTGAACCATTATTATAGTACCCATCTTTCATGATATATTACAATCGGTTGTTTTTCTGCTTTAATTTGCAGGTACCCAGGTCATGACACTAGTTCAATGCTTCACAGAACTCTTGGGTTCACTATTTAATAAAAGGCCAAAATCATGCGCAGCCACCTAAACTTGTTCGGATTTTCCTCTTGGATACTTTATCTAAGACTTGTTCCTATTAAACACTTATATTATTCAAAATTTATACCTATTAGACACTTTTTGCTGACATGGCTTGGTGTGTGTGATACACCTCCACTTAGAGCGTGAGATGTACTTTTTTTAAGCTTTTTTTTTTAAATCTCTTTCTTCTTCATTCTTTTAGTTTATTTTTAAATCTCTTTCTTCTTCATTCTTCCTTTGCCGTAGCTTCTGCTCCCATCACCACCATTGGCGCCATCGCCGACACTGCTGCCGCCGCCATCCACCTTTCTCTTCTTTCTTCAGTCACCTCATCTCCTCCACCATCGCAGTTGTTTTAACTTAGGATCTGCCATTATCGCTGCCACCAAGCAGTTTTTTCCTATTTTTCGAACCAGCACCACCCCCTTCTGCCATCATCGTCATCGACGCTGCCACCAATCCATTTATCACTTTTTTCATCTTTTTTGGTTATGAAAACCACCACCACCATCTCCTCCTTTCACTTTGATACTGACAATCACCACCACTTTGCTCGCCGGGAAAAATGGTGATCACCACTGCCGCCACTCTTTTTCTATTCTCGTTCTTCTCTTTTCCAAAAAATACTAGATCAAAAACTAAAAATATCAGATCTAAAACTACAAATGAATTAGTAGTAAAAACCAAAAAATATGTGGTTAGAGATGGTGCCTGATGGATTTAGCAAAAGATAGGAAATGGGTTAAGGTGGATTCGGTGGGGTTTAGAATTAGTTTTTTTCTTCCTTAAAAATTGGTTTTCTTTTTTTCCCTCATAATTCATTTTGTTAATTATTAGTTCGGACTCAAATGCCAAATGTCATCAGTTAATTCGTCAGTTTGCCACATCATTGGCGAGTGTGTTACACTCTCTTTATTTTTTTGCCAGTTATCAAAAAAGTGTCTAATGGGTACAAAATTTGAATAATATAAGTGTTCAATAGGAACAAGCCA
The DNA here is from genome assembly GCF_001879085.1 of Nicotiana attenuata. Taxonomy (NCBI): domain Eukaryota; kingdom Viridiplantae; phylum Streptophyta; class Magnoliopsida; order Solanales; family Solanaceae; genus Nicotiana; species Nicotiana attenuata. Next base: position 14,851,647 of record NC_031996.1, on the reverse strand, counting down.
AGAGGAAAATTTGGACAAGTTTAGGTGGCTGCGTATGATTTTGGCCTTAATAAAATATGTAGAGGTGATGAGGAACTTGCTGAAATTTTCGGACGTTTGCCTAATTGTGTCGTCATTGATATCCTGAGTAGACTTCCTATTGATTCCCTTGTTAGATTTCGAAGGGATTGTAGGGATTCGAGAGCTTTGATCTCATCACAGTATTTTACCACCTTACATCTCAGTAGAGCTAGACCCATGCTTCTTCTGCATGATTGTTATGATCCTACCAAGCATAAGAAACGGCTTTATGTGCTCGGTGAAAACCTTAATAAGAAGGAGCTGATGCTCACAGAACTTTATCTCCAACCTGAGCTTATGATTAATAAGCACCTAGGACTAGGACAACGCTCCTCTTCTCCTATATACTCTTGTCAAGGAGTTCTTCTGTTTGCTAATAATAACTACTGGCCTCGTACCACTTATTATGTTTTGAACCCGATAACTCAGGAGGAAGTATTTGTACAACATACACATCACCCTGGCCGATTATGTGCTTTTTATTTTTGTCGAGGATTCAAACTTTTTTATGCGCAAGTACGACGCAGTTGGTGTCAGTATTTAGTATATATATTCAAGACACAGACGTGGAGGAAAGTCCGTTCATCATGCACTTTCAACTTTTTGCCGTATCGTCGCTCTCCAGCAATTGTTAATGGAGCATTGCATTGGATCGTGTACACTTACTTAAAAAAGGACCTTCCTAATTGTGCAAATGGAATCATGGTTTTTAGAATGGATAAGGAAGAACTCTCTGCTATGCCTCATCCTGGAAGTGTGTGCAAGGCAAAGCAAGTGCATGAAACGATAACTGTTTGTCTTTCTGTCACTTGCTTGTCTCTGAGCTTGCAGTGTATATATGGATCTTGGAGGACTATGAAATGTATAAGGTTAATATCTGCAATACAAGATTCTTTCCTCTTGGTTTGCCTTACGGCGGAGTACCTAGAAACGTTTATTGGTGGATAAAGTTTTTCTATATCCAAGACGGTAAACTTGTATTTTACTACATGGGTAGTGTCTTTTCTTATAATTTAGATCATAAAACTGTGAAGGGATTCAAACTGCCGCAAATGTTATTTGCTTTAGGGACTTATATAAAGAGCCTAGTGGCAATAGCTTAACTCCCCTCACTTCTTTTGTTCTTATTCTTTACCTTTCTAACTTTGGTGTTCTTTAGAGTTATCGTTGGGTTGGTGATATCTAAATAAAGTATGTTTAAGCATGTAATTCTTATATAAAGAGCCTACTGACAATAGCTTAACTCCCCTCGCTTCTTTGATACTCCATTATTCTTTACTGTTGGTTCTTGATAAAAGAAATTAAGGGAAATAACTGGGAAGATGACAAGAAAATAAAAAAATATACTGAATAGATGTAAAAGGAACTGAAGCTGAAAATACTATATTATTTTACTGCATTTGGACTACAATTTATAAGAGAAATACTAACTTAAAAGACCTAAAAATCAGCACAAAATATGCTGAAAATAATTAACTCCTAGAGACTAGTTCACTCCTAAAGACTAGTTCAAAATTACTTCAAATTCAAACTAAATTACTGCAGTAAATAGCTGAAACAGTAAAATAATTTTACTGAGAGCAGCTTCTACGGCATATTTCTAACACTCCTCCTTGCTTTTGAAGCTGCAACTTCTGAATTTGTCCCTTGTAAACCTTTAACTGGAAGCGACTTTGTACGTAAATCTGCCAACTGATCTTTGGACTTGCAGTGAATCGAGTTCACTTCTGTATTTTGCTGCATCTCATGATTGTTAATGAAATAAGTTGGCTCGTTTTTCAGCTTCATTTGCATCTTGCCTTGAGACTTGTCAACTTTCTTCCAGAATTGCATTTTGCCTTGAGACTTGTCAACTTTCTTCCAGAATTGCATTTTCTGAAATATTGACAACTTCTTCCTTACCTTATTTTCACATATGTCCTCAGTTGGAGAATTACCTGTACTTAGTAGATTCTTTTGGCTCCATTCTTCATCTTCGGTTGGATCAAATGAGAAATTTTTACCTCTCATTTCAACCCTTAAAATCTCAAGTCCAGTTGCATCATAAATGAAACAATATTTATCTTCAAAGGATACTTTAAATCCTTTTTCCATTAGTTGTCCAACACTTAATAAATTTTGATCAATATCAGGAACATAAAGAACATATGAAATTTTCTTAGTACCTGAATTTGTTGGGATTGCAACAATTCCTTTTCCTTTAGCAAGAATATAATCACCATTTCCAATTCTGACTTTCTTATTTCCTATAGACGTGAACTGTTTGAAAAGATTTCTGTCATATGTCATGTGGTTTGTATAACCACTGTCAATCAACCAAAAATCAGACTTTTTGGTTGAAAGAATAGTTGCCACAAACAAGTGATCTTCGTCTTCTTCATTGGCGACTTGGGCATCTGCTTCATGTTTTTGATATTTGCCTTTGCAAATTACAGCTTCATGACCAATTTGGTTGCAAATTTTGCACTTTGCATCTGGCCTCTTCCAACATTTGAATGGTGGATGACCTTTTTTGCCACAGTGCTGACAAGGCGGGTAATTTTTCTTAACATTATTACCCTTGCTTTGAGTTTTGTGGTTGGCTGCCAGGGCTCCTTCAACCATACCATCTTGCCTCATAAGCCTCCTTTGCTCTTGTGCCTGCAATGTATTTAACAATTCTGCCAAGGTAATCTTGGATAGATCCTTTGTATTTTCCAAGGTAGTTATGGATACTTCATATTTTTCAGGCACCGTAACAAGAATTTTTCAACAATTCTTGAATCTTTAAATTTAGTACCAAGCAATCTTACCTTGTTAACAATGCCAAGCAACCGATCATAGTATTCTTTTACAATCTCAGATTCCTTCATTTTCTGCAACTCGAATTCCCTTATTAAATTCAACACCTTCATGCCTCGTATTCTTTCATCTCCTGTATATTCTCCCTTCAGATAATCCCAGATTTTTTTTGCTGATTTGAGAGCCATAACTCTCGTAAAAATTGTTGCAGACACACCAGCAAACAAAGTTGCTTTCGCCTTTGATTTCCTGGTTTTCTTTTCCTTGTGACTCTTGATCTGGGCCACCGTGGGATTGTTAGGCAGCGGAAGAACATCATTATCCTCTTCCACGGCCTCCCAAAGATATAAAGCCTCCAAGTAAGTCTCCATTCTCACTGCCCACAATTGGTAATTTTCACCATCAAAGACTGGAGGAGCCAATTGAGAAAAAACTCATTTCAGTCTCCATCTCACTCAAGAAAAGATTTTACTTAGGTCCCTTAAGAAGATGGCTCTGATACCAATTGTTGGTTCTTGATAAAAGAAATTAAGGGAAATAACTGGGAAAATGACAAGAAAATAAAAAAATATACTGGAATAGATGTAAAAGGAACTGAAGCTGAAAATACTATATTATTTTACTGCATTTGGACTACAATTTATAAGAGAAATACTAACTTAAAAGACCTAAAAATCAGCACAAAATATGCTGAAAATAACTAACTCCTAGAGACTAGTTCACTCCTAAAGACTAGTTCAAAATTATTTTAAATTCAAACTAAATTACTGCAGTAAATAGCTGAAACAGTAAAATAATTTTACTGAGAGCAGCTTCTAAAGCATATTTCTAACATTTACCTTTCTAATTTTGGTGATAGGTTGACTTGTTAGTATTCTGCATAAAGAATGTGTACTTGCATTCAACTTTCTCCAACTGTTGAAATGTCATGAAGGAGATTGGATCCTCCTCCAGGGAACTGTCAAATGTTATCGCGTAAGTCCATAAGCTATAGGGGCGTGCATATATCCTTATCTAAAGGGGTATTTGTCGACCAAATGACTAGAACTTTCTCCGAAACTCTATTATCCTTTGTGATAATGTAAGCTGAGTTCATGTTTAATGATGTGGCATTGTTTATTTGGCACTTTTATCTCAAGCAAAATTACAATTTTTTTTTGGGGATAATTGTGGTGTCAGGGCTAGCTTGTGCAAACCTTGACTAATTCAATGGTTATCTGCTACCTCCCACCAAAATAGTTGTAACTTGTAATTGTTTGATGATTTTTTAATACAAAAATTAGTTTTCTAACGTTGTTGCAATAGACATTTAGTTCAATGACTGACTATATGTGAATTACTCTGGAAAAAAAAGAAAGAATATCTTTTGGTTTGGAGGGTGTTCCATACGGCCGCCAGATGATACTTTAATGTAAATGAGTTGTGCAATTCTTTGTCTGTGTTTTTGATGCTTCAATCGGTCAGCTTGCTTTGCTGGAATTAAGTTTGAATGTTTTCCTCTAAAGCTTTTATCTGTAAAGTGATGGATAGGAATCTGACAACCGTATTGAACTGGAAAATGAGATGTGATCACAAATATGGGGAAGAGAGGTTATCGATTCATAAATAGATGCTTTACAATAAAACTTGTACGTTTTGTGGGATTATGTGTTGTGAATTATTTTGAGGAATGTGACTTCTGTAGGAGCTTTATCAATGATTCTAATGAAGCTATGGCAACTCGAGAGGGATCGAAGATACTGATTCTAAGGTTCTCATTAGAATCAGTCTCTTTAATTCCTGAGACTGATTCTAAGTTTCTTATATATTGATGCTCAAGGAGGGTTTTTTCCCCTTGGAAAATTTTATATCACATCAAAAAACTTCAATAAGGGGTCTCAATAATACGGAGTGCACAGTTTCTATATCACAAACCCCTGATGGAAATTCTGAGTGTTTTAACTAAGACACAGTCACTGTTCTATATCAAAACAACATTAAGTAGGGACAATAGTGAAACCATTCAAACAAACCTCATTAGAGAATTTGAGTCTGTTTTAAAAGGTAGAATCGGGACTAGCCTCAGAGCGAGGCATCAAAAAGCTCCTTTAGGCTTATGTGCGGGGTCTTGTCTCGTGTCGCTATGTATCCAACGGTTCTTTATGCAATTATATGTATCTCAAGTCTCCTTAACTAACCGTCAACTCTTCGAAAATAAAAGAGAGCTAAAACAGCCAATTTGAACAGCAGAAGATATAATGAACTTATTAAAAACCTCATACAAAATAGCAAAAGGAACCATTTCCAACTATAAACCTACGGACGAAATAAACACATTTGGAACTGATAACTTACTTGATGCAGATGGAGAGGTGGCCTTAAAAGTGAAGGGCGAGGTTCAAACGGGAAAGGCTTGCGGTGGCACCCAGAGACGAGGAAGGGTGTAGTAATCAACGAAATATTTCGGGGAGTTGAAAGATTTTATGTCCCCATTCTCCATGTGTTCTCTTTTTGGCTGCAAATATACAAGTGCCTAAACTCCCACCGTGAAGTGAGATTTAAATTTTGAAAAAAAGAAAAGAAAGTGCTACACTTAAATTTTTAAAAGTCACAAGGCATTGCAATGGATGATAACATGGAAGAAGGGAACTTGGGCCTTACCAAGATGAGTAAATTATGGGTGATCATTTAACTTTGTGTTCATTATGCAAAAGTCATTTTTCTTCTTCTTGTTGCGTAAAAATCATTCAACTTTTACTTTTCCATTTAAGCTATATCTAGTATTTTTAATTATTTAACTGATAGCCAGTGTTAGCAAATTTCTAGCAAAAGCCTTTTTGTTGCTTCTCAAACAAACTCCTCCAACAACACCAATCACAACATATCAACTTTTCTATTGATGTATATGTTATTGATGGATGTTCCTCTGGTTTTAAAATAGTTTTAGACATTAATTTGTTCGAAGAACTAATGGTAAAATTGTTAACAACTCTACAGCTTGGTCTTTGTAAATTAGTGATTGACACTTGAAGTTTTTGGTGATTGAATTTTTCGAACTCTATTGGGTATTGAATTTGAGGGTGAGTTCGAAACTGAAATTCGCCGAACTTCGATAGTGTATACTTAAAATTAGGTCCGAAGTGGCTAATTGTAAATTTTAATACACTACATTGTAGCTTAAATAATGGTCCCAAAATTAACTATATGTTCACTTGCCCCATTGTCCACTGGAAACCAAATTGAGTAATCGGTGCCGTATGCCTACTGGAAATATCGGTTAATACCATATATAATTAAAATAATTTATTTTACTATGTATACCTACTTCAAAAATTTATTATAATTATTCATTATTCCACATTTGAACGGACTGTAATCTTATATCTTTTCCCTCTCCGCTTTTTTTTTTCCCCCCAGTTTCTCCCCCTCTCTTCATTACTCAATTTAATTTGAATTTCTTCGCAGTTACTGCGTTTTAATCCTGAAATAAGTAGGTTACTTACGGTGTTACTAATGGACAACAACAACAACAACATTGTTTACCTCGAAAATACGAGTAACAATTAAACTTGATTTGTGGTTATAAAGATATGTGATTTAGTTCATTACCAATTAATAATCAAGAAGTATAAAGTATAAATGAGAGAAATGAATGAATCAAACCGGTGTAACTTAAGCAATATCGACCTCGAGACTAGTGACCTCGAGATGGTTTAAGAACAACAAGGCAAGAACAATAAAGCTAAGGATAGCTCTGATGAACAATAAGCGAGAAAAGTAGGATAGTATATTCTTTGTCAATGATTAGATAATGTTACAAATGATTGGGGTCCCCTTTATATAATAGGGGAACCCTAAATAAGGTACATTTCCATTTACAGTAAAGAATCTTATTGGTACAGCTGTCTAACCGCCTAGTACGGAATCATACAATTCTATTCCGGAATTTGCGCCATGATTTTGGGGACGTGGCAGGAATCTCGCTCATTCTAATAGAAATCCATAACGACATTATTTCGGGGTCGAGTACACTCGGCTTCGTTCATCGTACTTCAATCTTCGGGCCTTGCACTCTGTCTTTGAGCTCGAGTCTGATCCGTCGGGCTCGAACTCGACCTTACCCAAACTCGGGCTTAAAACGATCCCTCGAGCCTGGAAAATCGCGCATACCGTATACAGATAGTCCCCGCATTTCTTAGAATAAGATGATAAGAAACGATTTGAATCTCGATCTCTCGGAGTCTCTAACGATAATGTCATTTCCATGACGTAGGCGTTCGATGTGACCGAAACGTCCCGTCGGTTCGTTTCCCCAAAACATTAAATGCACGCTAGTAATGGTCGGCCACTAGCGTCGCCGAACCGTCGCCCCTCATCTATAAATATGGGGTTCCTTCTTTGAACTAAAAACTTTATCTCTTCATTGTATTTACCTTGCTCACTTTTTCCTTTTCATCTCCTTCTCCTCTAACTCCGGTCACCGGAAAACTTCAAGCTCCTGTAAAACACAACGCTCTGCTACCGCCTATATTCCTTAGTTTGACCTATGGCTAAAACTTTCAAAACAGTCCCCCAAGTCTTCTTCTACTTCCCGGCTGGCCAAACCGGTGGCGCCATCGGCTCTTCGCGAAATCACCCCCGACCCTTGCATGATAAAGAAGGATTTTAATGTCGAAAATCCTCCCGATATCCTCGGCCGATATGAACATGTATCTCGATACATTAGTTCGATATCAAAGAAGCACCTCAAATCCATGAAGAAGGACTGCGTCTGGCAAGGCGAGGTCGTGGTTCAGATCTCATGCCCCGAGGAAAGCATCACTACACATGTGGAGGGATTTTTAAGTGTTTACACTTACCCCTGTCACACCTCTTTTTTACTACCCCGGAAGGGGATAGGGAAGTTTTTTCCAATTTAAGCGACAATCGAAACGAGATTGTTTTATTTATTCAGAGTCGCCACTTGGGATAATTTATGGTGTCCCAAGTCACCGGTTCAAATCCCGAATCGAGGAAGATTGACTCTGTTTTATAGTCCGCGAACACAGAAATCCGGGTAAGGAATTATGTTAACCCGGAGAAGGTGTTAGGCATTCCCGGATTCCGTGGTTCTAGCACGATCGCTCAACTATTATCATTGGCCTAATTATCTGATTTTAAAACACTTTTAAACCTATATGCATTTTTAACTTTAAAACCGCTTTTGTTTATTTAAGGAATTATTTCAAGGTTATTTAAAACACATCGTAAGCCATGTGAGTCACGAAATACACCTGTGAGTCACGACACGTTCTATTTAACCTTGTTGGAAATTAAAACCGGATCACATGAAATGTACACATGAATTTTAGTAATAGCCGTGATAATTGTAATTAACGCGCCTAAAGCAAACTACGAAGTCCATTTTAATATCTAAGTTATAACGTTTGTAAGGGCCATAAGCGATTTAATTAGGATGGCTCGCCTCACTTTATTTTAAAAGATTGCACTTAGCTAAAGCAAACTACGGATGTTCATAATTTATTTTCTTAAACTAATTTGAGATTATTGAGAGGCCATGAATTATGGAAATAACTCTGTGGATAAAGTATACCATTTATTAAACCAAAGGTTTGTTTCAATTCAACACTTTACGGCCAAATTATTTAAATTAGATATCGACTTAACTCGTGAAACAACCGCACATAATGAGCAAAACAGATGGACCCAATAATTGAAATAACAATTTCAAAGACATGATCAGATAAAAAGTGAAAAGATCCTAACAAGATAAATTCTATACCAAAAGACTAAATTGCTAATGCTTCTGATTCAACAGAAAAACCTACATTTTGCAACTTAAGAAATTAATATTAAACTTCTCACCAAGTAATGCACCGCCCTTTATTAATTCAAAATCAATCTGCTTTTACTTCCCAAACTTGTTTTATCAAATTTAATTAGTAAATTCAACAGCAAAATCAAACTAGTTCATAAAGCTACACTAGCAATAGCACGTCGTTAAAATTTGCACCAAAGCATCAAAATTGCACAAAACACTAAATCAAAATTAATTAGATTCAAACTTTGAATCCGAAACTTTAACTGTTTTATAGCTCCGCAATCCGAAAGTGAACTAAACCATGAACGATCCAATCGAACTCGGTGGACTCGGCCCAGACCTCAACTCGACTCAGAAACTCTAACACCTCTTGCTGACCTTGCGAGATCAGCTATTACCGACTGTTTTTCTGGCGAAATTAGGAAGAAAAATGGTTGAGGGCTGCTGCGAATTGCTTGCAAAGGAAGAAGGAAACGCTCCTTTTATTTTCTTTTCTAATTTCTCACCCTTTTTAAGTCTGATCTTTTTTTGGAATGGTTTAGCTCCCCTTTTGTATATTTTCAGCTCCTCTCTTTTTCGTTCTTTTCTTAATATCTGATCCCCCCCCCCCCCCCCC
>NC_031996.1:14837545-14842370 GCF_001879085.1 Nicotiana attenuata | reverse complement strand
CCTCTTTCCTTTTGGGGTGTGTGTGATATATAGCTCAAAGATGGAAAGAGTAGTCTGTTGTCACGTGGGAGTGTGCGAGGCGAGTGGTCCCCAGTCCATGTGCAGGTGAATTGTGAGGGGTCCACTATAAAGAGTAGATGAACTTTCTTTTTAGTCTTCATCCCCCACCCCCCCCCTCTCCTCTTTTTTTAATATATAAGAAGTCAGAATAGTCTAATAAACACTTCTACTTATTCCGTTTTGTCATCCCGGTCCCGATACTTTATGGAGTTTCATCCAAACACTTATAGTTGTTAAAACTCACTATTTTAAACCCTTCCGGCCTCGCGTGTACTTCAAACGCCCGAAGTGGATGACACATCATCATCCACATCTGATTTTTAATGATAAATCATTGTTTTTTTCACTTTAATTTCAAGAATTTTAATTTTTGTTTTCTTTTTGCACTCTTCTTTTTGCAGAAACAATAGGAGTTTCTTCCTTTACTAGCGACACCATTGTCATGGACAATTAAAAATCCCCCGTCTCTTGGTTTCAGAGATTTTGGTCCAACACCGCCACCCGCTACTTCAAATTTATCATATGAACCACCTTGAACTCCTTTCCTCCATTGATATATGCCAATGCACCACCACTTAAATTCCTCAATATCCTCATATTTATACATTGTACACCTACCCAATCACAAAGGCCTTCATCAACCACTCTTCACCCTCCAAAACCACCATATCTCAACGGTAAACTACCAAAAAAAAGTTTCTTCAGCTTCTCTCCATCAAATAAAAATTCACCATTATATATCAAGTCCACCACCTGTAAATTCATTAGTCCTGAAAAGATTGTTACCCAAAATAAATTCAACACTGTAATGACCACAAATCTAAATCATCTGAGAAACATTAATGGTGGTTGCTCTTAGAAAAGAGTTCTTAATATTTTTTTCTAAAATTTTGATTGAAAGTTTGTGAAAACAAATAGGGGAAAAAACGGGAAAGGCATAAGGGGAGAAAGAAAAAAGAAATGGAAGAGGGGTAGGGAAAGAATGGAAGATGGTAATTGCAGAAAGAGAATACGACATAGGGGAGGGGTGGGGTAAAGAAGAAAGAAGAGACCCATTTTGTTTTTTGTTATTATTTTTTGTTTTTTTCTTTTTCTTTTTTCTATTTTTAGTCTAAGTTTTAATTTTTACGCTCGTTGTTGTACGCGTGAAGTCCAACTCCGTCATTAAGTTGCCACGTATGTTTGGTCAACGGTCAGAGGGATTTAAAGTAGTGTATTTTAATAACTATAAGTGTTTGGATGAAACTCCGTAGAGTATGAGGACCGATATGGCAAAATAGGACAAGTAGAAGTGTTTATTAGGCTATTCTGCCATATAAGAAAGATAAGTTAGTCTAGCTTCATAACAAAATCATTCTTTTCATTTTTCTCTTTTTGCTTTTCACGTTCTCTTTTTCTTCTTTTGTTCTTTTGTCTTTTTTTTTGTTTGTTTGTTTGTTTTCAATTCTTTTCTTATGAAAAATGAAACAAGAATTAATATTTACCTAACTAATAGGACATCCAAAGAAAGAGACAAAATAATTATATTTTAAAATCTAATCCTATTCTATATTTTATTAAATACCTACAACTTAGAAGTAACACTAAACTAAGTGGATTTTTTTTTACAACTTTTCATTTTATCATTTGAAAACAAAATGTTGATACTACATTAGTATAAACTAAAAGCAACTAGATAAATTATTTATTAGCTAAAGTGAAGAAAAATATTTTTGTAATTTTTATTTTGTGATAAAATAAAGTAAAAGGGTCAAACTAGTAATAACTATATTAGACCTAAACTAAATATTTAAATACACAAATGTGAAAATCTTGGGGAGGGTCAAAATCACATGTCTACAGCTGCCCCCCTTTGACTGGAAATACAAAGTATGTTCAGACAAAGAACGACTAGGCATGCTTTTTGACCCGACCCTTATTTAAAGAGACAAAAAGCTAGTAGAAAGGAGAATGTGACCGAGCACTGGTGTCACACCTCCTTTTTTACACACCTACCCCGAAGGATAATGTATAAGGGAGTTTTTCCATTTAAAGTGACATTATTCGAAATGGGATTATTTATTTGATTTAGAGTCGCCACTTGGAATAGGATTGGCTTTTGGTGTCCCAAGTCACCGGTTTAACTTAAATCCCAAATCGAGGAAAATTGTCGACTTCTCAATTGGAGTCTGCGAACCAGAAATTCTGAATAAGGAATTCTGTTGACCCGAGGGAAGGTGTTAGGCACCCCCGGATCCCGTGGTTCTAGCAAGGTCGCTTAAATTATTATGAATGGCTAAAATCTGATTTTAATACATGCTCAAACCTATAATGCAATTTCAGAATTATTTAACCGCTTTTAGTTAACTTTTAAGAAAGTGAATGTCGTTAAAAAACGTGTTTTTGGATCATGTCACATGAAATGCACCCGGATCCTCGACACATTTTTATTCAACGTTTTTGAATTTGGATTTGGGTTACATGAAATGCACACGCGTATTTAAGAAGGTAAAATTATTAAAAAGCGTGCCTAAAGCGATTAACGAGTTATTATCTTTGCGGAGGGCCGTGAAATTCGCTAAACGGTACGCCCCGAATTTTAAGTATTTTTAATTAAGCATTTAATGAGGGCCCCGCAATTTATGCATTTTTGTTCGGCGAGGCTCATCTCACTTTATTATTTACAGGCCAAACTAAAGCAAACTACGATTTTCTATTTATTTTTTGTCTCTAAAAGGGCCTAATTAATTTTCATTTATAAATTTGGGCCTCGAGTTCAAGTCCGAATTCAAACAAAAGGAGGGACCCTCTTAATTTGAACCCACTACCTAACTCGAAAACCTAAATTCATATTGCAAATTAATTTCCATATCCCTAGTATAATTTTTAAAAAGGGGTTTTAACTTCTAGCAATTTTGGGCCTTCAAACTTGGCCCTATGCAGGGAGAAGGAAAACACAGCTTGTATTAAAATTTGCCCTGCTTTGGGCTTCTTATTATAACACTAAGCCCAAAAATAGTGTAAATATATGGGCCTAGTTGTCTTGGCTCATGAATGAGCCCAAACCAATATTGACGGTAATGGCTAGGCCTGGTAACAGCTTTGTAAAAAAAAAACAAATGCTTCTCTTATTCAAATCAAATTCTAAAGCAAATATTTCACACAGTTTCAACTTATTTTGTCTATTGATAACTAATTCGATCCACCTAGAATCTAACAGTTAATTAATTTCAAATCAAAACTCATTAATGACCTGGGAGTTGGACGCAATTGCTGATACTCATTAATCTGCTCACTTCTAACTATTGTTATCCAAATTGACTTATGAACCCCAAACTGGCATATAGTATGGATGTAAAATACCCTACTGCTTTACAACATGCTGAATATGAATAAATTCTTGTGAGTTGCAATTTTCAACAGGCATATGGTGAACAAATTAAAATAGCAAATCATTTTGAGTCTACAAGGCAGGCTAATTCTACATTTAGTAAGAAAGTTCATGCTTCTTCCGTGTTCGACCTCTAACCAGTAAACTATTCTAAGCTTAAATTCCAACTAACATGAAAATTCAAGGATGAACTAACTATACTATGCTGAAGCTATTTGCAGAACATTCATACAGTTAAAAAGTCCAACAGTCCGAATTAATTACATCATTCAATTACTCAAATTTTAACTAAACTAATCTACGAGCATATTCAGGAAATAAATAATAAGAGCAGCCAACAAGGGATCAATTTGAAGCTTCTATTTCACATCTCAAATCAAGCATACAGTGTCGTGGATTCAGAACTTGTACCTGGAAATTTGCACAAATGAAATGAAATTGAGGATCAGTTGAGCAGCAGAAATACAGCAGCAATAAAATCGATTTTGAACCCAGAAAATAGTGTCAATCAGCCCAGGAGTTGATTTCAGATTGCAAAACCAGTAAACAACCAAAAATAAGCTTGAGCGACCCAAAATCGACTTGATATAACCCCCAGGATCCCTGAAACCTTCACTACTGAATTGGCAGGACCATTTAAACCATTTTTCAACCTTATTCAAGCTGGAAATTGAATTTCAGAACCTGAAACTTTGAGATCACTCCACAAATTCAATGGAACGGTGATTTTGGGAGTTTTTGTGTTAAATTTGGGCTTTTGAAGAACAAAGATCTAAAATGAACTCTCTAACTCTCAGATTTCAGTTTTGGTTTTTGAATTTTTGAAATTCAAATTTTCAGATGTTCAAACTTGTGAAACAAGGCAGTAGAGACTGCCTTTTATAGGCAGAAATTGAAGGCTCTCTCAGATTTTCAGTTTACACCCTTAGCCCCTCTTTTATTTTCAGTTTTTAGCTAGTTAGTCCCTAAGGTTTTGACTTGTTTCTCAAGTTAAACACTAAACTACTGAAATTCTAATTAACACCCCTATCTAGAAGCTTCTAGGGAATTCTATTTCAGTTACTTCAAGATTCCTTTTATCAAAAATTCCTAAACTACCCTTTTAGTCAATCTGAAATTACCAACCTAGTCAAACTATCCCCCGACCCTGTTAAGCTTAGTCCAAACTAAACAGAGTTAATCAATCAGGGCTAGGGTGTATTCAGCTATATCCAAACCAATCCTAAAGTTGAAATAATCAAAATCTAACTAATCGAATTAATTCTAATTATAATCCAAGATAAGCAGTGAATTTAACAGTAAACGAACAGAATTGAAACTAAAATCAAATTAACAATAACATTCATGATCATTAAATCGAAACCAAACACTAAATCAAACCAAACATAAAATCAA
>NC_031996.1:14828846-14834087 GCF_001879085.1 Nicotiana attenuata | reverse complement strand
ACCTGTTTTCAACAAAGAACAATTTGTTAGTTTGAAACGGTGGTTGATTTTGTGGCCTTGATCATCTCAATTGCTTGATCCCGACCCCATTTCCGTTGAGAACTTTGCTATTCGTTTTCCTTGAGGGTGAATCTCTTTTCAAACCGACCGGGCTCAGCCTTCGGGATTTCATTATGACTCGCACGTGTGGGCTCTGACCTTTTCACTTTATTCTGCGTTTGCCTTTGATTTTCTTTCTTTTCCAATGTTCTTGCTTCGGAAGCATCAATCACTATGGTCAATCGAGATTGGCCTGACGCACTCGCTGAGGCTGGGTATTTCTTCGACTCTGACCAGGCGGAACCCTGTGAAACCGGTCCTGCCACCTTTTCTTTGTACTAGTTACGGAATCAGAGTTAAATCAAAAGGGATTCAAAGAGAAGTATGCAGAAAGGCAATCATATGAGTTTAAAGAGAGGCATCCCTTTCGGGGGAAAAGAAGGACTTATCTGGGGTGTGCATGCTGGCTTCAAATGAAAATGACATGCTTCTTGGACTGGACGCCTGACCCACACAAGCTTTCCAACTTCTCGTGAACCCATTGATTCGCATTTCACAACCAGGGGGCATTGCCAGGACTCTTTCAGTGATGAGATGTCTTCTCTTTGGCCGACAACGCCCTTTGCGGGCTTTCGCCAATCGACCTCTCTCATTTCTCTTCTCACTGTCGCCCGATAGTGCTCTTTGCGAGTTTTTACTAAGCGAAATCTCTCCTTTTCATTTTCTCTACTCACCATCACCTTATGGTGCCCAAAGGTTTTCACCATAAGACTCTCTCATTTTATTTCTCTCAATTTGAATTGTATCAGATTCCAACAATGACGTTTGCCACTTCCATGCCTTTGTCAATTGATCGGAAGGACTTGGACAAGGTTTTGGGGTAAAAAAGCTTTTGGGCGGAACTACAACTTTGGAACCATTTCGGCGGATTCATGGCCGAACCATTATATCATCTGCCCTAGTTTCATCTTTTGGGGAAATTGGGATTTTTGTTTTGGTGTGATTGCACCTCATGGAGAGGCTGCCTACGTATCCTTTTCGGAATCAAGTCAAACATAGTTCAGACAAACATTTGGTTTTGTTGTTTTTGTTTTTGTTTTCTTTTTTTCTTTTCTTTTCATCATATTTTTTTTCTTTTCTTTTTTTCTCTTCTTTTCACCATATTTTCTTTTCTTTTTTTTTCTTTTGTACTTTCGGGTTCCAAAGAGGGTAGCCAAAGAAGCGTAACCGGCTCAAAGGGTTTACGAAGGANCGGGAGATCATCGGTTTTTGGCCGGCATTTGGAAAGAAAAAGCTCCTCGGTTTTTTGGCCGGGAGATCCTCGGTTTTTTGGCCGGGATTTGGAAAGAAAAAGCTCCTCGGTTTTTTGGCCGGGAGATCCTCGGTTTTTTGGCCGGGATTTGGAAAGAAAAAGCTCCTCGGTTTTTTTGCCGGGAGATCCTCGGTTTTTTGGCCGGGATTTGGAAAGATAAAGCTCTTCGGTTTTTTGGCCGGGAGATCCTCGGTTTTTGGCCGGGACATTTTAAGGAATGGGATCCTAGGCTACCATGATTTGTTTTTCTTTTGGGATTTTCATTTTTATTTCCTTTCTTCTTTCTCTTTTTTTTCTTCTTTTGTTTTCCTCTTTATGTGTTTTCCTTTTTATTTAGCAAGACGCATGAAAGAATTTGGGGGGAAAACTTCCTTTTTGGTCGTTTTCCTGCTGCAAAGCTGTTTCAGCGCTTGCGCCTTTCATTTCCTTTTGGATTGCACCTGCTTCTTGCACGGTTGCTTTGAATTAGACCTATTTTCAACAAAGAACAATTTGTTAGTTTGAAACAGTGGTTGGTTTTGTGGCCTTGATCATCTCAATTGCTTGATCCCGGCCCCATTTCCGTTGAGAACTTTGCTGCTCGTTTGCCTTGAGGGTGAATCTCTTTTCAAACCGACCGGGTTCAGCCTTAAGATTTCGTGATGACTCGCCCGTGTGGGCTCTAGCCTTTCCACTTTATTCCGCCCTTGGGACCTTTGCCTTTGTCTTCCTTTCTTTTCCAATGTTTTTGCTTCGAAAGCATCAAACACTATGGTCAGTCGGGATTGGCCTGACGCACTCGCTGAGGCTGGGTATTTTCTTCGACTGGGACCAGGCGGAGCCCTATGAAGCCGGTCCTGCCACCTTTTCTTTGTACTAGTTACGGAATCAGAGTTAAACCGAAAGGGATTCAAAGAAAAGGTATGCAAAAGGCAAGCATATGATTTTAAGGAGAAGCGTCCCTTTCGGGGGGAAAGGAGGACTTATCTGGGGTGCATGCTGGCTTTAAATGAACATGACATGCTTCTTGGACTGGACGCCCGACCCACACAAACTTTCCATCTTCTCGTGAACCCATTGATCCGTATTTCAAAACCAGGGAACCTTGCCAGAACTCTTTTAGTGATGAGATGTCTTCCTTTCGGCCGACAGCGCCCTTTGCGGGTTTTCGCCAATCGACCTCTCTCATTTCTCTTCTCACCGTCGCCCGATAGTGCTCTTTGCGAGTTTTCACTAAGCGGACTCTCTCATTTTCAGTTTCTCTACTCGCCATCGCCTTATGGTGCCCGAAGGTTTTCACCGATAAGACTCTCTCATTTTATTTCTCTCAATTTGCATTGTATCAGATTCCAACCATGACGTTTGCCACTTCCATGCCTTTGTCAATTGATCGGAAGGACTTGGACAAGGTTTTGGGGTAAAAAGAATTTTGGGCGGAACTACAACTTTGGAACCATTTCGGCGGATTCATGGCCGAACCATTATATCATCTGCCCCAGTTTTAGCTCTTGGGGGAAATTGGGATTTTTGTTTTGGTGTGACTGAACCTCAGGGAGAGGCTGCCTACGTATCCTTTCGGAATCAAGTCAGACGTAGTTCAGGCAAACATTTGGTTTTGTTGTTTTTGTTTTTGTTTTCTTTTCTTTTCATCATATTTTTTTCTTTTCTTTTCTTTTCTTCTTTTCACCATATTTTCTTTTCTTCTTTTTTTTTCTTTTGTACTTTCGGGTTCCAAAGAGGGTAGCCAAAGAAGCGTAACCGGCTCAAAGGGTTTACGAAGGATTGATAGTATTTGGGTAGCGAGAAAGAGAGCCTTCGTCATCTCAATTGCACAAAATCCATCATCGCAGGAGGCCTAGACATAATACCTTTTGACTGCGTCTGCATTAACTGCTGTTTCAGGGTCGTTTCCATCGATGTCTCCCAGATACAATGCTCCTCTTGGCAATATCTTTCGGATTATGTATGGACCTTTCCAATTAGGGGCAAACTTCCCTTTTGCTTCCTGGTGATGAGGGAGAATGCGTCTGAGTACCAGCTGTCCCACTTCAAAATTCCTGGGACGCACTTTCTTGTTATAGGCGCGGGCCATTCTTTGTTAGTATAACCGCCCGTGACAAACTGCGGCCATCCGTTTTTCATCAATTAATGACAATTGCTCTAGTCGGGTCTTAACCCACTCACTGTCCTCAATCTCCGCTTCAACGATTATCCGGAGTGAAGGAATTTCTACTTCTGCAGGTATGACAGCTTCAGTACCGTAGACCAACAAGTACGATGTCGCTCCAATTGATGTACGTACTGTGGTACGATACCCGAGTAATGCGAAAGGTAGCTTTTCATGCCATTGCCTGGAGCTTTGAATCATCTTTCTCAAAATCTTCTTGATGTTCTTATTTGCTGCTTCAACGGCACCGTTGGCTTTTGGCCGATAAGGAGTAGAGTTTCTATGCGTTATCTTGAATTGTTCACATACCTCTCCCATCAGACGGTTGTTCAAATTTGCAGCATTATCGGTAATGATAGTCGCAGGAATGCCAAAGCGGCAAATGAGATTAGAGTGCACAAAGTCTATCACAGCTTTCTTGGTGACCGACTTGAGAGTGATGGCCTCAACCCATTTTGTGAAGTAGTCAATTGCCACCAATATAAATCTATGCCCATTCGAAGCTTTTGGCTCGATCGGCCCAGTGACATCCATACCCCAAGCAACAAATGGCCAAGGTGCTGACATCGGATGGAGTTCTGTTGGAGGTGCATGAATCAAATCACCGTGCACCTGACATTGATGGCATTTTCGAACAAAGCTGAAACAGTCCTTTTCCATAGTTATCCAGTAGTATCCCGCTCGCAGAATTTTCTTTGCCAACACATAACCACTCATATGAGGTCCACATACTCCCGCGTGTACTTCATGCATAATTCTTCCGGCTTTCTCGGCATCAACACATCTTAGCAAATTGAGGTCCGGGGTCCTTTTATACAAAACATCACTGCTTAAGAAGAAACCGCTCGCATGCCGTCTAATGGTTCTCTTCTGATCTCCAGTGGCTTGCTCGGGGTATTCTTGTGTTTTCAGAAATCTCTTGATATCATGATACCAGGGCTGAATGCTGGGTTCCGCCTCGACCGCATTACAATACCCGTGCTTTTCTTTGATTTGAATCTCCAGAGGGTCAATATGGGCATTGCCTGGGTAAGGCAGCATTGAAGCTAGAGTAGCGAGTGCATCGGCTAGTTCATTGTGGCACCGAGGGATATACCTGAACTCTATCGACTTGAAGAGTTTGGTGAGATCTTCTACATGCTGTCAATAGGGAATGAGCTTAACATCTCGAGTCTCCCACTCTCCCTGGGCTTGCCGAAAAAATCAAATCAGAGTCCCCCATGATCAATAAATCTTCAACATCTTGGTCAATTGCCATATTCATGCCCATGATGCAAGCTTCGTACTCAGCCGTATTGTTTGTGCAGAAGAATCAGAGCCTAGCTGTAGCTGGGTAGTGCTGACCATTGGGTGATATCAAGATTGCCCCAATGCCTACCTCTTGCATTTACTGCTCCGTCAAAGAACATTTTCCAAGCACGAGTGTCCTCAGAGATGGCTTCTACTGAATTTACCTCCTCATCTGGGAAATATGTGCTCAATGGCTGGTATTCCTCATCAACCGGGTTTTCAGCCAAATGATCTGCCAATGCCTGGGCCTTCATTGCCGTGCGAGTGACGTAGACTATGTCAAATTCGGTGAGCAAGATTTGCCATTTTGCCAGTCTCCCAGTGGGCATCGGTTTCTGGAATATGTACCTCAAAGGATCCAACCTGGTTATTAGATAGGTGGTGTGGGCTTGAAGATAGTGTCTCAACTTTCATGTCAGAGCACAGCATGTCCTTTCCAACAAAGTGTACTTGG
>NC_031996.1:14817543-14826436 GCF_001879085.1 Nicotiana attenuata | reverse complement strand
TCTGGGGTAGGGTGGAAGCCTATCCCGAAAAACTTTTCTGCTATGGGTAGAGTTACCGGCTCGGATATTCCTTGCAAAGCTTTTCCTAACCCTTTTCCTGGTTTGAAACCGTGCCTAATCATTTCTTTGGCCACCATGATTGAAGCATTACACAGGAAAGGCTGGGGACAAGGATTTCCCTCCTCGTGCTGATCTGCCACCACAATTTCAAAGGCTTGATAAACAATATGCTCACTTCCTTCCCTCGCCTCCAAACATGGGATAGATGGGTCACGATAAATGGACTGCTCATCTTCTCCATGGACCACGATTTCCTGATCTTCATATTCGAATTTTACCATTTGGTGGAGGGTAGAGGGCACAGCTCCTGCAGCATGGATCCAGGGCCTTCCTAGAAGAAAATTATAAGATGTATCCACGTCCAAAACCTGGAAGGTTACCTCGAACTCCACCGGACCTATGGTCAATATCAAATCAATTTCACCGATGGTATCCCTCTTAACACCATCAAAAGCTCTCACACAAACATTATTCGGACGAATCCTTCCTGTCCCGATTTCCATCCTTTGCAATGTGGAGAGTGGGCAGATGTCAACCCCCGAGCCTCCATCCACCATGACTCGCTTAACATAATAACCTTCACACTTGACAGTCAGATGCAAGGCTTTGTTGTGAGCTGCGCCTTCCGAAGGCAAGTCATTTTTACTAAAAGAGAGTTGATTGATGGCGAAGAACCTTTCTGCCATCCTTTCGAGCTATTCGACTGAAGTTCCAATTGGCACATACGCCTCATTCAAAGTTTTCATCAAGATCTTTTGATGTTCGGAGGATTTCGTCACCAATGATAGCAGGGACACCTGTTCAGGATATTTCCTTAATTGATCCACTATTTTATAATCAGGCATCTTCATTTTCTGGAAGAAGGCTTCTTCTTCCTCAGCACTCACTGGCTTCTTGGACGGAAAGCGCTTTCGAGCGGCATTGTTTACCTCCTGTACATTTGAATATTTCTCAACAGAGGTTTTCCCTGGAAGTTCTCCCGAAATTTCTTTGCCCTTGTATGTAACCACTGTTTGCTGATAGTTCCATGGCACTGCAGAGGGGTCCGTCATTGGCTTCTGTGGTACGCGTCCAATAACCATTGGCTCATTCAGCCGAGGCGGCTTAATTGTCCCCCGTACCACACAATCTCCTTTTGGCACATACATTATGTCCAGCAGTTATCAGTATTATGCCCTTCAGCTCCTGAATGGTAGGCATAATGGACCCCTCGTTGATAAGCTGGAGATTCCGGGTTCTGCCTGTTTTGGGAATAGGCTGCAGCAGATTCATCTGGACGAGCTTTGGGAACAGACTGGAGTAGGGTTCACCAATCGGCATAAAATTTGGTCGTCTGGGTGGTTCCCGAGGGCGGAAGTTATTTTGCGGTGGTCGGGGATTATATTGGTTCTGGTGAGGAGGTTGATTTCTTTGGAATGGAGGTGGATTTCGGTTAGCTTGTGGTTGCAGTCGGCCGAAGGGTTGAGCGTTCATGACCGCATAAGGTGGAGGAGCGTGAGCCATACCAGTATGAGGATAGTAGTGTTGAGGGATTCTTTCAGAGAACACCGGTCTAGGAGCCCGGTATCTTCTTCCTCCCGATGCTGCCATCACTATTTCTTCTTTCTTTTTGCCTTTGGCCATTCCTCCAGACCCGCCTTGGATAGCTTGGGAGGTTGCTCTTATAGCTGACTGGCTCAAGATTCTACCCGTTTTTAGCCCATTCTCTACCATCTCTCCGATTTTTATTGCCTCTGCGAAGGGCTTGCCCATGGCGGACGTCATATTCTGAAAATAGTCTGCTTCCTGGGCTTGAAGGAAAACAGTGACCATCTCTACCTCATCCATCGGAGGCTTCACTCTTGACGCCTGTTCGCGCCACTTAATTGCATATTCACGGAAACTTTCTGAAGGCTTTTTCTTTAGATTCGCCAAGGAGTTCCTGTCTGGCGCGATGTATATGTTGTACTGAACTCGGGCCAGATCGTCCCAAATATGCCAACGCGAGACATCTTGGTCCATATACCACTCTGAAACGATGCCAATTAAGCTTTCCCCAAAATATGCCATCAACAATTCTTCTTTGCCACCGGCTCCCCGTAACTGATTGCAATACTTCTTCAGGTGAGCAATGGGGTCACCGTGTCCGTCATACTTCTCAAATTTTGGTGTTTTGAACCCTGACGGCAAGTGTACATGCGGGAACATACATAGGTCCGTATAAGAGACACTCTTTTGCCCGCTCAAGCCTTGCATATTTTTCAAGCTCTGCTCGAGGCTTCTCATTCTCTTTGCCATCTCATCCTGCTCTGAGGCTTTGGGGATTTTGTCCTGCCCCGGTGTAAGCTCGTATGGTGGCTGCTGAGAGTAGGTATATTGAGTATAATGAGGAGGGTCAGCCTGAAAGACGGGATTTTAGAAAGTGAAGACTGAAGAGTCAACAGCATGCTTGGGTAGTGATGGTTGTGTGGTTGCGGAGCAGGGTGGATCCGTGAAGATGTTGGGAGCAGGTCCAGACGGGAACACCTGGGGGCGAACCTCAGAAGGTGTTCCGAAGAAATGAGCAGTTATGGTGGGTTGCCCCAAAGGAGTGTTTGGGTGGCTAATGGGGACAGTAGTAGCACCTCCAGATCTAGGGAATAACTCTGGGAATCCGGGAATGGTGCTTGGAGGTTCTTTTCCGTTGTTCCAAGCATCCCACATTTCCATGAGTCGCAGGCGCAAGATCCGATTTTCTTCAGCTGTAAAAGATTCAGAGGCCGGGACCCCCGAGATGGGGCTGTCTTCGGGTATGGGGATTGCAGGCAGAGTCATTTCAGACGACATCTCTGTATTTCCTTTGGATCTGGTGAAATAGCGATGTGAGGCCAGCTTACCACAAACCAACCACTATTTCTAAAAAGCTCAGCTGGAAATGGACAGCAACAACGGTTAGTTTTGAAACAAATAACAGATAGGTAACCGCACATTGGAGTGTGATGCACCTATACAGTTAAATGAATATCTACATGTTTGCTTCGGTTGCATGCGTCATCCCGGCTTTTCTCTTGTTTCTTTTCTTTCTCTTTTTGTTTTTCTCTCATTTTTCTTTTCCCTCTGTTTTCATTTTCTGCTTTTCCCTTTTCTTTGCCATGTTCTTTCTCTCGATTCCTTATTTTCTCTTTCTGCGTTTCTTTCTCTCTTGTTTTTCTTTTCTTTCCTTCCTTCGTACTTTCCCCCTTTTTTGTTCTCTCCTTATTTTTTCTTAGGGTTACGGTCGAATCCTATGGAGATTGCCTACGTATCATGACCCCGCATGAATCAGACCAAGCGTAGTTCTTGCAAATAAATGCAAACATAAATGCAAGAAATAAAGAAACAATTTTTGGGAATTTTCAAATTTTCATTAATAACAACTGCGATTACAAAGCTACTAGACTATTTGTTTTTCTTTTCTCGGAAAAGGAAAGTACAAAAACCAGACTCAAAAGCAAAAATACAGACTCGATTATCTAAGAATACATCAAAGCTTCAAATCCTGGGGCCCGCGGGGCATCACTCGGCATCGCCGCGGGCCTGCGTGCAAGACCCTTTTGCAACTGATCCAGATCATTCATGACCTGGCGAACAAATATCATCACGGAGGCAAAGAACGTGGTACGACCCATCCGCTCACCGGCCTGACACTTCATGACAATATAGTTGGCAATGCTTCTGATTCTTTCCCTGATTTGGCCCTTTTCTTGGAGTAGTCGACTTATCTGTTGGGTACGAGCCTCGAGCACCTGAGAATCCTGGAAGTGAAGGTCTTGTAACAATTTTATTTCCTTTTCCATCTCAGCGATTAACCCATAGCACTGTTCCCTCTCGGCCTGAAATTCCTTGTCCCACCGAGCTGCCTTTTCTTCAAGAGTATTCATTTTTCTTTTCATGTTAGCAATGGTTCCCTCGTAATTTCTCTTCATTTGCTGTACGAACTGGGCTCTTTCCTCAGTCTTCTTTGCCCATTGTGCTCGAAGTCTTGCAATGTTCCCCTCGGATTTCTCCAATTCTTCCTGACAGTCCAAGACTTGCTTCTTTAACCCTTTTATTAATCTCTCGTCGGATAGACTTCTTTCTTGATTCCTGGCATCTATTTTCATTTGTTGAATTTGGGCCTTGAGAGCTTCATTCTCCTGGGCCAATTTCTTTTTATCACCTTCATCGGTTGCGGCTTGCAAGCTGTTTTCAAACCGGAGCTCTTGAACCTGTTTTTCCAATGCTCCTATTCGGGCCCTGTACACCTTTTCTTTGGCTAACCAATGCCATTGCACCTGGGCCTCGTTAGTGAATTGTTGTACATGTGGCCTTTTGGCGGGTCTCTCAGGAATTTGAAATCTTTTACCAAACCAGACCAAGTAGTTGGGATCTACCTCGCCTCTGGCTCGGTCCTGTACTATAGTCTTAGGCTCAAGGTACCTGCATTCATTCCATATTTTTCGGATTCTGCCTTCAGGGAATGCAGCCTTCGGGCCTAACTCGATGACTTGCCCACTCAGGTCTTCATCATTNCTTTCTGTGTTGCGAGATGTTATGATTTGTTGGTTATTGGCACATATGGTGCGGTTCCATCGGGGTCTCATAGTGGAATTCGAGCGGGAAGAGTACTAGGTATTGCTTGGTGGATGGCGTATCGGTTATGTCCTTTCGGGTGTGTAATGTATGTAAATTTCTTCGCGGTGGTTGTGATGATTGTTTTGGTTTTAGACATCATATTGCGCATGGTTGTCAATTTTGGAGCATAGGGACTTGATGTGTTTCATGTGGACTAGCATTTGGATGAGGTCGCGCATTGGACGAAGTTATGTGGATGTATGATCCGGCGAGTTAGATTCGTGTGTTCTGTTTCTATGATAGGAGACGGGTTCTCAGTCTTGTGATGTGATGGAACTGGTGAGCTTGAGGTACAACACTTTCATTGGAGTCATTTTCATGATTTGAGTATGTTCGGACTGTTGCTTATTGGTGCGTGTTTTGCGCAAGTTGTGGCTTAGGCCTGTGTTGATGTGTCATGTCACCAGAGTAGCGTGTTGGATTAGAGGAGATCGTTGGGATCATTAATGAATACGAACAGATTCGATTTCAGCATGTTGGAAGGATAATATCGAGCTTTGGCTCCGAAATTTGCTTTGGCATTTTCCAATAGAGAAGTGGCTTCACGAATGGTTGATCTGGGAAATGGTTATGGCTTATTGCGTGTTTCATTATCATTGGCAGTATATGAAAGTGTTGGAATGAGACTTTAGTTGATAAGAGGTTTTTCTACCGGTATTCGGTTGTTGCGTATAGCTGCTGCGAATAAAAATTATCGTTTCGAGTGTTTGAGTTATGTGGTATATCATATGATTGCAGCCGAGGTTGTAGGTATGGGTTATTACAGCTGGTTCGGGCTCATTCTGAATATAGATGTGAGGTTCTGATCTTGTGTACGATTTCGGAAAGTGCAATGTGGTTCTATGATTAATGGGCTAGGCTGGATTGTGTGATTTTAGTTAAAATGTGTTATCGGACCTATATGAGATAGGGTGACGTGGGATCACCCCCGGGTATATGCATGGTAAGGTTATCCAGCGAGTGGTTGGCTTTTAGAACAACTTTGGGTACGTTCGAGGACGAACGTGTGTTTAAGTGGGGGAGGATGTAACGACCAGACCGGTCGTTTTGAGCTTTTGCACTTTGATCGCCAGTTCTCGAGCATGACTTGCCCCGTGTTATGTATCATGACTAATGTAGATCATTGGTTTTGGCTTTCAGGAAAATTTTGAATGAATTTGAAAGAACGGTTTCAGTTGAAAGCTTGGAATTTGAAAGGTTTGACCAAGAGTTGACTTATTTTTATACGAGCTCGGATCGGAGTTTTTATGATTTGGTTAGCTTCGTTGGGTGATTTATGACTTAGGACCGTGATCGGAATTGGTTTTGGAAGTCCGGTGTAGAATTAGGCTTGAATTGGCGAAGTTAGTATTTTGGCGATTTCCGGTCGATCAGTGAGATTTTGATCCGAGAGTCGGAATGGAATTCCGAGAGTTGCTGTAGCTTCGTTATGTGACTTTTGATGTGTGTGCAAAATTTCAGGTCATTCGGACGTCGATTGGTTGGGTTTTCGATCAAATGCGTGTTTCGAAAGTTTTTGGAAAACTTAGGATTGATTTCGATGTGAATTGATGGTTTTGGTGTTGTTTGAGGTGTTTTGGTGATTGGAACAAGTTTGAATGAGGTTTTAGGATGTGTTGGTGCTTTTGGTTGAGGTCCCGGGGGCCTCGGGTGAGTTTCGGATGGTCAATCAGACCATTTTTGGAGTTTGGAAGTCGCAGAAATTAAAGGTTCAGTGTTGCAGAGATTAATCTCTTTGCGTTCGCGAGAGGAGCCTCGCGTTCGCGTAGAAGGAATTTGGAAGAAGGAATTTAAGCCTTCGCGTTCGCGCTTGAGGGCTCGCATTCGCGAAAGGATGGGAGATGATGCTTCGCGTTCGCATGAGCCCGCTCGCGTTCGCGTATAAGGATTTGGGGTCCAGTGGAATTACTCTTCGCGTTCGCATCAGGTGCCTCGCATTTGCGTAGGTCTGGGAGCTGAGGCATCGCGTTCGCGACCTGTGTGTCGCGTTCGCATAGAGTAAATTTGGTCAACGAAAGGTTGTGCTTCGCGAACGCGAGCGTTTGACCGCGTTCGCGAAGAAGGAAGGGTCAGACCTGGGCAGAATGTTTCAAAACATTTCATCCGCAATTTTGGAGCTCATTTACTCCATTGTTGATCTTTTTGAGAGCTTTTTGAAGGAAATTGAAGAGGGATTGAAGGAGAATCGATTGGAGGTAAGATTTTTGAACTTAAAACTCGTTCTTATTGTGTAATCTACCTAGAAATTCATGGAAATTAAGCCTAAAATTGAAGAACTAGGGGTTGGGATTTTGAAATTTGATTTAGGGATTTGAAGGACCATTTGAGGTCGGATTTGAAATATTAACTCGTGGCGAGATAAGGAACCCGTTGATGTGAAAATTTCTGAGTTTCGAGAAGTGGGCCCGGGGCTCGAGTTTTGGTAATTTCTGGATTTGTGCCCGTTATTGATTATTTTCGATTGGGTTATGTTCCCTTAGCCTATTGTGACGTATTCGTTCTGGTTTTGGTTAGATTCGACGCGCGAGGAGGCCGATTTGAGAGGCAAGGGAATAGCGAGCTAGAGATTTGGCCGGCTTGAGGTGAGTAATGATTGTAAATGATATCCTGAGGGTTTGAAACCTCGGATTGCACACCGTAGTGCTATATTGAGGTGACTTGCACGCCGGATATCGAGCGTGGGGTAGAGCACCGTTGGGGGATTTTGACTTGGTCCGTCCCGATTGATGATTTTACTGCGTATTTGACTGAAACTTATTTGTTATTATCATGATTTGGGTTGATTGCCATATTTGGGCTTCGTGCTAATTATTTGAAACCTTCGGGTGATTTATATCACTGTTTCCTCGCTTTTTTTTTACATACTACTTGAACTCAGTCTTGTTGATTATACTGTTTTACAAACTCAGCCGCTTTAATTGAACTTTGAGACTTAAATGATATTTCCACTGTTATTTGGGTTGAGCAATACTATTTTATTGATTCCCGAGGGGCATATGATGTTTTCTGGACTGAGTGAGGCCGAGGGCCGTGAGGATATGTTGAGTGATGTGAGGAGGCTTTCTGGCCTTGTGAGTGATGTGAGGAGGCTTTCAAGCCTTGTGAGTGATGTGAGGAGGCTTTCAGGCCTAATGAGTGATGTAAGAAGGCTTTCAGGCCTTATGATATATGCCACGAGGTGGATTGATATTGCGCTAGGGCCGTAAGGGGCCCCTCCCGGAGTCTGCACACCCCCAGTGAGCGCCGTCGATGATATACGGATCGGGCTGCACGCCGCAGCGAGATATGGATCGGGTTGCACGCCGCAGCGGTTACTATATGATACTATTATGAGAGTGATCTAAGAGAGAGAGAGAGAGCCCGAGGGGCTGAGAGTGTTCTGAGAGTGAGCCCAAGGGGCTGGTGCTTTTTTGAGATATTGCCCAAGGGGCGAACTTCTATGTGCTCATCTTGCATATTTACTTGCCTTTTTACCTGTTATATTGTGGTATTTGTGCCCGAGGGGCGGATTTTCGGTGCTTATCGGCACTAACGGTTTTGAAATCATTTCGCAACTGTTGGAAAGATCATTTTCAAAAGAGATTTAAACTGAGCCAAGATATTTCTAAAGATTTCACAGGTTCATTGTTTTCTTAAAGGATTGTACCTTGCTTCTATACAGCATGTTGGTTGCTTTACGTGATTTCTTACTGCTCAGTTGTTATTTACCTTTATTACTCACTGAGTTGGAGTACTCACTTTACTCACTGCACCTCGCGTGCACATGCAGGTATTGTTCACCCGGTAGCGGGATTGAGCTGATTAGAGACTATGCTATCGAAGTTGAGCGAGGTGACTGTCAGCGTTCGCAGCACCATGTCTCACTCTTTTGTTCATTATTCCGGTTTTGTACATTTTAGACCCTGTAGTGGATTTACATTCTGATCGATGCTCTTGACTTGTGACACCCCGGTTAGAGCTGTGTTGGGTTGGCTTTCCGCTGATTAATACTATTAAGTCATATTTACGTTGTTTATTTATGTTTAACTATTTTTGGAAAAGTCGAGTGGGTTAGTTAGCTGGCCTCGTCTTCACGAGAGGCGCCATCACGACCAGTGCGGGGTTTGGGTCATGAAAAGTTGGTATCCGAGCCTAGGTTACTAGGTATCACGAGTCATGAGTAGGTTTAGTAGAGTCTCGCGGATCGGTACGGAGACGTCTGTATTTATCCTCGAGAGGTTGC
>NC_031996.1:14795759-14817451 GCF_001879085.1 Nicotiana attenuata | reverse complement strand
ATTTAAACTAAACTAGAGTACTAATATTCATGAAAACATGTTGTATTCATCATCTCTTTCAATATTGATCACACTTTGATTCATGTTTCATATGCCATGTGAAGCTGAAATAATACCTGGAATTGCAGCAAAATAAGAAGGTGAGGATCAGCCAAACAACAGCAGAATAGCAGATGTGATTCAGCAGGAATTCAGTGGATCCAAAGTAGAACCAAGAGTAGGAATAGAATGCAGCAGATTTTCAAAATCGAACTTCAAATTTCAATCAACCAAAACAGAACAAGCTGAAACTAATGATGTTGCTTCAAAGTACTCTTCAACAGGTGAATTGTAACTAATTTCAAGGCCTGGAAATGAATTTAAGCTAGGAAAACTGGAGGAAACAGTGTGTTCTAATTTTGTTTTTGTTTGTTTTTTTTTTGAATTTTTTAGATCTAAACTTTCTCTAAGCTACTAAAACTTTCTCAGATATTTTCCCTCTCAAAAAAACTTTTCAGATTCTCTCCACCTCTAAACTTCTAAAACTATCCCTGCAAGGCAAAGGGGGGCATGCCTTTTATAGACAAAACTAGCAACTTTCAGATTTTGTTTTTACACCCTAAGTCCCTTATTTTGTGACTTCTTTATCAAGCTAGTATTCAAAATATTAACAAAGGCCCTTGCTAGAAACTTCTAAGGCCTTCTTAAGCAATTATGAAAAGATTTCCTGAACCCTATTCCCTAATTTAACCTTAGGCAGATTGTTATTTACCCTTTAACCCTTCCCTTGAACCCCTCTAAGTTTCAAATCATTTAATTTCCCCCTTAAGGTACCGAATATCTACAAATATAACCAAACAAAAAATGCTCTAGCTAAATGCGTTCAAACAGATCAAACTCAAATAAAAATGCACAATGAGAGTGTTTCTAATAAGCTATGAATCAAGTTGAATCAAAGAAACCTAGGCGCCTGAAGTACATAGTAGACAAACATCGACTAGAAATTAAAAATAAAACTATCTCAGGGATTAAACGAGCAGCAAAGATAACAATCTTATGAATTAAGAATTATCTAAACTAACACACTGATTTTTGCAAAAAGAACGACCCTAAAAATGAAGAACAACAGTGTTTAGAATATAAAATGACTAAACAAAAAGCAACCAAAGGAAGAAAAATAAGATCAGACTAGACGACTTACCGAAAAGATAACTCAAAGAAAAAGGAAACTGGTCCTAATCTCTCATAGATTGGTCAAACTCCGGACACAATTGAAAGGGGTTTGATACAACGGACCAGACCCACATGAACCTACTGCTCCCATTGGAAGCAGGAGACTCATGCGGATATGGCCCAGTAGAACCCTAGGCTTCGTCTTCTTCCTTTGTGTTGAAATTGCCTCGATATGAAAGGGCTTTCAAGGAAGTTTCGTAGGCTTGATGGAGTTTTGAACAGGTTTTGGGCGAATTAGGGTGCTGGGTCGGTTTCGGTCTAAAATTCGAACCATTTGGGGAGGATTCAAGGATTATTGGTTGGGGATTTAGAACGAAGAGGGTGAGGAGGCCCTAGGGTGTAAAAATGGTGGGGTTTTAAGGCGGCGCCGCCGTACACAGCGGAGGCGGCGCTAGGGTTTCTCTTATTCGAAGGGTTCGAGGGGGATTTGAGGGAAACTAGGCTTGGATCCATAATGAGGAGGATGAGAGGAAGCAGGGGTGTATTTTTGGTGGCCATTGGGTGATCGCCGCCGGCGGAGGCAATTTCCGACCGGCGGCGGACGGTGGGGGGATGGTGGTGCTAGGCGGCGTTACACCGGAATTAACAGGGGGTATGAGACGATGGTTTGGGGGTAGGGGGGGCCTTCCGACATTTATATACTTGCTTCGCGGTGGTTATGATGATTGTTTTGGTTTTATGATGATCCGGCAAGTAAGATTCGTGTGTTCTGTTTCTATGATGGGAGACGGGTTCTCAGTCTTGTGATGTGATGGTACTGGTGAGCTTGAGGTACAGCACTTTCATTGGAGTCATTTTCATGATTTGAGTATGTTCGGACTGTTGCTTATTGGTGCGCGTTTTGCGCAAGTTGTGGCTTAGGCATGTATTGATGTGTCATGTCACCAGAGTAGCATGTTGGATTAGAGGAGATCGTTGGGATCATTAATGAATACGAACGGATTCGATTTCAGCATGTTGGAAGGATAATATCGAGCTTTGGCTCAGAAATTTGCTTTGGTATTTGCCAAAAGAGAAGTGGCTTCATGAATGGTTGATCTGGGAAATGGTTATGGTTTATTGCGTGTTTCGTTATCATTGGCAGTATATGAAAGTGTTGGAATGAGACTTTAGTTGATAAGAGATTTTCTACCGGTATTCGGTTTTTGCGTACAGCTGCTGTGAATGGAAGTTATCGCTACATGTGTTTGAGTTATGTGGTATGTCATATAATTGCACCCGAGGTTGTAGGTATGGGTTAATACAGCTTGTTCAGACTTATTCAAAGTATAGATGTGAGATTCTGGTCTTATAGATGATTTTAGAAGTGGAAATGTGGTTCTAAGGTTTATGTGCTAGGTTGGATTGTGAAAGTTCAGTTACATTGTGTTATCGGACCTATATGAGATAGGGTGACGTGGGATCACCCCCGGGTATATGCATGGTAAGGTTATTCAGCGATTGGTTGGCTTTTGGAACAACTCTGGGCACGTTCGAGGACGAACGTATGTTTAAGTGGGGGAGGATGTAACGACCCGACCGGTTGTTTTGAGGTTTTGCACTTTGATCGCCTGTTCTCGGGCATGATTTGCCCCGTGTGGTTTATTATGACTTATGTAAATCGTTGGTTTTGGTTTCAGGATTAATCAAAATGAATTTGGAAGAACAATTCTCAGTTTAAAGCTTAAAATTTGAAAGGTTAGACCAAGATTTGACTTGTTTGTATATGATCTCGGATCGAAATTTTTATGATTTGGTTAGCTCCGTTAGGTGATTTGGGACTTAGGAGCGTGATCGGAATGCATTTTGGAAGTCCGTGGAAGGTTTAGGCATGAATTGGCGAAATTGAGATTTCGGCGTTCTCCGGTTGATAGGCGAGATTTTGATATAGGGGTCGGAATAGAATTTCAGAAGTTTCAGTAGCTTCGTTGTATCATTTATGACGTGTGTGCAAAATTTCAGGTCATTCGGACGTGGTTTGGTTGAGTTTTTGATCAAAAACGGAATTTGGAAGTTCTTGAAATTCTTAGGCTTTAATCCGATGCAAGGTGCTTTAATGTTGTTTTGAGAGTTCCGAAGGTTGGAACAAGTTTGAATAATGTTATGGGATATGTTGGCGTGTTTGGTTGAGGTCCCGAGGGCCTCGGGTGTGTTTCGGGGTGGTTTCGGATCATTTCGGGCTGTTTTGCAATAGGTGAAGCTGGTATCTGGTATTGTTCTTCGCATCAGCGAGGGTCCACTCGCGTTCGCGAAGAAGGATTTGGCTTCTGGGATTTTGTTCTTCGCGTTCGCGAAGAGAGACTCGCGTTCGCGAAGAAGAAGAAATTCTGTTGCGCAGGTCTTACTTCGGAGGCTCGTATCTCTCAATCTACAATGAATTTTGAGATGATTTAAAAACGAAAGTTGTAGCTCTTTGAATATAGTTTCGAGAAACATATTATAACAGTTATTTGGACATCTGCAGCAAAAGTTATTGCCATTATACTAGAGGCTGTCCGAGAAGAGTTTGAAAAAATGACTTTTGGAAATTTTGTTCTGCGCGAACGCGAGAGGAAGACCGCGAACGCGAAGAACAAATCCCTGGGCAGCAGAATAAAGTCCAAACTCGTCTCACTCTTCCATTTTTGGACCAAGGGAGCTCGGGTGAGGCGATTTTTCGAGAGATTTTCAAGAAAAACATCGGGGTAAGTGTTCTTAACTCAATTTTGGTTAGATTACCCGAATCCATTGTTATTTTTAACATGTAATTAGTGATTTTAAGTTGGAAAAGTTTGAAAACCCTCTTGGATATATTTGAGGATTTGAGGGTCGAAATGTTATCGGAAATTTGTACTTTTGGTATGTATAAACTCGTGAGGAGATAAGGAACCCGTTGATGTGAAAATTTGTGAGTTTCGAGAAGTGGGCCCGGGGCTCGGGTTTTGCTAATTTCGGGGTTTTTGATATTTTTGATTTTTTTCGATTGGGTATTGTTTCCTTAGCATATTGTGACGTATTCGTTCTGGTTGTGGATAGGTTCGACGCGCGTGGAGGCCGATTTGAGGGGCAAAGGCATCGCGAGCTAGAGATTTCGCCGGTTCGAGGTGAGTAATGATTGTAAATGATATTTTGAGGGTTTGAAACCCCGTATTTGCACATCGTAGTGCTATATTGAGGTGACTTGCACGCCGGATAGCGAGCGTGGGGTAGAGCACCGTTGGGGATTGTGACTTAGTCCGTCCCGATTGATGAATTTACTGCGTACTTGACTGAAATTTACTTGTTATCATCATAATTTGGGCTAATTGCCATATTTGGGCTTCGTGCCAGCTATTTGAACCCTTCGGGGATTGTTGTTGATAATTCCTCACTGATTTAATTATATATTTCCACTCAGTCATGTATTTTTCCACTGTTTTAAAACTCGGCCAAGTTTATTATGCCTTAAACACTCGAAATGATATTTCTAAAAATATTTTGGGCTGAGCATCATGCTTTACTGTTGCCCGAGTGGCTTATGTGATTTTGTTGACTGAGTAAGGCCGAGGGCCTGTATTGTGAGGATACTTTTGGATCGGGCTGCACGNATCTGAAGTGGTGTGATCCCTATGTGTATGTTAGAAGATCTCATGTGTAATTGAAAAGTACGTGTTGAAATCTGAAATTTCGGGTCGCTTAAGAGAGTGGGCTTAACTGTTGCGGGGATGAATGCGAGGTTTTTAGAAGATTTACAGTACTAGATGATCTGTGTTTTCACAAACATATAAATGATTTGAGTTTAGTCTCGCTATGGTATGGTGGCATAATACAGTAAAAGTGTTATGAGTTATTGAGCATATCTTGATCTATGGCTTCGAGCCAAGTGGGGGAGTCTGCTGTGAGCAGTTGATTGCACGGTTAGGTGCTATGTTGGTTCCAGTTTGGGGCATGCGAGTGAATTAGCTATGGCTAGAGTAAAGGAAAATTTTGACAAAGGTTATATTATGCTTCATAAGGTATGAGAATCACGGAATGTCTAGAGTGTTGTTGGTAAAGAATGCTCGGCGCATAGAGCAGGAAGTTGCTTGGTTGTACTGGGATGAGGATTTCATTTTGCGGTATCGGAGTGCCAATGAGGCATGGGTGGTTCTGTTCGTTAGGTCAGGTAAGTTGCAGTTTGAATAAAGAGTGAATGACTTTCGAGAATGGTTCTAATGTGTTCAAGATTCTACAGGGAACAATCGGGTATCTTAAGGTTGTGTATGTGGTTAGAGACTGTGTTTTCATTGGAAGAGGTCAAGACTTGTGGTCTTTTTATGTTAATTATGGGATTCTATGTATCAGTATTAGGAAAGTAAAGGTAACAGATTTAGATTCGCAAGTTCTTCAGAGTAAAGTATTCTGGAATGTGGTGTTTCTGGGAATATCTGAGAGAGTATTCAGTGGCTTATGGGTCTTAGACAGTGTGGTCTTATGCTTGGGTCTCGTGTGGTAAGCCTGGGTTGAGGAATTGTGGTGCTACAGCAAGGGGAAATATCATGTTGAAGATGAATCAGAAGGAAATTTAGATGGATGGAGTAGCTTGATAGTAGACCGAATCGGTATGGAAAGGATATGATTAATTCTTTGTATGTGTTCGAGGTAATGCGTTCTTACAGGTATTCTGCAACACTGCTCTTAGGTTTTGATGGCTTGCTTAGCTTGGTCTAGTTAGAAGGATTCAGTCTTGGCAGTTTAATTTGTGCAAACGAAATTCAGAGAGTTCTTGATGGTCTTTACCGCGGTTTGGAGATGTATATTTTCTACGGGCATGCGGAGCATGGTATGTGTAGTGACTTTTCTTCTAGATGGGACCAATGGAAAGTTCTTGACTAGTTGAGTACGTAGATATTTGTGGCTCGGAAGGGATATGAAGTTCTCGTGTTATCCTGGGATGGTATGGCACATGCGATATGTTGTGTAGGATTGAGATTGGCATGTGTAAGGTCACAGTTCAGGTTTGAATGGAAGGTCATAAATTCTTAGGCAGCACGGGCAGTTTCAGATAATTGGAGAAATGAACTTCAGATGATTTGAGAAATGATCTGCAGATGATTAAGGAAATGGTAATGCTAATTGAGGTGATTTTACGAGGGTATATGTTTCAGAAAGAGGCGATGTGGTTAAGTTGATGGTACTTTGGTAATATTGCAGCACTTCTTGTCAGACCGGCTGCTGATATTCGAGTTTGCTTGGCAGCACAGAAGAATCTTAGAGTATCTCTCATGGAAAGATTGAGTTCTAGAGGTGAGTTATATATGCGAGTGGCGGAATTAGGATCAGATATGGTAATTCGTGTATTTTATGGACTTCGAGACTCTAAGTTCTCATATAGAGATTAGCTCGTGGTTGTGGATGACAAAATGTGGGTAAGTTAGTCAGATGTTAGTGTGCGCTATGATTCAGTCATTGTGAACCTTCGAAGGATTATTTATTTGTTGTGGGTAACTAGAGTTGATGTGTGGTCCATTGGGAGACCTATATGGGTATGTGTCCGGCATCGAGACGGCTTGTTGACTTCGAGTTGCTGCTGGCGAGGGATGTGTTGATTCGGTTGTTAATGAGCTATCTGCAATTAGGGGGATCTATGAGTTATCTTTCCGTGTTGTGAGACGTTAGGATTCGTTGGTTATAGGCACAAGTGGTGCGGTTCCATTGGGGTCTCATAGTGGAATTCGAGCGGGAAGAGTTGTCACACCTCCTTTTTTACACATCTACCCCGAAGGATAATGTATAAGGGAGTTTTTCCATTTAAAGTGACATTATTCGAAATGGGATTATTTATTTATTTTTAGAGTCGCCACTTGGGATAGGATTGGCTTTTGGTGTCCCAAGTCACCGGTTTAATTTGAATCCCAAATCGAGGAAAAATTTCGACTTCCCAATTGGAGTCTGCGAACCAGAAAATTCTGAATAAGGAATTCTGTTGACCCGAGGGAAGGTGTTAGGCACCCTCGGATCCCGTGGTTCTAGCACGGTCGCTTAAACTATTATATTTGGCTAAAATCCAATTTTTACATATGTTCTACCCTATAGTGCAATTTTATGATTATTCACCGCTTTTAGTTAAATTTTAAGAAAGTGAACGTCGTTTAAAAACGTGTTTTCGGATCACGTCACATGAAATGCACCCGGATCCTCGACACATTTTATTCGACGTTTTTGGATTTGGATTTGAGTCGCATGAAATGCACACCCATACTTAGGAAGGTAAAATTATTAAAAAGCGCGCCTAAAGTGACTAACATATTATTATCTTTGCGGGAGGCCGTGAATTCGCTAAACGGCACGTCCCGAATTCTAAGTATTTTGATGTAAGCATTTAATGAGGGCCCCGCAATTTGTGTGTTTTGTTTGGCGAGGCTCATCTCACTTTATTATTTAAAAGCCAACCTAAAGCAAACTATGATTTTCTATTTAATTTATCTCTAACAAAGCCTAATTAATTCACATTTATAAATTCGGGCCTCAAGTTCAAGTACGAATTCAAACAAAAGGGAAAACCTCTTAATTTGAACCCGCTACCTAACTCGAACGCCCCAAATTTATGATTCAAATTTTAAATCATCAAATCCGATAACTTTAGTAGGGAAAATAAAACTTTTAGCAGGTTGGGCCTCGAAGCAGCCCATGGAAGAAAATATCATTTCAGCTTTATTCAATCAGGTTGTTCAAGATTTGGGCCTCAATTACAAGCCCAGTTTGAGACCGGGTGGAGACAAGGGCTAAAATCCAGGCCCTGATCAGTCAAGGGTCCAATGAAGTGGACCAGTTCAGAAAGAGGGTGGTACGCCTGGGCCTCTAGTTATTTGATTACTGGGCCCAAGTTTTATTGATTTCAATCTGGGCCAGTTCAACCGTTTTCGCAAAGTAAGGGCACAATTTGCTCACATCAAAGGTATGCTGATTTTAAAATGTAAACAGCTCACGTAGTTCAATTTATTTGCCTACTGATGCCTAACACTCTCACTCTGGAAATTTACGGCAGTTTTAGCAATTCATAAACTCTCAAATTAATATGGAATACAATATAAATGCTGATATTAAGTGGTAACCTAACTATTCTGGATTTCTCGTTTCAAACTATATATATAATGAACAAAACTTAAAATAACCAGTCATATTAAACTACAGGAGATACGGATCCGTATGAGTATACATATCAACATCTTAGTCTAAACTCAACCTCAAATTAACACAATAGCCGAACTAACTACAGCTAATATTATGTTCATGCAAGTCTAAAGGTTCATACAGTCCAATTTATACAAATCATGTAATGTTCAATTTACTCCAAAACATGTAATGTAATACACATCATGTAATGTTCATTTAAACTAAACTAGAGTACTAATATTCATGAAAACATGTTGTATTCATCATCTCTTTCAATATTGATCACACTTTGATTCATGTTTCATATGCCATGTGAAGCTGAAATAATACCTGGAATTGCAGCAAAATAAGAAGGTGAGGATCAGCCAAACAACAGCAGAATAGCAGATGTGATTCAGCAGGAATTCAGTGGATCCAAAGTAGAACCAAGAGTAGGAATAGAATGCAGCAGATTTTCAAAATCGAACTTCAAATTTCAATCAACCAAAACAGAACAAGCTGAAACTAATAATGTTGTTCAAGGCCTGGAAATGAATTTAAGCTAGGAAAACTGGAGGAAACAGTGTGTTCTAATTTTGTTTTTGTTTGTTTTTTTTTTTTTGAATTTTTTAGATCTAAACTTTCTCTATGCTACTAAAACTTTCTCAGATATTTTCCCTCTCAAAAAAACTTTTCAGATTCTCTCCACCTCTAAACTTCTAAAACTATCCCTGCAAGGCAAAGGGGGGCATGCCTTTTATAGACAAAACTAGCAACTTTCAGATTTTGTTTTTACACCCTAAGTCCCTTATTTTGTGACTTCTTTATCAAGCTAGTCTTCAAAATATTAAACAAAGGCCCTTGCTAGAAACTTCTAAGGCCTTCTTAAGCAATTATGAAAAGATTTCCTGAACCCTATTCCTTAATTTAACCTTAGGCAGATTGTTATTTACCCTTTAACCCTTCCCTTGAACCCCTCTAAGTTTCAAATCATTTAATTTCCCCCTTAAGGTACCGAATATCTACAAATATAACCAAACAAAAAATGCTCTAGCTAAATGCGTTCAAACAGATCAAACTCAAATAAAAATGCACAATGAGAGTGTTTCTAATAAGCTATGAATCAAGTTGAATCAAAGAAACCTAGGCGCCTGAAGTACATAGTAGACAAACATCGACTAGAAATTAAAAATAAAACTATCTCAGGGATTAAACGAGCAGCAAAGATAACAATCTTATGAATTAAGAATTATCTAAACTAACACACTGATTTTTGCAAAAAGAACGACCCTAAAAATGAAGAACAACAGTGTTTAGAATACAAAATGACTAAACAAAAAGCAACCAAAGGAAGAAAAATAAGATCAGACTAGACGACTTACCGAAAAGATAACTCAAAGAAAAAGGAAACTGGTCCTAATCTCTCATAGATTGGTCAAACTCCGGACACAATTGAAAGGGGTTTGATACAACGGACCAGACCCACATGAACCTACTGCTCCCATTGGAAGCAGGAGACTCATGCGGATATGGCCCAGTAGAACCCTAGGCTTCGTCTTCTTCCTTTGTGTTGAAATTGCCTCGATATGAAAGGGCTTTCAAGGAAGTTTCGTAGGCTTGATGGAGTTTTGAACAGGTTTTGGGCGAATTAGGGTTCTGGGTCGGTTTCGATCTAAAATTCGAACCATTTGGGGAGGATTCGAGGATTATTGGTTGGGGATTTAGAACGAAGAGGGTGAGGAGGCCCTAGGGTGTAAAAATGGTGGGGTTTTAAGGCGGCGCCGCCGTACATGGCCGAGGCGGCGCTAGGGTTTCTCTTATTCGAAGGGTTCGAGGGGGATTTGAGGGAAACTAGGCTTGGATCCGTAATGAGGAGGATGAGAGGAAGCAGGGGTGTATTTTTGGTGGCCATTGGGTGATCGCCGCCGGCGGAGGCGATTTCCGACCGGCAGCGGACGGTGGGGGGATGGTGGTGCTAGGCGGCGTTACACCGGAATTAACAGGGCGTATGAGACGATGGTTTGGGGGTAGGGGGGGCCTTCCGACATTTATATACTTGAAACCTAGTTAGTTCCGGACCGTTGGATTGATGAGATCCAACAGTCATGATTAAACACAGGGAAAACGATGTCGTTTCCATTAAAAGGGCTGGACCGGGTTACTGACTAGATTGGGCCTGGGCATGGGGCGATTTTGGTCCGATTTTGGAGTCCTTATGTGCATGGCCCAAAATCAAAAACCTGTTAATTCTTTTATCTTTGTTTTCTTTTCTTTATATTGTTTTCATTTTTATGTTTTATATTTTTTCTGATTTTATTAAATGCAAGATTAAAATAAAAGACCCAATTGACTCTACAATTATACTAATTAATTTCCAAATAAAACTTAAGACAAATTTTTAAAAAAAAATAAAAGTAGAAATGCAAGGACCATTTTGGTATTTTCTTTATTTTTGTAATATTAAAATGCACACTATTTTTGTATATCCTTTTGGAATTATATCAATTAAAATGCACACAAAAATGCAAACAAGACACAAAATCATGCAATTAATTCCTAAAAATTCAAATAATAAAGAAAAATCCTAATTCTGAGGAGTTTTGTAGGAGTAGTTTAAACGTGGCAAAAATCACGTGCTCACAGCTGCCCCTCTTTGCTCGAAGACACGAAGGGTTCCATGAAGTATTTTTGCCTGCTCGGACTCCATGAGAAGCATTTTGAAAACCATCTGACTGAACCCTGCTTCAAAGGTTGCCTACATATCCTTGGCTATAAAGGAATCAGGTCAGTGTAGTTCTAGAAGGTTTAAGTAGCTGGGACTACCAGGAGCTGTGAATTTCACTGCTGTTGCTGTTGCTACTGCTTGCTAACCTCCTTATTACACCAAAAGGAAAATCAAAGCTAAGCTAGCTATGCCTATCAACTATGAGTTACAAGATTCCTATCTATGATTCTCTTGAAACTTGATCTTGAGTCTTAGCTGATTTTGCTGTGGACTTCGATCTG
This sequence comes from Nicotiana attenuata, assembly GCF_001879085.1. Lineage (NCBI taxonomy): Eukaryota > Viridiplantae > Streptophyta > Magnoliopsida > Solanales > Solanaceae > Nicotiana > Nicotiana attenuata. The sequence continues at coordinate 14,806,162 of NC_031996.1, read as the reverse complement.
AATCTTGATGCTCGCAAGTTGTAGGTGTTTACTTCTTCATGCAGCATTAGGTCAAAATAGGATCAGCGGAGCTTGTGACTTCAATCAGGTTTTGAGCGATCCGCACCCTTACTTGCTTCAAATTTGAGTTTATTTCTTTTTGTTCTTTTCTTATTTTCTTGATTCTGGATTGAGACTCATTCCATTGGTCATCTCGCACCCTATGTTTTGAAGTCAATCTGCTTAAGATATCAAAACAAACAAGCGAACGAAATTTTCTGCCCCAGTTTTCACTGGAAAAATTTCGTGAGTTAGTTGTGACACATATCTAAGCAATCAAATCAGGATTGTGTAGGGAGATCCTCGGTTTTTTGGCTGGGATTTGGGAAGAAAAAGCTCCTTGGGTTATGCCAGGGAGATCCTCGGTTTTTTGGTCGGGATGTGAGAAGAAAAAGCTCCTTGGGTTATGCCAGGGAGATCCTCGGTTTTTTGGCCGGGATTTGGAAAGAAAAAGCTTCTCGGTTTTTTGGCCGGGAGATCCTCATTTTTTTTGGCCGGTATTTGGAAAGAAAAACGCTCCTCGGTTTTTTGGCCGGGAGATCCTCGGTTTTTTGGCCGGGATTTGGAAAGAAAAAGCTCCTCGGTTTTTGGCCGGGAGATTTAAGGAATGGGATCCTATGCTACCATGATTTGTTTTTCTTTTGGGATTTTCATTTTTATTTCTTTTCTTCTTTCTGTTCCTTTTGTTTTCCTCTTTTTATGTTTTCCTTTTTATTTAGCGAAACACATGAAAGAATTTGGGGGGAAACTTCATTTTTGGTCGTTTTCCTGCTGCAAAGCTGTTTCAGCGCTTGCGCCTTTCATTTCCATTTGGATTGCACCTGCTTCTTGCACGGTTGCTTTGAATTAGACCTGCTTTCAACAAAGAACAATTTGTTAGTTTGAAACGGTGGTGGTTTTGTGGCCTTGATCATCTCAATTGCTTGATCCCGGCCCCATTTCCGTGGAGAACTTTGCTGCTAGTTTGCCTTGAGGGTGAATCTCTTTTCAAACCGACCGGGTTCAGCCTTAGGACTTCATGATGACTCGCCCGTGTGGGCTCTAGCCTTTTCACTTTATTCTGCCCTTAGGACCTTTGCCTTTGACTTCCTTTCTTTTCCAATGTTTTTGCTTCGAAAGCATCAACCACCATGGTCAGTCGGGATTGGCCTGACGCACTCGCTGAGGCTGGGTATTTTCTTCGACTCTGACCAGGCGGAGCCCTGTGAAGCTGGTCCTGCCACCTTTCTTTGTACTAGTTATGGAATCAGAGTTATACCGAAAGGGATTCAAAGAAAAAGTATGCAAAAGGCAAGCATATGATTTTAAAGAGAAGCGTCCCTTTCGGGGGAAAAGAAAGACTTATCTGGGGTGTGCATGCTAGCTTCAAATGAACATGACATGCTTCTTGGACTGGACGCCCGACCCACACAAACTTTCCAACTTCTCGTGAAACTATCGATCCGCATTCCAAAACCAGGGAACCTTGCCAGGACTCTTTTAGTGACGAGATGTCTTCTTTTCGGCCGACAGCGCCCTTTGCGGGTTTTCGCCAATCCACCTCTCTCATTTCTCTTCTCACCGTCGCCCGATAGTGGTCTTTGCGAGTTTTCACTAAGCGGACTCTCTCATTTTCAGTTTCTCTACTCACCATCGCCTTATGGTGCCCGAAGGTTTTCACCGATAAGACTCTCATTTTATTTTTCTCAATTTACATTTTGTCAGATTCCAACAATAATGTTTTCCACTTCCCTGCCTGCGCCAATTGATCGGAAGGACTTGGACAAGGTTTTGGGGTAAAAAGGATTTTGGGCGGAACTACAACTTTGGAACCGTTTCGGCGGATTCACGGCCGAACCATTATATCATCTGCCCCAGTTTCAACTCTTGAGGAAGTTGGGATTTTTGTTTTGGTGTGACTGAACCTCAGCGAGAGGCTGCCTACGTATCCTTCCGGAATCAAGTCAAACGTAGTTCAGGAAAAAACATTTGGTTTTGTTGTTTTTGTTTTTGTTTTCTTTTTGTTTTCTTTTTTTTCTTTTTCCCTTTTTCTTTTCTTTTCTGTTTCTTTTCTTTTCTTTTATTTTTCTTTTCTTTTCTTTTTCTTTTCTTTTCTTTTCTTTTTCTTTTTCTTTTCTTTTCTTTTCTTCTTCTTTTCCACTGGTACTTCCGGGTTCCAAAGAGGGTGACCAAAGAAGCGTAATCGGCTCAAGGGGTTTACGAAGGGTTGATAGTATTTGGGTAGCGAGAAGGAAAGCCTTCGTCATCTCAATTGCACAAAAGCCATCATCGCAGGAGGCCTAGACATAGTACCTTTTTATTTCATCTGTATTAGCTGCTGCTTCGGGATCATCTCCTTCAATGTCTCCCAGATACACTGCTCCTCTTGGCAGTATTTTCGGATGATGTATGAACCCTTCCAATTAGGAGCAAATTTTCCTTTTGCTTCCTGGTGATGAGGGAGGATGAGTCTTAACACGAGTTGTCCCACTTCAAAATTCCTGGGACGCACCTTCTTGTTATAAGCGCGGGCCATTCTTTGTTGGTACAACTGCCCGGATGTGCCCTGAGTACAGCACACTCTTTTGTTGTAATGTATGGACCTTTCTAACCCGCGAACCAATTTTCCTTCAATTGTTCCAATTCTTTGTTTTATTTCCTCAAGGTTACCTTCTTTGCATTTCGACTCTTGATTCATGATTTCGAAATCTGACAGCGTTTTGGGGTCTAGGCATGAAGTCCGCAAGCATGTCATGTTATTTAAAGCTGCATTATTAGAACTAAAGAGAAGAAAATGAAGGAGAAAAATAGCAAAATCAGAAAAAAAATGAACGAAGAAGTTTTGATTTCATTTTTTGGAATTTTGAAGATAACAGGGTTCACATTCGGGAATTTAAAGACAAGAAAACTACAGGAAACATCCGAATTACACCCTGAAATAACTCGGGATGCAGAAAAAGTGGCAGGGCTAGTCTACCGGGACTCCTGCCTGATCGGGAATGGCGTAGCCTTCCAGTTTTGGAGTTTAGCATCTGGTCCCATATAGAACACCTCAGCGGTGCTAGTCCTTTCCCCTGGCTGAACCATGTTGGTTTCATAAAGCATTTGTCTCATAGCTCCACATATATCTTCAATTTCCTCAGGTGTGAACACCTCATCATCCTCTTCTTTGCTATACTTGGGCTTGACAAAAGTATCATAGAGATGTGGCAATGGTTGTGGCAGAACCCATCCTTCTTTCTTTCTTTCCTCGGCCCATTTCTCATCATCTGGGGTAGGGTGGAAGCCTATCCAGAAAAACGTTTCTGCTGTGGGTAGAGTTACCGGCTCGGATATTCCTTGTAAAGCTTTTCCTAACCCTTTTCCTGGTTTGAAACTGTGTCTAATCATCTCTTTGGCCACCCCGATTGAAGCATTAGACAGGAAAGGCTGAGGACAAGGATTTCCCTCCTCGTGCTGATCTGCCACCACAATTTCAAAGGCTTGATAAACAATATGCTCACTTCCTTCCCTCGCCTCCAAACATGGGATAGATGGGTCACGATAAATGGACTGCTCGTCTTCTCCGTGGACCACGATTTCCTGATCTTCATATTCAAATTTTACCATTTGGTGGAGGGTAGAGGGCACAACTCCTGCAGCATAGATCCAGGGCCTTCCCAAAAGAAAATTATAAGATGTATCCATGTCCAACACCTGGAAGGTTACCTCGAACTCCACCGGACTTATGGTCAATATCAAATCAATTTCACCGATGGTATCCCTCTTAACACCATCAAAAGCTCTCACACAAACATTATTCGTCCGAATCCTTCCTGTCCCAATTTCCATCCTTTGCAATGTGGAGAGTGGGCAGATGTCAACCCCCGAGCCTCCATCCACCATGACTCGCTTGACATAATAACCTTCACACTTGACAGTTAGATGCAAGGCTTTGTTGTGAGCTGCGCCTTCCGGAGGCAAGTCATTTTTACTAAACGAGAGTTGATTGATGGCGAAGAACCTTTCTGCCATCCTTTCGAGCTGTTCGACTGAAGTTTCAATTGGCACATACGCCTCATTCAAAGTTTTCATCAAGATCTTCTGATGTTCGGAGGATTTCGTCACCAATGATAGCAGGGACACCTGTTCAGGATATTTCCTTAATTGATCCACTGTTTCATAATCAGGCATCTTCATATTCTGGAAGAAGGCTTCTGCTTCCTCAGCACTCACTGGCTTCTTGGACGGAAAGCGCTTTCGAGCGGCATTGTTTACCTCCTGTACATTTGAATATTTCTCAACAGAGGTTTTCCCTGGAAGTTCCCCCGAAATTTCTTTGCCCTTGTATGTAACCACTGTTTGCTGATAGTTCCATGGCACTGCAGAGGGGTCTGTCATTGGCTTCTGTGGTACGCGTCCAATAACCACTGGCTCATTCAGCCGAGGCGGCTTAATTGTCCCCCGTACCACATAAGCTCCTTTTGGCACATATATTTGCGTTTCCCTTTTTACTTCAAACTTCCTTGGAGCACTGACAACTAATGGTTTTTCTTGGCGTCCTCGCGGAACATAGAGGATTCCATTCTTAGGAGGTTCTGTCTCTGCTTTTATCTCAGGTTTCTTCTCAGGCTCAGTTTTGACACTTTTATTCTTCTTCTCCCCTTTCTCTTGCTTCGGGGGTACCTTGGGTTTCTTTTCTGCGTCGGCAATAGCAATTATAGCTTTTAATGCTGGATCAAATTCTCTGTCTTCACAGATCATCCCGATTACCGGCCCGTTGTTGTGAGCGGGCAACGGATTATTGGTCACATTCGGGGCTTCTTCATCCCTCAACACTATTTTCCCTTGTTCAATCAAATCTTCCACAGCTTTCTTCAATGTCCAGCAGTTATCAGTACTATGCCCTTCAGCTCCTGAATGGTAGGCACAATGGACCCCTCGTTGATAAGCTGGAGATTCCGGGTTCTGCCTGTTTTGGGGAATAGGCTGCAGCAGATTCATCTGGACGAGTTTCGGGAACAGACTGGAGTAAGGTTCACCAATCGGCGTAAAATTTGGTCGTCTGGGTGGTTCCCGAGGGCGGAAGTTATTTTGCGGTGGTCGGGGATTATATTGGTTCTGGTGAGGAGGTTGATTTCTTTGGAATGGAGGTGGATTTCGGTTAGCTTGTGGTTGCGGTCGGCCGAAGGGTTGAGCATTCATGACCGCATAAGGTGGAGGAGCGTAAGCCATATCAGTATGAGGATAGTAGTGTTGAGGGGTTCTTTCAGAGAACACCGGTCTAGGAGCCCGGTATCTTCTTCCTCCCGATGCTGCCATCACTGTTTCTTCTTTCTTTTTGCCTTTGGCCATTCCTCCAGACCCGCCTTGGATGGCTTGGGAGGTTGCTCTTATGGCTGACTGGCTCAAGATTCTACCCGTTTTTAGCCCATTCTCTACCATCTCTCCGATTTTTATTGCCTCTGCGAAAGGCTTGCCCATGGCTGACATCATATTCTGAAAGTAGTCTGCTTCCTGGGCTTGAAGGAAAACAGTGACCATCTCTACCTCATCCATCGGAGGCTTCACTCTTGACGCATGTTCACGCCACTTAATTGCATATTCGCGGAAACTTTCTGAGGGCTTTTTCTTTAGATTCGCCAAGGAGTTCCTGTAGGGCGCGATGTCTATGTTGTACTGAAATTGTCGAACAAAGTCTTGGGCCAGATCGTCCCAAATATCCCAACGCGAGACATCTTGGTCCATATACCACTCTGAAGCGATGCCAATTAAGCTTTCCCCGAAATATGCCATCAACAATTCTTCTTTGCCACCGGCTCCCCATAACTGATTGCAATACTTCTTCAGGTGAGCAATGGGGTCACCGTGTCCGTCATACTTCTCAAATTTTGGTGTTTTGAACCCTGACGGCAAATGTACATGCGGGAACATACATAGGTCTGTATTGGAGACACTCTTTTTCCCGCTCAAGCCTTGCATATTTTTCAAGCTCTGCTCGAGGCTTCTCATTCTCTTTGCCATCTCATCCTGCTCCGGGGCTTTGGGGGTTTTGTCCTGCCCCGATGTAAGCTCGTATGGTGGCTACTGAGAGTAGGTATATTGAGTATAATGAGGTCAGCCTGAAAGACGGAATTTTGGAATGTGAAGACTGAAGAGTCAACAGCATGCTTGGGTAGAGATGGTTGTGTGGTTGCGGAGCAGGGTGGAGCCGTGAAGATGTTGGGAGCAGGTCCAGACGGGAACACCTGGGGGCGAACCTCAGAAGGTGTTCCGAAGAAATGAGCAGTTATGGTGGGTTGCCCCAAATGAGTGTTTGGGTGGCTGATGGGGACAGTAGTAGCACCTCCAGATCTAGGGAATAACTCCGGGAATGGTGCTTGGAGGTTCCTTTCCGTTGTTCCAAGCATCCCACATTTCCATCAATCGCAGGCGCAAGATCCGATTTTCTTCAGCTGTAAAAGACTCAGAGGCCGGGACCCCCGAGATGGGGCTGTCGTCGGGTATGGGGATTGCAGGCAGAGCCATTTCGGACGACATTTCTGTATTTCCTTTGGATCTGGTGAAATAGCGATGCGAGGACAGCTAACCACAAACCAACCACTATTTCTAAAAAGCTCAGCTGGAAATGGACAACAACAACGGTTAGTTTTGAAACAAATAACAGATAGGTAACCACACATTGGAGAGTGATGCACCCATACAGTTAAATGAATATCTACATGTTTGCTTCGGTTGCATGCGTCATCCCGGCTTTTCTCTTGTTTCTTTTCTTTTCTTTCTCTTTTTGTTTTCTTTCTCATCTCCCTCTGTTTTCATTTTCTGCTTTTCCCTTTTCTTTGCCATGGTTTTTCTCTCGATTTCTTATTTTCTCTTTCTGCGTTTTTTTCTCTCTTGTTTTTCATCATTTATTTCCCTCACGTTTCTATTTTTTCTCTTTTTCTTAGGATTACGGTCGAATCTTATGTAGATTGCCTACGTATCATGGCCCGGCATGAATCAGACTCTTGCAAATAAATGCAAAAAGTAAGAAAGCAAATATTGGGATTTTCAATTTTCATTAATAACAACTGCGATTACAAAGCTACTAGACTATTTGTTTTCTTTTCTTGGAAAAAGGAAAGTACAAAACCAGACTCAAAAGCAAAAATACAGACTCGATTAACTAAGAATACATCAAAGCTTCAAATCCTGGGGCCCGCGGGGCATCACTCGGCATCGCCGCGGGCCTGCATGCAAGACCCTTTTGCAACTGATCTAGATCATTCATGACCCGGCGAACAAATATCATCACGGAGGCAAAGAACGTGGTACGACCCATCTGCTCACCGGCCTGACACTTCATGACAATATAGTTGGCAATGCTTCTGATTCTTTCCCTGATTTGGCCCTTTTCTTGGAGTAGTCGACTTATTTGTTGGGTACGAGCCTATAGCATCTGAACATCCTGGAAGTGAAGGTCTTGTAACAATTTTATTTCCTTTTCCATCTCCGCGATTAACCCATAGCATTGTTCCCTCTCGGCCTGAAATTCCTTGTCCCACCGAGCTGCCTTTTCTTCAAGAGTATTCATTTTTCTTTTCATGTTAGCAATGGTTCCCTCGTAATTTCTCTTCATTTGCTGTACGAACTGGGCTCTTTCCTCGGTCTTCTTTGCCCATTGTGCTCGAAGTCTTGCCATGTTCCCCTCGGATTTCTCCAATTCTTCCTGACAGTCCAAGACTTGCTTCTTTAACCCTTTTATCAATCTCTCGTCGGATAGACTTCTTTCTTGATTCCTGGCATCTATTTTCATTTGTTGAATTTGGGCTTTGAGAGCTTCATTCTCCTGGGCCAATTTCTTTTTATCACCTTCATCGGCTGCGGCTTGCAAGCTGTTTTCAAAGCGAAGCTCCTGAACCTGTTTTTCCAATGCTCCTATTCGGGCCCTGTACTCCTTTTCTTTGGCTAACCAATCCCATTGCATCTAGGCCTCGTTAGTGAATTGTTGTACATGTGGCCTTTTGGCGGGGCTCTCAGGAATTTGAAATCTTTTACCAAACCAGACCAAGTATTTGGGATCTACCTCGCCTCTGGCTCGGTCCTGTACTATAGTCTTAGGCTCAAGGTACCTGCATTCATTCCATATTTTTCGGATTCTGCCTTCAGGGAATGCAGCCTTCGGGCCTAACTCGATGACTTGCCCACTCAGGTCTTCATCATTGTGCACTGTCTGGAATCTTCCAAATTGTCGCAAAACTCGGTAAGGAGCATAAGGCTGTATGCTCCGAATTCCCATCGAAAGAATATAAGAGACCTCTGCTGATGTGTATACAGCTTCAGTAGCAGGAAGCCATCCGTAAGCCCATTCAACTTTATCTGCGGTCAGGAATCTTAAACATGACGACCAGGCCTCAGTACCCTCAGGGAACTCAATAACTGTCACCCGGGTCTCGAATTCTGCAATACAACTCAACCCGGTTAAATCGTAGTTCATATAGCCTGTGCGGTGACAAAGGTGTTCCTGTATCCACAACTATAAGAGCGAATTGCAACCTTGAAAGAATTTCACACCTTCCCGACATTTGGTCAAAGCTCGGTACATTTCTGCTACAATCAGGGGAACCACTATGCTAGTAGGTTTTTTCATGGCAACATCTAGCATCCCTACTAGGCCGAGGTCTATGTGACCATCTTTTCTCGGGCAAATTACCACTCCCAAAAAGGCTACCATGAAGGCTAATCCCCGTCGGGCTTCCCATTTGTCTTATTTCCGGCATGTGTCAATCCTGTGTTGGGTTCCTCGAAACCTTTGGGGTTACCATACCGGTGATATAAGAAATGCAATGTACAACACCCTTCGCCAGATGTGGGTCTTGAATATCCCGGCTGACGTTCAACAAATCCAAGAACCTATGAAGGGTTACCGGTCGTGGGGACAATGGGTATCTACCTCGGAGGTTCCCGTTAAGACCCGCGTATCCCGCAATCTCTTCTAATGTAGGTGTCAGTTCAAAATCTGAAAACCGGAATACATTACGGGTCGGGTCCCAAAATGGTATTAGTGCCTCAATGATATCCTTCCTCAGTTTGATGTTTAATAAATCTACGAGGCCGCCCAAACTTTTGACCATGGTATCTCTGCTTCCTTTTCCCAAATCATGCCACCACATATGGAGTTTCAAAGGGATCTCGCTCAGGACTGAGAAGGTTTCGATGTTACTTGAATTCATCCTGCACATTTATTTAGGGGAATTTAATGATTTATTTTGAAAAATGGCTATTTGTGCAAAAATTCTTTATTTAGAAAAACAAGGACTTGGATTTGCAAATACGTCCTTTCAGCACTTCTGGGAGGAAGATTTTATGGTTGTGCCCGCAAATCATTTAAAAATGATTCGGGGTGGCTGTTCTTGCAAAAACGGCCTTCCGGCGTCCTTTTAGGGACATTCGGCTTATTTTAGACAAGAATGGCATCACCCGACTTATTCATGACAAAAATTAAAATTTTGACATTATTTGGCTATTTTTGCAAAAAGGGTGGTTGGACCCGATGAGGGTTGCCTACGTATCTCACATCCGGTGAGAATCAAACCAGCGTAGTTCGGTCAGATTCGCCAAAATCAACAAATGTATTTTTGAACAACAATGTCCTTCCTATTTTTCAAATATTTTTCTCTTTTTTTTCGTTTTTTCATTTTTCAAAAATCCGGCAGCATTTCGGTACTATTTGGGCATTGGGGTTTTCAAAACAAATGGTCACCCTCACTTAGTCCTAACACTGCTTATTTTCTCAATTTTCACTCATTTAGACAAGCCGGTCAACATGCAAAGCCGAGCAAATAAATGCGCAAGTAGCACGTAAGATGCATCAGGATGGTCAATTCATTTCAGGTCACCTGTCCTAGACGGACCCAACCCCTGTGTTGAGTCCCCTAAGTCAAATGCACATGATGCAAACAAACGTCCTACTAGGGATCCGGTATGAGTTTTATTCTTCTAGGTTTAAACCCTAGGTTTATTGGTCTAGACCTGGCTTACCCGAGCGGACAACTCGAGCCGAGGGGGAGGCAGCGTACCGGGGATACAGAAGCTCCGCCGGCTTAGCAACTTATCCAAACCTCGTTCTAAATTGGGAAAGACTCTAAACAGAAGAGAAGCTACACGAAGTGCACCCTTCTCCATGATGTAGAAGACTCAGAGAGAGGAAGGGATTCGCGACAGTTTATATATACAATTTCAACAAATATCAAAGCGGTAAAACATTTAGCACATATAGCATGGAACATGTAGAAAAATCAGATAAAGCCAAATATAACAATTGTACTAAGCTCGAATTTTTGAACCCTGAATCAAAATTCTGGGTTCGTGTCCCCAGTAGAGTCGCCAGAGCTGTCACACCTCCTTTTTCGCTACTACGCCCCGTG
>NC_031996.1:14778381-14791324 GCF_001879085.1 Nicotiana attenuata | reverse complement strand
ATGACTTATGTAAATCGTTGGTTTTGGTTTCAGGATTAATCAAAATGAATTTGGAAGAACAATTGTCAGTTTAAAGCTTAAAATTTGAAAGGTTTGACCAAGATTTGACTTGTTTGTATATGATCTCTGATCGAAATTTTTATGATTTGGTTAGCTCCGTTAGGTGATTTGGGACTTAGGAGCGTGATCGTAATGCATTTTGGAAGTCCGTGGAAGGTTTAGGCTTGAATTGGCGAAATTGAGATTTCGGTGTTCTCTGGTTGATAGGCGAGATTTTGATATAGGGGTCAAAATAGAATTCCGGAAGTTTTAGTAGCTTCGTTGTATCATTTATGACGTGTGTGCAAAATTTCAGGTCATTCGGACGTGGTTTGGTTGGGTTTTTGATCAAAAACGAAATTTGGAAGTTCTTGAAATTCTTAGGCTTGAATCCGATGCAAATTTGGTGTTTTAATGTTGTTTTGAGCATTCCGAAGGTTGGAACAAGTTTGAATAATGTTATGGGATATGTTGGCGTGTTTGGTTGAGGTCCCGAGGGCCTCGGGTGTGTTTCGGGGTGGTTTCGGATCATTTCCTGTTGTTTTGCAATAGTTGAAGCTGGTATCTGGTATTGTTCTTCGCGTCCGCGAGGGTACCCTCGCGTTCGCGAAGAAGGATTTGGCTTCTGGGATTTTGTTCTTCGCGTTCGCGAAAAGAGCCTCGCGTTCGCGAAGAAGAAGAAATTCTGTTGCGCAGGTCTTACTTCGGAGGCTCGTATCTCTCAATCTACAATGAATTTTGAGATGATTCAAATATGAAAGTTGTATATCTTTGAATCTAGTTTCCAGAAACATATTATATTAGTTATTTGGACATTTGCAGCAAAAGTTATGGCCATTATACTAGATGCGGTCCGAGAAGAGTTTGAAAAATGATTTTTGAAAATTTTGTTCTTCGCGAACGCGAGAGGAGGACCGCGAACGTGAAGAACAAATCCCTGGGCAGCAGAATAAAGTCCAAACTCATCTCACTCTTCCATTTTTGGACCAAGGGAGCCCGGGTGAGGCGATTTTTCGAGAGATTTTCAAGAAAAATATCGGGGTAAGTGTTTTCAACTCAATTTTGGTTAGATTACCCGAATCCATTGTTATTTTTAACATGTAATTAGTGGTTTTAAGTTGGAAAAGTTTGAAAACCCTCTTGGATATATTTGAGGATTTGAGGGTCAAAATGTTATCGGAAATTAGTAATTTTGGTATGGTTAGACTCGTGGCGAGATAAGGAACCCGTTGATGTGAAACTTTCTGAGTTTCGAGAAGTGGGCCCGGGGCACGAGTTTTTGCTAATTTCGAGATTTTTGATATTTTTCGATTGTTTTCGCTTGGGTTTTGTTCCCTTAGCATATTGTGACGTATTCACTCTGGTTTTGGTTAGATTCGACGCGCGAGGAGGCCGATTTGAGAGACAAGGGCATAGCGAGCTAGAGCCTTGGCCGGTTTGAGGTGAGTAATAATTGTAAATGATATCCTGAGGGTTTGAAACCCCGGATTTGCACATCGTAGTGCTATATTGAGGTGACTTGCACGCCGGATAGCGAGCGTGGGGTAGAGCATCGTTGGGGATTGTGACTTGGTCCGTCCCGATTGATGACCGCGTATTTGACTGAAATTTACTTGTTATCATCATAAATTGGGCTGATTTCCATATTTGGGCTTCGTGCCAGCTATTTGAACCCTTCGGGGATTGTTGTTGGTAATTCCTCACTGTTTTAATTATATATTTCCACTCAGTCATGTATTTTTTTCCACTGTTTTAAAACTCGACCAAGTTATTTATGCCTTAAACACTCGAAATGATATTTCTAAAAATATTTTGGGCTGAGCATCATGCTTTACTGTTGCCTGAGTGGCTTATGTGATTTTGTTGACTGAGTAAGGCCGAGGGCCTGTATTGTGAGGATACTTTTGGATTGGGTTGGACGCCGCAGCAGTGTTATACTGATACTGATATGAGGCCGAGGGCCTAGATTTGATGCCACGAGATGGCTTGATATTGCGCTTGGGCCGTAAGGGGACCCTCCCGGAGTCTGCGCACCCCCAGTGAGCGGCGTCGACGATAAACGGATGGGGCTGAACGCCGCAGCGGTATGTGGATCGGGCTGCACGCCGCAGCGGTACTAGTACTGTTCTGTGTGTTTACTTTATTTTATTTGCTTGCCTTACCTGTTGTTGTGCTACTTCATGAGATATCTACCAGATTGCCTGACATTATATTTTAATTGAGTGTGGTGCCCGAGGGGCGGACTTCTTTGCTTATCTGCACTATTCGAATTGCATTCGTTTGCATACTGTAGAAAAAGTCATTTTAAAAGAAGTTTTAAACTGAGCTAAGATATTTCCAAGGATTTGACAGCTTCACTGTTTTCCTCAAAAGGTTTTACACTACTTCTATATAGCATGATGATATGCCATACGTGATTTCTTACTGCTCAGTTATTATTTACCTTTATTACTCACTGAGTTGGAGTACTCACTTTACTCCTTGTACCCCGTGTGCAGATGCAGGTAATTATTCACCCGGTAGCGGGTTTGGCTGATCAGAGTCAGAGATATAGGAGTTTAACGAGGTGACTGCCAGCGTTCGCAGCATCGTTCTTCTCCCTTTGTTCATTATTCTTGATTAGTGTATTTTTAGACCTTGAGGTTGTACTTACATTCTAATAGATGCTCGTGACTTGTGACACCCCGATTAGGGCTGTGTGGGGTTGTAATTCCGCTAATTAATATTATTAAGTCATGTTTTAGCTGTTTATTCATGTTTAAATTATTTTGAAAAGACGAGTTGGGTTAGTTGGCTGGCCTTGTCTTCACGAGAGGCGCCATCACGACCACCTACCCCCCTTCCCACCACCCGACCTCCCCGAGAACATGACCCTACTCTGCCATTACAAACCACAGTCTCTATACCTACTAATGTCTAAAAATGAAAAGGAGAAAAAACACCACACAGAACAACAAAGGGAGCAAATAGTAACTACAAGCCCACTAGACTGACTAGACAAGTATGAAATACTACGGCAACAAGGTAGTTAACACAGTAGATAGAGAAACAAAAGGCGGGAGGTACCGATTACCGCGAATAGAACCTGGAACTCTCGACTAGGTATACTCCTGATGCTGCGGCGTACAACTGCTACTCTACTGCCTATGCGTGTGCACCTCCCAAAAGTGATACCTGCAAAACACGCAAACACCGACGGAACCAAGAGAATATGGGGAGAAAACTCAGGAATGAAAACCAATATCTTCTACAAATTACCCTTAAAAGCCAAAAATCCCTTTTATATCTTTTGAGATCACTTTTAACAGAATAGAAAAAAAACCCGAAAATGAAAACCAGTATATTTTGAAAAATAATCCTTAAAAGCAGATAAAAATGGAACGAAACAGAAAATTTTAACAATAATTGTTGACCCTCTAAAAAGATTTAAACTTTGTTTAAATGGAACGAAACAAATTTTTTTTACTTATTTAATTATTTATTTTTATGTATTTAAATTTTCTGAAACTGTTTCGTCCAAAACGATTTTCAAATCTAAGTCAAACTGTGAGGTATTGAAATAGACTTTGTATCCGATTTCGGATTCGGCTTTTCTCCAGAAGGTTTCAAATCAAATAATCCGGTGGATGATTTGGAGAGGACAGTGGTGGAGCAGTCGCCGGAGAGTGAAATTGCGAGACTCGAGGAAATGGCGAAGAAGGAGAATTTCAGATTAAGGAAGAAGAAAGGATTTCAGATCAGATCAAATCTTGAAAAAACTTTAACAAATATTTACTTATGATTTAAATTTTATCAAAAACAATAATTGAAAGTATGAGTAGTAACCAAATCTTTGTTCCAAATTGCAGTACGTTCCAGTTGATGTGGTGAGAGACTACAACCTTGAACTCCCACCAAAAATATGTGTTGATCGGCGAAATTCTTCCGATGATAGTGCAAGGATATATATACAAAAGAGGATATTTTTATGATTCGGAAAAACCACCGGAGAAGTTGAATGAAGAACACCGTCAGGAACCCAAGCGGCAAGGCGGCATCGGCAGAAAGTAAGGCATGAACACGAAAGAATAAAGCTGGTATAAATTATAGTATACTCAAGTTGTTATTTGATAAACTATCTTCAAAAATTACAACTAAATTTCTATTCCATAGCAGAAAATTTAGAGACTTTGTTTTGAATACAAACAAAAAAGATAATCATGGGATTTGAGGTGAAAATGATACTGGAGTAGTGGGATAATCGGTGGAGAAAACTTCTGAAAATTTGAAATAATTTTTGTTTCGTTATCTCAAAGTTGGGGAAAATGGATAATGTGTAATGGGTAGAAAAATTAGGGCCGGGCCGGGTATCGAAATTTGGGATGGTCTCTTTAATTCTGATGTGCCACGTGTCATTCCGTCCAAATTAGGGGTATATTTATTTTATAGTATAACGGTAGGGGCACAAACAACCATATAGTTGGACGGAGAATAGATTTAAACTATATTTAAAAGTATAGGGATATATTTGGCCCTTCTCCGTAATATAGATCGATAGTACATGTTTTAATTTGTGTTTATTTCATGGGTGGTCCTCAAACTTTTTGTTCATTACACAAAAGTCACTTTTTTTTTCTTTTGTTACGTAAAAGTCATTCAACTTTATTTTTATTACCCAAAAGTCATTTTTCTTCCTTTTGTTGTACAAAAATTATTTTACTATATATGCTCTAGTTATTACAATAATCACTTTGACCAGATTTTACAAACCTTTTACCTGAAAAGTCTATTATGCCTTTGACATTATAAATCCTCCCATTTATGTAATTGTGACGACCCAATCCGTCGTCACGTGAGTTACCGCCCCGTTTTCCCTATATTCTATTTCTTTATGCTTCATTATCAGTGTTGGGGGTGAACGAGTTGATTTGGAGTGGTTCTAGAAGGAAATGAGACACTTAGTCTCTTTAAGAAAGGTTTGTTTTGGAAAAGTCAACCGGACGTTGACTTACGCATTAGAGGGCTCGGATATGAATTCCGATGATTCGGTTAGCTTCGGGGGATGATTTGTGACTTAGGAGTGTGATCGTAAGTGAGTTTGGAGGTCCGGAGTAGAATTAGGCTTGAATTGGCAAAGTTAGAATTTTGGCGAATTCCGGTCGATAGGTGAGATTTTGATCCGAGGGTCGGAATGGAATTCCGAGAGTTGCTGTAGCTTTGTTATGTGATTTGGGATGTGTGTGCAAAATTTCAGGTCATTCGGAGGTGATTTGGGTAGGTTTTTGATCGAATGCGTGTTTCGGAAGTTTTGGAAGAACTTAGGCTTGAATTTGTTGAGAAATGATGGTTTTAGTGTTGTTTGAGGTGTTTTTATGATTGGAACAAGTCGGGATGATGTTATAGGAGGTGCTGGTGCTTTTGGTTGAGGTCCCGGGGACCTCGGGGTGATTTCGGATGGCTAACGGGAAGTTTTGAACTTAGGAGATTGCAGAACCTGTGCTGCTTCTGGTATTTTCGCTTCTGCGGAAATGGGACCGCAGAAGCGAGTCAGGAACCGCAGAAGCGACAGGCATCGCAGGTGCGGAGATGACGACCGTATCTGCGGAGTCGCAAATGCGACAATAGGACCGCAGATGCGGAATTTTGGAAGGCTAAAGGAAAAACCGCATCTGCGTAAAAGGAATCGCAGATGCGGGACCGCAGAAGCGGTCTAGTCATCGCAGAAGCGGTTTTGTCCGCAGAAGCGACTCGTAACCGCAAAAGCGAAAGTCGCAGATGCGGCTAAGTAGCCGCAGATGCGGAAATAACTGGTCAGAAATGGTTTAGGGCTTGAAACCTAAGAGAGCAAAAATGGGAATTGAGGTGTCATTTGGACTCCGATTTTTGTGTTCTTTATATGTATAGACTCGTGGCGAGATAAGGAATCCGTTGATGGTAAATTTTCTGACTTTTGAGTAGTGGGCCCGGGGCTCAGGTTTTTGCTAATTTCGGGAATTTCACTATTTTTCGACTGTTTTCGATTGGGTATTGTCCCATTAGCATATTGTGACGTATTCGTTGTGATTTTGATCAAATTCGGTACACGAGGAGGTTAATTCGAAAGGCAAAGGCATAGCAAGCTAGGACTTTGGCCGACTTGAGGTTAGTAATAAATATAAATGCTGTGTTGAGGGTTCGAAACCCTGAATTTGCACAATGTAGTACTATGTGAGGTGACTTGCACGCCGGATAACGGGCGTGGGGTAGAGCACCGTAGGGAATTGTGACTTGGTCCGTCCCGCTTAATAAAATTACTACCTAATTGACTGTAGAAATATCCTTATAAAAATGGATTAATTGTCATAATTGGGCTTCGTGCCAACTACTTGAATCCTTCAGGGACTGTTTTTACTGGTTTCTTACCATACTTATAGATATTGACAGTCTTGGTATTTAATACTGTTTTGTAAACTTAGCCATTTTTCTCAAAGTAGAAACTAAATTAATATTTTTAAATGAAGTTTGGGCTGAATATTTTTATACTATTGTGCCGAGAGGCTTATGTGATTTTGGACTGAGTATGGGATCGGGCTGCACGCCGTAGCGGTATGAAATTGATATTGATATGAGACCGAGGGCCTAGTTGATGCCACGATATGGCTTATTATTGCGCTTGGGCCGTAAGGGGCCCCTCCCGGAGTCTGCACACCCCCAGTGAGCACTGTCGACGATAAATAAATGGAGCGGGCTGCACGCCGCAGCGGGTACTGGAGAGTACCGGTTTATGTGTTGCATTGCATATTTAATTGTCATTTATTCTTAATCTGTTGTGATATTATTATAATTGTCTTCACTGTTTTACTGTATTATGCTATTGGTTCATGTTGTTGTATTTATAGCTTTACTTTGTGCCTGTTTGATTTCTTATTCTCATACTGTATTTATGTTTATTACTCTCTGGGTTGGAAGTACTCACATTACTCCCTGCACCTTGTGTGCAGATTCAGGCGCACCCACTGAGGCTGAGTGAGATCTTTCTCTGCCTAGCATCATATTCGGGAGATTCAAGGTAGCTGCAAATTGACGTTCGCAATCCTGATCTTCCTTCTATCTTATTTATTTGGTTCCGCATTTCTAGAGAACAATATGTAGTAGGTTAATACTCATGCATTAGAGGCTCAGACTTGTGACACCAGATTCTATGGGCTGAGTAGTATTTTATATTTTGGGCTTTCCGAATGTTAGAATTTATTTTGGGATTTCCGCATTTAACTTGGTATTTTAGTTGTAAAAATTTACTTATCCACTGTGATTAATCGGTTGAGGTTGTTTAAATGGTCGGGCTTTCCTAGCAGTGTGTTGGGCGCCATCACGACCGGGGTTGGGTCGTGACAAGGTGGTATCAAAGCCTAGGTTACTTGGTCTCGCGAGTCATGAGCCGGTTTAGTAGAGTCTCGTGGATCGGTACGGAGACGTCTGTACTTATCCTCGAGAGGCTGCAGAACCTTTAGGAAATACTTCATATTCTTGAAACTCTTGTCGTGCGGCTTATTATTCTATTCTCTTACAGATGGTGAGAACACGAGCTACCGAACGTGACGGACGACCACCAGTGCCACCTACTGAGGCCGCCAGAGGCCGTGGATGCGGTCGTGGTCATGGCAGGGGCAGAGTAGCCGGGGCAGCACCTACTGATCCGTTAATTGCCCCAGCTCAGGATTAGGCTCCAGCTGTGGAGACTCCAGCAGCACCTGCTCAGGCACCAGCCGTGCCTATTGTGATTCCGGGTCTTCAGGAGACTTTGGCACAGATCTTGACGGTCTGTACTGGATTGGCTCAGGTGGTTTCAGCCACCACAGCAGCAGCAGCTACTTCACAGACCGGGGGAGGCAATTAGACCCCCGATGCCCGCACACCTGCGCAGGGAGTGCAGGGGCTACAGACACCGGAGGCACCTCCAGCTCAGCAGGTTGCACCAGCTCAAGGTTTTGTGGTTCCAGCTATGCCAGACGATGAGCAGCATCGTCTCGAGAGGTTTGGTAGACTCCAGCCTCCGACATTCAGTGGTGCTGAGGGCGAGGATGCCCAGAGTTTTCTTGACAGATGCCAGCGTAAGCTCCGTACGGCAGGGATCCTTGAGTCGAGTGGTGTGGCATTTACTACTTTTCAGTTCACGGGGGCTACTCTTACTTGGTGGGAGGACTTTGAGAGGCGTAGGCCTGCCGGTGCAGCACCTCTGACTTGGTAGCAGTTCTCCGCACTTTTTCTGGAGAAGTATATACCTCAGTCCCGCAGGGAAGAGTTGCGTAGGCAGTTTGAGTGGTTGACACAGGAGATATGACAGTGACTCAGTACGAGCTGAGGTTTTCCCAGCTGGCTCGTCATGCTTCTTGGATGGTTCCATCATATCGTGAGAGGATCATGAGATTTGTGGATGGTCTTAACTACCATCTCCGTATTCTGATGACTAGAGAGAGAGTACTGGGTGCTACGTTTGAGGAGGTGGTAGACATTGCTCGTGAGATTGAGTCAATTCACCGTAGAGAGCGAGAGGAGAAGGAGGCTAAGAGGCCTCGTGGATCGGGTAGTTATAGTGGTGCTCCTTCGAGGGGTCAGTTTCAGCAGGGTAGAGGTCGTTCTTTCAGGCCTGCTCAGTTAGTTCATCCAGAGTATCGTGGGGGATCCTCAGGTTGTGGTCATCATGGACCCCACCAGGGTCAGACTTCACTCAGCGCCCTCCCAGCTCAGAGTTCATCTCATGCCCCATAAGTTCAGGGTTCTTCCGCGCCGAGTGCATCTGCTAGTCACTCCGGAGCGAGGGGTTCCTGTCAGACCCCATCTCCAGTACCGGGCAGCTGTTATGAGTGCAGAGAGTTTGGTCACATGAGGAGGTAGTGCCCTCGCCTTCATGGTAGACAGCATCAGCAGAGGGGTCAGCCCTCGACTTCTGCTCCAGTTACTTCATCACCCGCCCAGTCAGCTAAGGGTGGAGATCAGGCAGCCAGGGGTCGTCCTAGAGGTGGAGATCGATCAGGCGTGGCGAGGCTCGTTTCTATGCTATGTCGGGCAGGACAGATGCCATTGCTTCAGACGCGGCCATTACAGGTATTATTTCAGTCTGTCACAGAGACGCCTCAGTATTATTTGATCCCGGTTCTACCTATTCATATGTGTCTTCATATTTTGCTCATCATTTGGGTACATCCCGAGGGTGTCTTGCCTTACCTGTTCATGTATCTACCCCGGTGGGCGACACTATTGTTGTAGACCACGTATTCCGGTCATGTTTGGTGACTATTGGGGGTCTGGAGACCCGAGTTGATTTATTGCTATTGAGCATGGTAGACTTCGATGTTATCTTGGGCATGGACTGGTTATCTCCGTGTCATGCTATTCTAGACTGTTATGCTAAGACAGTCACTTTGGCTATGCCGGGTGTACCGCGGATCGAGTGGCGTGGTGTGACTGACTATGTACCTAGCTGAGTTATTTCCTTCTTGAAGGCCCAGCGTATGGTTGGGAAGGGTTGTATTTCCTATTTGGCATTTGTGAGATGTGGGAGCTGAGACTCCTAGCATTGAGTCTGTTCCCGTTGTGAGGGAGTTTCCCGATGTGTTTCCTGCAGACCTGCCGGGCATGCCGCCGGACAGGGATATTGATTTTGGTATTGACCTGGTGCCGGGCACTCAGCCCATTTCTATTCCACCATATCGTATGGCACCAGCGGAGTTGAAAGAATTGAAGGAGCAGCTTCAGGAGCTCCTGGATAAGGGGTTCATTCGGCCTAGTGTGTCACCTTGGGGTGCACCAGTTCTGTTTGTGAAGAAGAAGGATGGCACAATGAGAATGTGCATCGATTATAGGCAATTGAACAAGGTAACAATTAAGAACAAGTATCCCCTACCTCGCATTGATGATTTGTTTGACCAGCTTCAGGGAGCGAGGGTGTTCTCCAAGATGATCTCCGTTCGGGTTATCACCAGCTGAAGATCAGAGATTCAGATATTCATAAAATTTCTTTCAGGACTAGATATGGTCATTATAAATTTCTTGTCATGTCTTTCGGGCTGACCAATGCCCCAGCAGCGTTCATGCATCTGATGAACAGTGTATTCCGGCCTTATCTGGACTCATTTGTTATAGTGTTCAATGATGATATCCTGGTATACTCACGCAGTCAAGAGGAGCACGCGCAGCATTTGCGAGTTATGTTGCAGAGATTAAGGGAGGAGAGGCTTTATGCAAAGTTCTCCAAGTGTGAGTTCTGGCTCGGTTAAGTGGCTTTCATGGGACACGTGGTGTCCAGCGAGGGAATTCAGGTTGATCCGAAGAAGATAGAGGCGATGCAGAGTTGGCCTAGACCAACCTCAGCCACAAAGATTCGCAGCTTCCTTGGGTTGGCAGGCTACTATCGCCGGTTTGTGCAGGGTTTTTCCTCAATTGCATCGCCCTTGACCAAGTTCACTCAAAAGGGTGTCTCATTTGTATAGTCACACGAGTGTGAGGAGAGCTTTCAGAAGCTAAAGACAGCATTGACCACAGCCCCAGTGTTAGTTTTGCCATCAGCTTCAGGCTCTTATACGGTATATTGCGATGCTTCGAGAGTTGGGATTGGTTGTGTTTTGATGCAGGAGGGTAGAGTTATTGCGTATGCTTCTCGTCAGTTGAAGCCCCATGAGCAGAACTACCCCGTCCATGATTTGGAGCTAGCTGCTATAGTTCATGCATTGAAGATTTGGAGGCATTATTTGTATGGCGTATCCTGTGAGGTATTCACCGATCATCGCAGTCTTCAGCATTTGATCAAACAAAAAGGATCTAAATTTGAGGCAGCGTAGATGGTTAGAGTTACTTAAGGATTATGACATTACTATTCTGTATCACCCGGGGAAGGCCAACGTAGTGGCCGATGCTTTAAGCCAGAAGTCGGTGAGTATGGGGAGTTTAGCATACATTCCAGTTGAGGACAGGCCATTTGCAGTTGAGGTTCAGGCCTTGGCCAACCGATTTGTGAGACTAGATATTTCAGAGCCCAGTCGGGTGTTGGCTTGTATGGTTTCTCGGTCTTCCTTGTATGACTGTATCAGGGAGTGTCAGTATGATGATCCGCATTTGCTTGTCCTTAAGGACAGGGTTCAACATGATGATGCCAGGGATGTGACCATTGGAGATGATGGTGTGTTGAGGATGCAGGGCCGGATTTGCGTGCCCAACGTAGATGGGCTTCGGGAGTTGATATTGGAGGAGGCCCAAAGCTCACGGTATTCCATTCATCCGGGTGCCGCGAAGATGTATCAGGATCTTAGACAGCACTATTAGTGGCGGAGGATGAAGAGAGATATTGTGGAGTATGTAGCCCGGTGTCTTAATTGTCAGCAGGTGAAATATGAGCATCAGAGACCGGGTGGCTTGCATCAGCAGATGGTTATTCCCGAGTGGAAGTGGGAGAGGATCACTATGGATTTTGTTACCGGACTCCTATGGACTTTGAAGAAATTTGATGCTATTTGGGTGATTGTAGATAGGATGACCAAGTCCGCGTACTTCATTCCGGTCTGCACTACTTATCCTTCAGAGCGGCTGGCAGAGATTTACATTTGGGAGATAGTTCGATTGCATGGTGTCCCAGTTTCCATCATATCAGATCGGGGCACTCAGTTCACCTCTCAATTTTGGCAGGCTGTTCAGCGAGAGATGGGTACGCAGGTACAGCTAAGCACAGCCTTTCACCCTCAGACGGACGAGCAGTCCTAGCGCACCATTCAGATATTGGAGGATATGTTACGTGCCTGTGTTATTGATTTTGGAGGATCATGGGATCGGTTTCTACCGCTTGCGGAGTTTGCCTACAACAATAGCTATCAGTCCAGCATTCAGATGGCACCGTATGAGGCCTTGTATGGGAGGCGGTGTAGATCTCCAGTTGGTTGGTCCGAGCCCGGGGAGGCTAGATTGTTGGGGACAGATTTGGTTCAGGATGCATTGGAGAAGGTGAAGGTGATTCAGGAGAGACTCCGTACGGCACAGTCGAGACAGAAGAGTTATGCAGACAGGAAGGTCCGAGAGGTATCTTATATGATCGGTGAGAAGGTCTTACTGAAGGTTTCACCCACAAAGGGTGTTGTGAGATTCGGGAAGAAAGGGAAGCTGAGTCCGCGATTCATTGGGCCTTTTGAGGTACTTAGGAGGATCGGGGAGGTGGCTTATGAGCTTGCCTTGCCACCTAGCTTGTCGGGCGTGCATCCAGTTTTTCATGTGTCTATGCTCCGGAAGTACATTGGGGACCCGTCCCATGTTCTAGATTTCAGTACAGTTCAGCTGGAGGGTGACTTGACTTATGAGGTAGAGCCAACAGCCATTTTGGATCGTCAGGTGCGGAAGTTGAGGTCAAAGGATGTTGCTTCGGTGAAAGTACAGTAGAGAGGTCGGCCCGTGGAGGAGGCTACCTGGGAGACTGAGCGGGAGATGCGGAGCAGATACCCCCACCTATTTGAGGCATTAGGTATGTTTCTTGACTCGCTCGAGGACGAGCGTTTGTTTAAGTTGGGGAGGATGTGACGACCCAACCCGTTGTCACGTGAGTTACCGCCCCGTTTTCCCTATTTTCTATTTCTTTATGCTTCATTATCAGTGTTGGGGTGAACGAGTTGATTTGGAGTGGTTCTAGAAGGAAATGAGACACTTAGTCTCTTTACGGAAGGTTTGTTTTGGAAAAGTCAACCGGACGTTGACTTACGTGTTAGAGGGCTCGGATATGAATTCCGATGATTCGGTTAGCTTCGGGGAGTGATTTGTGACTTAGGAGTGTGATCGGAAGTGATTTTGGAGGTCCGGTGTAGAATTAGGCTTGAATTGGCGAAGTTAGTATTTTGGCGATTTCCGGTTGATAGGTGAGATTTTGATCCGAGGGCCGGAATGGAATTCCGAGAGTTGTTGTAGCTTCGTT
>NC_031996.1:14758917-14774123 GCF_001879085.1 Nicotiana attenuata | reverse complement strand
CACGAACTAACCTTTGCGGAAGGGGAATAAAAATAAAATAAAGAACAAAAAGGTAGCAAGTTAGTATGGATTCCGAGAAAAATATTGCAATATTTAAACACGTAGTATAAGAATATGAATCGTGTCCTAAATTGGGTGCCCCGTAGTGCCCGAGGTAGGCCTAGCGACAAGTTAATTTGGAGAACTTATAATGCTAAATGCCTCATTTTATTGATAAAAATAAGACGAATCCCAAAACGACACTAAGATTGCATAAAGTAAAAATGTCACTAATGGCCATTGGCCTTATTACATTTTAAAGCAAAAAGGAAAAGAGACTCCTAACTATTTGGTCCCAGAAGGACCTTCCCCAGATTCGGCATCTTTAGCTCCATCGAACAGCTTCACCAGCTCACGCAGCCCCAGCAGTAGATAAGCCCTAGCCAAATGTCCTCCTTCATTTCCCTCAGCGTTTTGGCAATTCTCGATCCTCCGGATGAATTTTCCTTCCAGCTCTACCAACCCTTGCTCCAAATGCCCTAGACTTTTGTTGGCACTGACAGCCATATCCTTCCATTCCTCGATCAACTTTTGATTTGCTTCTTGAATTTCCTGTTCACTCTCGCACTCCCTGATCCTCTTGCGCAACTGGTTGTATTTAACCTGTATTTCAGCCCTCTCGTCGATGACCCTGTGACCTCGAACAGACCCGGGCTGTCCTAACCCGGCATGATCCTCTTCTAGCCAACCTGGATAGTATGGGGTGTAACCGACATGATATCTGTCAGGCTCTATGGAATCCTTTTCCAGGATGATCTTGCTGTTCCACATGTGTTGAGTTTGACATTTGTATGGACTATCGTCGTCTTGGAAATCAGCCATGAAATGACTCATCTTTTCGACCTTTGGTACGACTTGCTTTCTCCCCGCCTGCCTCATGACTCGGAGAGGGACATAGGGATAAGTTCCCCTCAGACCAATGAGTATAAGAAATGGAGCATCCTGAGAGCGGATGATGAACTCTCCAGTGGGGAACCATTCGAACATCCACTGCACCTTGTCTTCTTTCATGTTTTCAAACAACTCTACCCATCCTCGAGCATCCCCCGGCTGAGCAAACATGTCAGGCATATAGTTCATTCTCTTGGGATGGTGAAAGGCTATGTGATCATTCCACGGCCTTCGTGGAAGCTCTTGACGATATTGACCCCTTTGGAGATGTTCTATAAGCCATAGTTGGAGTAGTAAGTTGCAACCCTCAAAGTGACTGGCCCCTCGTTGACAGTTCTCCAAAGCTCGGTAGATTTCAGCAACAATCATGGGCACTATGGTGAAAGGCTACCCTCCAATCCCTTCCACTAGTGTCTTGGTGACCATGGCTAGTCTGGTATGGATCCTAGCCTTCTTCATAGGAAACACTATCATTCCCAGAAAGCAGAACATAAAGACGAAAACCCTCATGTGGATATGCCCTAGTGATGTGAGAGCAAATTCATCTGAATAGGTGCGGTAGGACTTGCTATGACCGTACCTCTCGTACAGATAGTCGAAAGGAATATAGGAGTCCTTCAAACAAGTCAAATCTGAGTTTCTCTTCAACCCCATCATTTTGAAGAAACCCCTACCCTTGCGGTTTTCGGGCATGAG
The DNA here is from genome assembly GCF_001879085.1 of Nicotiana attenuata. Lineage (NCBI taxonomy): Eukaryota > Viridiplantae > Streptophyta > Magnoliopsida > Solanales > Solanaceae > Nicotiana > Nicotiana attenuata. Next base: position 14,772,497 of record NC_031996.1, on the reverse strand, counting down.
TAAACTCGGAGTCTCCCAAGGAATACCGGCTAACTCACCTATTTCTTCGAGCAATAGGGTCATTTCAAGGTCCCCAAATCGAAACACTGATCTATCATTGTCCCAGAATAAGGTCGCAGCCTCTATGATTTTGTTGTCAGGCTGGATTTCCAAAAGAGAAGGTAAGTTCCCCAAATATTTGCGGACGAGAATCTGGTCACTGGAGTGAAGGTCTTCCCACCAGCTTCGCAACCTTGGGTGAATGTGGGTTACCATGCCGAATCTGGGGATTTCGTGCCTCATTTTCTGCAAAAAAAAGTGTTAGACCCTTACCCCACCGGACTCGACTATTTAAACCAATAATTAGCATAATGGCATTTAGTTCTCCAAATAAATGCACAGAATATGGTGTTGTCCGTTTGGGTTCCAAGGAAACCCGGTGGACTTTGGACAAGGCTATCTTAAGGAGTCATCATGTGGACAACATAACTGACTCGACTAGGTTTGACAGTGATGCATGAACAATTAAATAGAATAAGGTTTCTATGAGGTACTAGACCGGTACCCTTGAGCGGATAACTCAAGAGGGAAAGGCACGGAATCGTCGACTGCACCGCTGATCGACTGGTTTTACCGCAAATATGCCTTTGCCAAATTTAGGGGGTAATAATATCGGAAGAGCGCAACAACTCATCAAGCGTTGCTATGGTATTTGTTTGGCACGAGTGGAATATGATGTTGAAGATGCAATTACAAAAATAAAACAAATTGTCACGTATTTTCACGTTCATAATGATTACAATAATTGCTCAAAAATTACAACGGTATTGGAGGAAAACAGTAAATGAAAGCGTTAAAGAATGAAAAAGAAACAAAAGCCAAGTCAGTTTCGAAGTAGAAGAGAGATAAAGACATTAAATAAAAGCAATAAAGAAGCAATAAAGTCACGAATAACATGTAATGGTAAAAGCCATAAAATGTCCCCAGCAGAGTCGCCACGCTGTCGACGCCTCCTTTTTCTCGCGAAATCGGATTTACGACATTTGAGAAGACAACTCTATTCCCGTGTGGGAATTGGGTTTTTGGAATTGAAGAGTCGTCACCTAATGATTAAGTGCATTAGGACACTGAGGGTTTTGAGTTTGAAAACCAGAGTTCGGGTAAGGGCTAGAAATTATCTCGAGGGGAAGGTGTTAGGCACCCCTCAAGATCCACTAGTGTGGTTCCCGGCCATGCTATGTTGTGACTTTAATGCAAATAAGTATACAAATAACTTCATACATAAGGGTTACAGATAGATACGTGACATGCATATTGGAATCTAGGTCTAGATGATCTGCAATTTGTTTTGAGGGAAGGTCTAAATGCAGAAAATTAATCAAGACTTTGAAGAAATATTTAGAAAAAAAAATAATGCAGTAAAATAAAAGAGGGGTTTTGGGCAGTTAAAAAGACAGAATTTTATTGATATTAAACAAAGTCACATAAAGGAAAGGGGGTCCTAGGTTTGTAAAACACATGGATCATCCACACAACACGGTAATCAATCGTACACATAGTGTTATCATGTGATCATCATCTCCATATCTACCCTTCCCACCCCGTTAAGGTATTTAAGCGCGGAATGGTATCGTTACCTACTGCATGCTATTACCCGTCCCACCTATCAGCCCCGGAGGTGTTTAGGACTACTAATCCTAAAGGGAGGAAGCTTGGCTTTTCAGAGGTTTTAAAAGGATAAAATTCTAGGGCGACAAACAAAACACATAAAGCAGTTATTGGGTAAGCAGGCTTGCCTGATGACAAATGTATATGCAAAGTGCAAGAAGTCCTATAGGCATATCATCTATACAATATGCAGAGCTTCATTATCGATTTATTGCCATGGTATTATTACAAAGTGCAGAAAAACCTATGGGCATGGTATCTATGTGAAAAATGCAGGCTTTGAAAGTGATAACCCTATGAACATGGTTTCTAGGCGAGATGCAGAATTTTAAAGAGTAAACATCCTATAGACATGGTATCTACGTGAAAATGCAGAATCTGAAAGTAGTGATTCTATGAACATGATTTCTGTGTGAGATGCAGAATTTAAAGGGTGAATATCCTATAGACAGGATTTCTATGTGAAAATGCAGAATTTGAAGGTAATGATCCTATGAACATGATTTCTATGTGAGATGCAGAATTGTAAAGAGTAAATATCTTATAGACATGATTTCTACCCCTTTGGCATTGCATGACCCAGTAGTTATTACAAAGTTATTACAAAGCTTAATTCAGACCAAGAGAACAGAAGGAATAATAAAAATATACATCAGTGATTAATCTACATCCTAATCAGCTAATTCGTGACTTAAAGTCTAATAATATGAGATAAACAACTTCCAGGATCGGATTTTCAAAGCCTTGCTCTTATTTGGGATGTGTCAAGTTCCAAGGAACTTCAAGAATTCCAGGCCAACGCTTACACCCCAAATATCATTGCAGAGTTAAGAACATAGTGCAGTGTGGAAGGGCCAACCTCAAATGTCAAGTTCAGAGGGAACTCAGATCCCAAAGCAAAGCTCATAGGAGGGGGCCAGAACTTAAGGAGACTAGGCAGTAAGTGCAAGTGCCAGTAGGGGAAATGGCAAGCTGGGTGGTCATGCCAAGCAATTTGGGGTGACTTGGAACACCCCTGACCAGCCTTGTCAAGTTGAAACTTTGGGGAGTTAAGGACCTATTGAAGGTCAGGTCAGCCTTGGACAGCAATAGGGATGTGCAGGCTATACCTAACTCAGCATACATGGGGGTGTGGGGATATGAGGATTCATAAAAAAGCTGGACTCAAGAAAGAGCAGGCAGAAGCATACCCAGCAATGGGACAACACTGGCCACACCCTTTAGTCTACTGGGGGGGGGGGGGGGGTTAGAACTCAGTTCATGAGTAAACAATTCTTGTTTGCCATGCCCTGAGTCCCACTTACAACATATTATGGGGGTGAAAGATGGGAACTAGGTTTACAAGAAAATAAAGCAAACAGTAGCACATAAGCATTTCAATGTCAAAATTCTGCAGAAGGTAGACATAGGCGAAGAGACTGTAAATAAACACATTGGATGATGCTGGGAATTGAATCAAGATATACCAGTTTTTAATAAAGATAAGCAAAAGAAAGCGGAGATCTTGTGAAAGCCAAAGTTGCAGACAAAAATTCAGAAAAGGTTGTTGAGAATTATAAGCGTAAAGTCTGAAGTGATATTCCGTGTGTTGTGAAAAGAAAAGGCCAGTATTTATAGTGTGAAAGTCATGAGAAATAAGTAAGAAAATAATTGAAGTTTGATTTTCAATCAGTCACATTAAGACTCCCTTTAGTTAAGGGGATTCAAATTCAAACGGGTATAAAACCAACTAAGGAAAGAAATTAATCAAAACTCTTTGTGCAAAGCATGCAATTGAGGGTAAATACATAAAAGGTTATTTTAAGACAAGGTGTTTCTGAAAGTAGACGGTTTAAGAAAGAGAATCAAATTGACAGCCACGAAATCACAAGTCCAAATATTTTGTGTGTGAGAAAAAGGTTTTACTCAAGGAAAAATTAGTACAATCAATTAAAGCCCCCAAAAAAGATTCTGATTCAATTACTAGTGAAATCCTTTTAAAGAAGATTCAACACACGTTATAAAAGCAACACAGACATGCCTAAACACGAAGAATTTTGCCATGACCTTGTAAAATCAGTAGAAGAATCGAATGCGGAGATGGAGAGGCAAGTAGTCAAAAATAGGCTTAGTGGCTTCTTTTAGAAGCTCATAAGGAAAGCACGCAAACAAGTAGAAAGATCAAAGCAAACAGAGTGAGGAAGCTAGTTTCAAAGCATAGTGAGGGAAACAACTGATAGTAGAAGAAACAGTACAAGAACCAGTAGAAGAAACAGTAGAAGAAATACATGCTTATAGAGGATGAAGATAGCCAGAGCATGGTAAAAAAAGGGGAATCATAGCATAGAAAACATAGTAGGAGAATATGCCAGGGCGGAGTATAGAAAACACAGCAAAAGAACATTCAATCACGGAGTATGAAACTTAGTAGAAGAACACCTAAGAACATAATAGAGCAAGTACAAGAACATAGTGGAAAGCGAGTGAGAACATGATACAGGAACACAATAAGAGAAACAATACAAATAATAAAGAAAGCAAAAATCATAAAAACACTTGAATACTTTCCAGAAACCCTAAATCGAAAAAGAACGGTTTTGAAAGCAATTTTCAAAGGAAAACTTAGGGAAATCGTTAAAAAATTCACGCATAGCATAGATACATAACAGATCTAAAAGGAATCGGCGAAAAACCTCGAATAGTTAGGGTTTCGAAAGAACCCTAGAGTGAGAAAGGCTTTAAAAAGATCCGATCTAAAGTCGGATAAAGTCAGAACCAGAACTCGGGAGACTAGAATATGCTGGAAGCAAGGCCGGAAATGGCCAGAAATGGCCGGGAACCTCGAGTCGGCGAAGATCTGAGTGAAGACCCTCGAAGTCTGTCCTCGATCCTTCAAGCATCAGGCTCACAGGTGCAGTAGGAGGTGAGTATGAGGTTTTCATGGCCTGAGAAGCCATGGATTCCTGTGGGAATCGAAGGGGATTAGGGTAAGTTTGGGTGGCGGCAGCTAGGGTTCGAACGGGGTTGCAGAGAGGATTGGAGAGGAAAGGGATTAAAGGGCGGCGGGTAAAGGGGAAATGATTTAGGGTTGAGGGTGTTGGTGGATAAAAAAAGGAAAGGATGCGTGTGAGTCGTTGATCTGTTAGATCAACGGCTGGGATTAAAAGAAAAGGCCTGGGCGGGTTATTTGAGTGGGTCAGGGGCGGGTAATTTAGGAATTGGGTCAGGTTTGAATCAAAAATAGGGCTGGGAAATTGGGGGTTTGATTTTGGCTAAAATTGAAATGGTAATGGGCTATATATTAAATAGCCAATTTCTCCCTTTTAATTTAATTAAAATAGTTAGAATGATTTTAAAAGCAAATTGAAAGCACTGAATTAATTAATAATATATAAACATTAATCTAAAAATACTGGAAACAATTTTATAATTGTAAAACGCTATTAATCGTAATATAGGCTATAATTGTAATTTTATGCAATTTAGCTTAAAAATATCAAATAAATTTATAAAAATATGCAAAAATCACCTTAATTATATTATGGTGTAAATATGAGGATGGAAATAAATTACTCACCAAAATGATAGTTTTGGAAATAATTATTGGATTTTGTACTGCTAAAACAAACAATAAAATGATTTTTAAAAGCTTAAAAAATTGGAAAAAATATCAAAATTCTTGGGCATGCTTATATATGCATGTACATGCTATTTTGAGAATATTCTGAGTATAAAAATATGTAGGAAAAAATTGGGTATCAACAGCTCCTGCGAAGTGTTCTGAAGTGGTGTGATCCTTATGTGTATGTTGGAAGATCTCATGTGTAAGTGAAAAGTATGTGTTGAAATTTGGAAATTTCGGGTTGCTTAAGAGAGTGGGCTTAACGGTTGCGGGAATGAATGCGAGAATTGCAGAAGAGTTATAGTACGGGATGATTTGTGTTTTCACAACTTATAAATGATTCGAGTTTAATCTCGTTATGGTATTGTGGCATCAATAGAGTAAAAGTGTTATGAGTTATTGAGCGTATTTTGATCTATGGCTTCGAGCCAAGTGGGGGAGTCTGCTGTGAGTAGTTGATTTCACAATTAGGTGCTATGTTGGTTCCAGTTTGGGGCATGCGAGTGAATTAGCTATGGCTAGAGTAAAGGAAAATTTTGATAAAGGTTATATTATGCTTCATAAGGTATGACACGGAATGTCTAGAGTGTTGGTGGTAAAGAATGCTCGGCGCATAGAGCAGGAAGTTGCTTTGCTGTACTGGGATGAGGATTTTATTTTGCGGTATCGGAGTGCCAGTGAGGCACGGGTGGTTCTGTTCGTTAGGTCAGGTAAGTTGCAGTTTGAATAAAGAGTGAATGACTTTCTAGAATGGTTCTAATGTGTTCAAGATTCTACAGGGAACAATCGGGTATCTTAAGGTTGTGTATGTGGTTAGAGACTGTGTTTTCATTGGAAGAGGTCAAGACTTGTGGTATTTTTATGTTAATATGGAATTCTATGTATCAGTATTAGGAAAGTAAAGGTAACGGATTTAGATTCGCAGGAAGTTCTTCAGAGTAAAGTATTTTGGAATCTGGTGTTTCTGGGAATATTTGAGAGAGTATTCAGCGGCTTATGGGTCTTAGACAGTGTGGTCTTATGCTTGGGTCTCGTGGGGTAAGCCTGGGTTGATGCATTGTGGTACTACAGCAAGAGGGAATATCAAGTTGATGATGAATCAGAAGGGAAATTAGATAGATGGAATAGCTTGATAGTAGACCGAATCGGTATGGTAAGGATATGATTAACTCTTTGTATGTGTTCGAGGTAATGAGCTCTTACAAGTATTTTGCAGCAATGCTCTTGGGTTTTGATGGCTTGCTTAGCTTAGTCGAGTTAGAAGGATTCAGTCCTGGCAGGTCTAATTTGTGCAAAAGGAATTCGGAGAGTTCTTGATGGTCTTTACCGCAGTTTGGAGATGTATATTTTCTATGGGCATGCGGAGCATGGTATGTGTAGTGACTTTTCTTCTGGATGGGACCAATGAAAAGTTCTTGACTAGTTGAGTACGTAGATGTTTGTGGTTCGGAAGGGATATGAAGTTCTCGTGTTATCCTGGGATGGTATGTCACATGCGATATGTTGTGTAGGATTGAGGTTGGCATGTGTAGGGTCACAGTTCAGGTTTGAATGGAAGGTCATAAATTCTTAGGCAGCACGGGCAGTTTCAGATAATCAGAGAAATGAGCTTCAGATGATTTGAGAAATGATCTTCATATGATTAAGGAAACGGTAATGCTAATTGAGGTGATTTTACGAGGGTATATGTTTCAGAAAGAGGCAATGTGATTAAGTTGATGGTACTTCGGTAGTATTGCAACATTTCTTGTCAGATCGGCTGTTGATATTCGAGTTTGCTTGGCAGCACGGAAGAATCTTAGAGTATCTCTCATGGAATGATTGAGTACTAGAGGTGAGTTATGTATGAGAATGGCGAAATGGGGATCAGATATGGTAATTCGTGTGTTTTATGGACTTGGAGATCGGAAGTTCTCTTATCCAGGCTATGTTGTGGACGTAGATCGTGTGCATTGGCACTATTTAGTGACTACCGGGATTTGGAGGCTCGAGTGGATCTTATTTTGCTTGGGATGTTAGATTTTGGATATGATATTGGGGTGTAGACTGGTTGTCTCAGTGTTGGGATATTCTATACTACTGCGCTATGGGCTATGCCGGAAAACGCCACGGGTTGAGTGGCGAGGTGCGTCGAATTATGTTCTAGCAGAGTGGATTATATTTCAAGACCAGCGGACGGCTGGGGAGGATTGCTTTTCTTAATTGGGCCTTTGTGATGGATGTCAGTGCAGGGGTTTCTACCATTAATTCAGTTCCGGTGTTGAGGGACTTTTCGGATGCATTTCTTGTGGCCGGGCATGTCACCGGGCGAGGTTGTGGATTTCGGTATTGATTTGGTGCCGGGCACCGTATCGTATGGCTCCGGCAGGAGTTGTAGTAGTGGGAGGAGCAGCTTCAGGCTTCCTTGATGATGAGTTCGTTGGCAGGCCAATGTGGGTGTGTGGTCTAACTTGAGTCGGCTTGGTTGACCTCGAATTGTATTGTTGAGGGATAGGTTGATTCGATCGTTATTGAGCTTGTTAGTGATCTGGAGAGATCCATGAGTTGCATTTCTGTGTTGTGAGACGTTATGATTTGTTGGTTACGGGCACATGTGGTGCGGTTCTATTGGGAATTCATAGTGGAAGTCGAGCGGAAGAGTAATTGGGAGTCGCTCGGTGAATGACGTACCGGTTATGTTCTATCAGGTTTGCGTGGTGTATGTTACTTGTTTCACCGTGGGTGTAATGATTTGCTTGGGTTCCAAACATCAATTGGGCATGGTTGGGGATCTTGATCATAGTGACTTGAGGTGTTTCATGTGTAACAGTGTTTGGATAGGATCGCGCATTGTAGCGAGGCCACGTGGAGATATGACCTTTCGGGGTAGATTCAGGTGTTCTATTTCTATGATGGAGACGGGGTCTCAGCCTTGTGTTGTGATGGTACTGATGAGCTTGAGGTACAGCTCTTTCGTTTGAGTCATTTTTCATGATTCGAGTATGTTCAGACCGTTTCTTATTGGTGCGCATATTATGCAAGTTGTGGCTTAGGCCTGTATTGAGGTGTCATATCACCAAAGTGGTGTGTTGGATTCGAGGTGATCGTTGGGGTCACTAATGTATACAAACGGATTTGATTTCAGCTTGTTGGAAGGATAATATTGAGGTTCGGCTCGGAATCTGCTGTAGTATTAGTCAAAAGGGAAGTGGCTTCATGAATGGTTGATCTGAGAAATGGTTACGGTTTATTGCGTGTTTCATTTATCGTTGGCAGTATATGAAAGTGTTGGAATAAGACCTTAGTTGATAAGAGGTTTTCTACCGGTATTCGGGTGTTGTGGGCAACTGCTGTGAATAGAAGTTATCGTTTCGAGTGTTTGGGTTATGTAGTATATCATATGATTGCACCTGAGGTTGCAGATATGGTTTATTACAGCTGGTTCGGGCTTATTCTGAATATAGATGTGAGGTTCTGATCTTGTGTATGATTGCGGAAAGTGCAATGTGGTTCTATGATTTATGGACTAGATGGATTGTGAAATTTCAGCTATGTTGTGTTATCGGACTTATGCGAGATAGGGTGACGTGGGATCACCCCCGGGTATATGCTTGGTAAGAGCATTCAGCTATTGGTTGGCTTCTAGGACAACTCCGGGTACGCTCGAGGACGAGCGTTTGTTTAAGTTGGGGAGGATGTGACGACCTGACCCGTCGTCTCGTGAGTTACCGCCCCGTTTGCCCCATTTTCTATTTCTTTATGCTTCATTATCAGTGTTGGGTGTGAAGAAGTTGATTTGGATGGTTCTAGAAGGAAATGAGACGCTTAGTCTCTGTAAGGAAGGTTTGTTTTGGAAAAGTCAACCGGATGTTGACCTATGAGTTCGAGGGCTCGGATGTTGATTCTGACGATTCGGTTAGCTTCGGAGGATGATTTGTGACTTAGGAGTGTGATCGGAAGTGATTTTGGAGGTCCGGTGTAGAATTAGGCTTGAATTGGCGAAGTTAGTATTTTGGTAAATTCCGGTTGATAGGTGAGATTTTGATCCGAGGGTCGGAATGGAATTTCGAGAGTTGCTGTAGCTTCGTCATGTGATTTGGGATGTGTGTGCAAAATTTCAGGTCATTCGGAGGTGTTTTGGTTGGGTTTTTGATCAAATACGTGTTTCGGAAGTTTTAGAAGAACTTAGGCTTGAATTCGATGTGAATTAATGGTTTTGGTGTTGTTTGAGGTGTTTTGAGGATTGGAACAAGTTTGAATAATGTTTTAGGATGCGTTGGTGCTTTTGGTTGAGGTCCCGGGGGCCTCGGGGTGATTCCGGATGGATATCGGGAAGTTTTGAACTTGGAAGAAAATGCAGAAAATGCAGCAGCAGGTGCAGGCCTATTTTGGCCTTCGCGTTCGCGAGCCTGGGGCCGCGTTCGCGAAGGAGGAAGTTGGGGTCCCTGAGATTTGTGCTTCGAGTTCGCGGAAGGTTCGTTTAGTTGTGCTCCGCGTTCGCGTTTAAGGTGTCGCGTTTGCGTAGGTTCAGGAGGTTAAAGCTTCGCGTTCGCGGGTCTTCAGACGCGTTCACGAAGGGTAATTTTGGGCGAAGAGTTATTTGTGCATCGCGAACGCGGGAAGGCCCTCGCGTTCGCGTAGAAGGGGTCCCGGAAGCTGGGCAGAAGGTTTAAAAATACATCATCCGCGATTTTGGATCATTTTTCCTCCATGGTTGATCATTTTGAGAGCTTCTTGGTGGAGATTAAAGAGGGATTCAAGGGGAATCGATTGGAGGTAAGAATTTTGAACTTAAAACTCGTTTTTATTGTGAAATCCACCTAGAAATTCATGGAAATTTAGCTAAAAATGGAAGAACTAGGGCTTGGGATTTTGAGATGTTAAATTGGGATTTGAAGGGCCATTTGAGGTCGGATTTGAGAGTTTTTGATATGTATGGACTCGTGGCGAGATCAGGAACCCGTTGATGTGAAAATTTCTGAGTTACGAGAAGTGGGCCCGGGGCTCGGGTTTTGCTAATTTCGAGATTTTTGATATTTTTCGATTGTTTTCGATTGGGTATTGTTCCCTTAGCATATTGTGATGTATTCGCTCTGATTTTGGATAAATTCGACGCGCGTGGATGCCGATTTGAGGGGCAAGGGCATCGCGAGCTAGAGATTTCGCCGGTTCGAGGTGAGTAATGATTGTAAATGATGTCCTGAGGGTTTGAAACCCCGGATTTGCACACCATAGTGCTATATCGAGGTGACTTGCACGCCGGATAGCGAGCGTGGGGTAGAGCACCGTTGGGGATTGTGACTTGATCCGTCCCGATTGATGATTTTACCGCGTATTTGACTGAAACTTATTTGTTATTATCATGATTTGGGCTGATTGTCATATTTGGGCTTCGTGCCAATTATTTGAACCCTTCGGGGATTTTATCACTGTTTCCTCACTGTTTTGACGTATTATTTGAACTCAGTCCTGTTGATATTTACAGTTTTACAAACTTAGCCAATTTTACTCAGATTTGAAACTTAAATGATATTTTGGGCTGAGAACTACTGTTTTACAAATGCCCGAGGGGCTTGTGATGATTTTCGGACTGAGTGAGGCCGAGGGCCATATGTGAGGATATGCTGAGTGATATGAGGCCGAGGGCCTGAGATACTTTATGTGCCACGAGGTGGCTTGAGTGATGTGAGAAGGCTTTCAGGCCGCGAGTGTGGTGTGAGAAGGCTTTCAGGCCTTGAGTATGATGTGAGGAGGCTTTCAGGCCTCGAGTGTGATGTGAGAAGGCTTTCAGGCCTTGAGTGTGATGTGAGGAGGCTTTCAGGCCTCGAGTGTGATGTGAGAAGGCTTTCAGGCCTTGAGTGTGATGTGAGGAGGCTTTTAGGCCTCGAGTGTGATGTGAGACGGCTTTCAGGCCTTGAGTGTGATGTGAGGAGGCTTTCAGGCCTCGAGTGTGATGTGAGGAGGCTTTCAGGCCTCGTGTGTGATGTGAGAAGGCTTTCAGGCCTTATTTTATATGCCACGAGGTGGCTTGATATTGCGCTTGGGCCGTAAGGGGCCCCTCCCGGAGTCTGCATACCCCCAGTGAGCGTCGTCGACGATATATGGATCGAGCTGCACGCCGCATCGAGTTGTGGATCGGGCTGTACGCCGCAGCGGTTACTATATGATACTGTTCTGAGAGTGATCTGAGAGAGAGAGCCCGAGGGGCTGAGAGTGTTTCTGAGAGTGAGCCCGAGGGGCTGGTACTGTTTTGAGATATTGCCCGAGGGGCGAACTTTTATGTGCTCATCTTGCATATTTACTTGCCTTTTTACCTGTTATATTGTGATATTTGTGCCCGAGGGGCGGTTTTTCTGTGCTTATCTGCACTAACTGTTTGAAATCATTTCATAGATGTTGGAAAGATCATTTTAAAAAGAGATTTAAAGCTGAGCCAAGAGATTTCCAAAGATTTCACAGCTTCACTGTTTTTCTCAAAGGATTGTACCCTGCTTCTATACAGCATGTTGGTTGCTTTACGTGATTTCTTACTGCTCAGTTGTTATTTACCTTTATTACTCCCTGAGTTGGAGTACTCACTTTACTCCCTGCACCTCGTGTGCAGATGCAGGTATCTATTCACCCGGTAGCGGGTTTTGGGCCGATCAGAGGCAGAGTTATATGAGTTAAGGAGGTGACTGTCAGCGTTCGCAGCACCATGTCTCTCTCTTTTGTTCATTATTCCGCTTTTGTACATTTTAGACCCTGTAGTGGATTTACATTCTGATAGATACTTGTGACTTGTGACACCCCGGTTTGGGCTGTGTGGGGTTGTAATTCCGCTAATTAATATTATTAAGTCATATTTTAGCTGTTTATTCATGTTTAAATTATTTTTGAAAAGACGAGTTGGGTTAGTTGGCTGGCCTCGTCTTCACGAGAGGCGTCATCACGACTAGTGCGGGGTTTGGGTCGTGACATTATATCAACCCAAACCCTTCTAAATCCCGAACCAACCACCCCTGCAAGTCGTAAATTAGATAAAGCAAGCGCGGGAAGTTGTATTTAGGAAAACGGGGTTCTAAAAAGTAAAACGACCAGTCGGATTGTTACATGTTTCATGTATTACCATTGTCTTTTAATTATTAAATTATCAAAATATTTTGCCACACAATAAGTATGTGACCAATGACCATTTATGCCATAATAATGACATTATTTTCTTATTTCCTCTCAAACCTCCTTCTATAGGTGAGTGTGGTATATACCACTAGCACGCTCATATTCTTCCACGAATGAATATGTATTCATAAATCACATGTTGTCACATTCACATCATGAATGGACCATAATCATCTATATGTGTTCTACAAAATCTCATGTCAAATCAATGACAAATATTACTTTCACATAGTGAAGGATTATTTTGAGAATACTTATTATTCATTACCACAATGATGACGATTATAATTTCGTCTATTGCCGCGTCCACATCCATTCATACATTCATGGTAATAATTTTATCTTCTTTCAGACGTATCACATACTTCTATCACATTCTCTTAAGGGAATGAGAATGAAGCAAATTCAATGGGACAGGTGTCCACTTCTTGTGCTCACAATCATACATGAATTTGATCATGGCAAGATATAGAAATTTTACCACTTCGCGTGGTTCTAATTTCTTACAAACTCTATTAAAGTTATAATCAAAATTTATTATCTTTGCTTGTATTTAAATCAAATTATAGAATGTTAAGAAGTTAAAAGAGAAAAATAAAGTAAAATACTTACCTTAAACCCAAAATTTGATCATGAATGAAGTTCCTGGAACAATAGACAATCATTATGCTCAATCCTAAAGCTTCTACTCAATTGGTTAGAGTCTCGTGCTGGTAACGTGTTATAAAATAATAAAAGAAGAATATTGCAAAGAAAGAGGGAGAGAATTCTTATTGATTTGGGATGAATTACAATGTAATATAACCCCTCTATTTATAGGAAAAGAGTGACTTAGCCACCTAGTAATAATTGCTAAAATCTCTCTAAATATAGGCATTCATTTTAAATATAATTCTATTTATAACACTTTTGTTAATTTTGCTGTTGTTGAGTTTGTTCAAGGGAATCTTATAGAAATGTCTTAAATAAGTTCCAAATTACCAACCTCTAGTCATTAATCACAGACTTACCAAAATTAGCCAATTACATATAAAAATTAAAAACACAAATAAGGTTGTTTCTTTCCAAGAATCACACGCGAAGATCTCCTTCAATATTTTTAAGCGTGATCAGCAACATTAGATCCAAGACGGAAAGGGAATTTCATGGATAAGGTAGCAAACAAATTGATGAAATAAAATATATATATATA
>NC_031996.1:14730163-14758905 GCF_001879085.1 Nicotiana attenuata | reverse complement strand
GAGAGATAAAAATATATATATATATATATATATATATATATATATATATATATATATATATATATATGATTTGGACTGATTTAATATCAAAATTTGTAGTTAAAATCGAGTTCAAAAAATTCTTCTGCGACACATGTAGCAAACATGTATCTAACATGTATCACACACACAGGTATACATGGATATACATGTGATACAAATTTGGTACAAATATGATACGTATGTGATACACAAATGATACACATATCTTTTTTTTTATGTTTATCTTCTACTTCGAATTTTCAATTTAAACCACCTCAAAACTCTACCAAATCATCCCAAAACTTATATTCAAACTCCTTAAGATCCCAATCTATTCTAATAATACCTACTCAAGAGAATTAAAATATTTGACATTGTTTTGCTATAAATAGCTAATTAACTAATATTGGTAATATTTTATAATTTAATCAATGTTTATAATAAACTATTTATAAATGGATATGATGATGTTCATAATTTAATTCTAATCGACAGCTAGTTCTATTAGGCATGATTATTATTGACGGCAGGGGCAACTCAATAGAATTAAAGGCCTACGGCCAAACTTCGTTAGAGGCTACAAGTTGGTTCCCTTTCTTTAAAGAACTTTTCTCATATTAATTATCTAATTCAACTATATTAAAGGCTTGTTCATCTGAAGATTACTTTCCTATATTTTCTAATTTAGCTCTATTGTTTGTTTAAAATTTATTAAAAGCTCTTATTTGAGATTGTATTAAAGTTTCATTTCTTCTCTATTTTTTTATTTGCATTTTAAGTAACCCGATTCATATATTCAAGTTGATCTTTGAATTCTGCAAAATGATAAAAATAACATATGCCTATTAAGTAAAACTAAAAAAAAAAAATCAAATTCTAAAATAGTAAAAAGAATGAAAAAATGCAATTTAATTATTCAATGTCCTTCATCTCTTATTTGAGAGAAATAGATAGCTTAGTATTTTTAATATTTTATGGAAAAAATCCAAAGTATTACTATTAATAAAAGAAATTAAGCCTAAAAAATTAGGGGCCTAAAGCCATTGCTCGTGGCTTTCACCTTCCGCCAACACTGATTGGCGGAGCTATTTTTGAAAAAGTAGGTTCAATTGAATTCTCTTTGTTACAAATTATACTTTATCTATATATATATATATGTCACGACCCAAAATCCACTAAGGGTCGTGATGGCGTCGGACACCACTGTCAGGCAAGCCAACACCAAGAAGTTAATTAAATTCCCATTTTAGTATATATTGAAATCACTTTTCTTTTATACCCATAATCATCCCAGAACCCGGTGTCACAAGTGCATGAGCAATTTCTAGGAAAAACAAGGTATAATACAATAACTGTCCGGAATACAAATTGGACAGGAAGTAAAAATACAATACGCTGAAGAGACTATACTAGCTGCGAGTCGCCTCGAGAAATGCAGCTCACCTAGTCTCCGCATCATCCATGCTGCTACGCCCAGTAGGCCATTAGAATCACGTGTGCCTGTGCAACAAAAATGCACAGCAAGTGTAGCATGAGTACGAAAACAACGTGTATTCAGTAAGTATCCCGCCTAATCTCGAAGAAGTAGAGACGAGAGGTCGACTTCGACACTTACTAGTGGTCCAATAATGATACACAATTAATATAATAAAATCCAGAATATTTTATAAAGCATGGTCGTAACTCAACAGAATGAAACAAGTAATCAATTCCTTTATTCAAAGGGAAATTTCAAAATTTTGTTTTCATCAATTATAAATTTATTCTCAAGTCAGGGAGTGACAATATCAACTTCAATGAATTTCAAGGCAAGCAGTACAAGCATGCGCAACTCATGTCGAGGTCGTACGGCCCGATCCAACAATATTTAAAATGTGCCCTGCCAGAGGGTCGAATGGCGCGAACCATAGATGCATCTATTACCCCGCTCGCGAATCATACATGCGACGCGGTCAAACACAAATAAACAATCACCCTGCTCGCGAATCATACATGCGACGCAGGTACACATAGAAACATATATTCAAACAGTCAATCAAGACTTTATCTAGGAAACAATTGCTCAAGGAGGTGTACATTTCTCTTTTACTAGTCAAGAAAATGAAGTTTAACTCTTTTAGAAAATTATTTGCCACTTCGATATGATTTAAGCAAATTAAACAATCAATATAGTTACAATTATTACAAGTAAGCATGTTTTTGGGTCCTAGACTACCCGGACATAGGCATAGTAGTAGCTACGCACGGACTCTCGTCACCTCGTGCGTACGTAGCCCCCACAAATAGCAGCACATATGCTCAATTAATTCACCTATGGGGACAATTCTCTCTTACAAGGTTAGAAAAGAGACTCACCTCGCTTCGAAGTTCCATAACCGGCATTCCACGCCCTTCCGAAGACTCAAATTGATGCACAACGCTCCAAAACTATTAAATAATTATGTAAACTCATTAATATATGATCACTTACTCATTACAATCCAATTTATAACAATTTCTAACCCCGGTTGAAAAGTTGGTAAAATTGCCCTCGGGCCCACGTGCCCGGATTCCAAAAAATTTCGAAGATAAAGTTTACCCATAACCTCACGAACTCAACTATATAATTTACTCTCAATTTCATACCCAAAACCTTGGTAAAAAATCCAAGAATACCAATTTCTAGATTTTCCTCAAAATCCCAAATTTCTACAAATTTCCTTGTCTAAATCCTTAATAAACCTTGTATTTAGTCAAAACTAGTAGAAATCGCTTACCTCATGTTTGGTGATGAAAATGGCACTCCAAAGTTGCTCCAAAATCGGCTCCCTTGGAAGAAATAAAGTGAAAATGAGCCAAAACTCCGATTTTAAAAGAACACTGCTCAGGCGACCCTTCATCGCGAACGCGGAACATCCCTCGTGTTCGCGAAGCTTAGAACTCTCACGCCCAGAAATCCTTCTCCGCGTTCGCGACCAGCTGATCACGTTCGCAGAAGCCAGCTGCCCAGACCCATCGCGTTCATGTTATCCTCTACGCGTTCGCTTAGGCCAAATGGCCTTGGGCCCAGCTCTCCCTTACCTTCTTCGCGATCGCATAGCCTTGACAGCGTTCACGAAGGCTTAACCAACTACTGCCTCGCGTTCGCGTCTGCTACTTCGCGTTTGTGAAGGCCAAACTCAGCAGCCCCATCAACTCCTCTTCGCAAACGCGGGACTTCCTTCGCGTTCGCGAAGAAGGAAACTAGACACCAACAAACAGAAGTTCCAAAATAGCCCGAAAGCTCCGAAACCACCCCGAACCACACCCGAGGCCCCCGGGACCCCGTCTTATCACACCAACTAGTCCTATAACATAACACAGACCTGCTCGAGGCCTCAAATCACATCAAACAACGGCGAAATCACGAATCGCATCTCAATTCAAGCTTTATGAACTTTAGAACTTCAAACTTCTACACTCGATGCCGGGACCTATCAAATCCCATCCGATTGACCTCAAATTTTGCATGCAAGTCATATTTGACATTACGGACCTGCTCCAACTTCGGGAATCGGATTCCGACCTCGGTATCAAAAAGTCCACTCCCGGTCAAACTCCTCAAAAACCTTCAAATTTCTATCTTTAGCCAAATGACTCCAACATGACCCACGGACCTCCGAATTCACCTTCGTTCGTGC
The DNA here is from genome assembly GCF_001879085.1 of Nicotiana attenuata. Classification (NCBI taxonomy): domain Eukaryota; kingdom Viridiplantae; phylum Streptophyta; class Magnoliopsida; order Solanales; family Solanaceae; genus Nicotiana; species Nicotiana attenuata. The sequence goes on along the minus strand of NC_031996.1, from coordinate 14,755,225 downwards.
TACCAACACCAGATCACCATACGGAGCTATTCTATGATGACCCAAAAAGTCATCACTTATTTTTAAAATAAATTCTGCGTCTCGAGGCCTTAAAACCCTCTTTTAGCTTCACCTCGATTTGCGTGTGCAATCCGGGCGCGTAGCCGGAAAGCTATTATGTGAAAAATCTGTGAAAATATTGAAATTTTGACTTAAAATGCATTTAAGTTTACTTCGGTCAATATTTCGGGTAAACGGACTCGGACCCGTAATTGGACGGTCCCGGAGGGTCCGCGAAAAAATATGGGACTTGGGTGTATGCCCGGAATCGAATTCCGAGGTCCCAACTCCGAGAAATAAATTTTTAAAAGAAATTATTTTCTGAAAAATATAAAGATTTTTGAAAGTGAAATATTATTTGAAATCTGTGGTATCGGGCTCGTATTATGGTTTTGAAGCCCGGTACAGGTTCAATGTGATTTATATGTGTTGTCGGTAAAGTTTGGTAAGAAACGGGATCCATTTGACGTGATTCGGACCTTAAATGCAAAATTTGATGTTTAAAGAAGTTTTGAGAAATTTCATTGATTTTGAGGTTTAATTTGTTATTTAAGAGGTTATTTTGGCTATTTGATCGTACGGATAAGTTCATATGATGTTTTTGAGTTAGTACGTATGTTTGGTTTGGAGCCCCGAAGGCTCGGGTGAGTTTCGGATGTGTTTCGGAAGGTTTTGAACTCATAAAAACTTGCAGGTTTTTCAGTTTCTGGTGTTCTGGCATTTTCTTCTACGCGTTCGCGGGAGGACCCTCGCGAACGCGATGAGTTATTCATGCTGAAGGAAACTTCCTTCTACGCGAATGCGACCACCTGGACGCGAACGCGAAGGCTCGAGGAGTTAGTGCTCCGCAAAAACGAGTCCATTTTCGCGAACGCGAAGGTCTCTCAGGCCTAATGCGATGAGCCTATCGCGAACGCATAGACCAAATTCGCCCAGTTATTTTAAGTTCAAAAATAGAATGTATTACGGGAATTCCACCATTCTTCATAAACCTCATCTTCTCCACACCTCTTGGGTGATTTTTGAAGAGGAACTTCACCATAGCTTCATAGGTATGTAATCCTAAGCTCGTTTTCTTCCATTTTGATCAACACCCACTAGATTTCTAGGCCTAAAACATGAGATTAAGGGTAGAAAATTAGGGATTTGGGTAGAGTTAGGGCTTTTGATTATTTGGGAATTTGACCTCGTTTTTGGGTCGGATTTCAAAACAAATTATATATTCGGGCTCGTGGGTGAATGGGTGATCGAGTTTTGGTCCGAACCTCGTGTTTTGACCAAGCGGGCCCGGGTTCTATTTTTGACTTTTTGGGAAGGATGATGGGAAAGCTATAATTAAGCATTGGAATTGGATTGTTTAGCGTTTATTGATGTTATTAAGTCGATTATGTTTAGATACAATTGATTTGGAGCCAAATTCAAAAGGAAAAGGGTGTTTGAGGTTTGAGTTGGCCGTAGAAGTTCGAGGTAAGTGTTCGGTCTAACCTTAGCTTGAGGGATTAGGATTTGTGTCTTATTTGCTATTTGCTTCTTGTTGAGTACGACGTATAGGCATGGTGACGAGTATCTATACGTTGGTGTCACGCACGACCATGAGTCTTAAATTATGAATTATTGTGTTCTTAAGTAATACTACGGTTGCTTAAATTGATGATTCCGGTATTGAGCAAAGATTTAGATTGTTCTCGTGGAAATTACTTATGATTGAGTATTGGTGTTATCTGAGGTAGCTAGATGTTGTAACAAGATTGGTTATATCTGTTTCTCCCTTGCCGGGACGTATTTACTTATACTGTCGATTCCCTTGCCGGGATAGTGTAGTTCCTTATTGATCCCTTACCGGGACTCTTGTTATGATTGTTGTTGATTGTTATATTTGGATCGGGTTGCACGCTGCAACAATAATATAAATGGATCGGGTTGCACACCGCAACAATAATATAAATGGATCGGGTTGCACACCGCAACAATGATATAAATGGATCGGGTTGCACGCCGCAACAATGATATAAATGGATCGGGTTGCACGCCGCATCAGTGATATAAATGGATCGGGTTGCACGCCGCAACAATGATACAGTTGGATCGGGTTGCACGTCGCAACAGTGTTAAATGATAGGGATCGGGTTGCGCGCCGCAACAGTGTTATTATTGATTGTTGTAGATCTTAAATTGTTCACTTATATTTCTCTTAAATTACTGCTGGACTTGATATTTTCCCCGCAACATGTACCCCCTCCCATATGTATTTGTTTATTTCTTTTATTTTTCGCTGCATATTATATAACTGCACAGGTTTATCTGGAGTCTGGTCCTAGCCTCGTCACTACTTTGCCGGGGTTAGTCCAGGCACTTACCAGCACATGGGGTCGGTTGTGCTGATGCTACACTCTGCACTATGTGCAGATCCCGGAGCAGCTTTTGGACAGTAGCACTTGGGGAGGCTGCCTTCAGTCCAGCTAGAGATCCCGAGGTATTCCTGCAGGCGTCCGCAGGCCCGGCGTTCTCTTCTATCTTATTATGTACTCTGTTTTCATTTAATTTCGAGATAGATTGTATTTCTTTCAGACATTGGTTGTAGTAATCATAGTCCGTCCGTGATATTGTGACACCAAATTCCGGGTAGAGACGTATATTGGCAGTGTCGTACTGGTTTTAGCTATTCTATCAGATTAAGTCTTCCGCTTGATTTTCATTTATCGTTAATATTTCAATGCTGATTACCTGTTAATTTAAATGGTTAAAAAGGGTTAAAATAGAAAAGTTAGTGATTTCTATATTTCGCGGCTTGCCTAGCTTCTACGAGTAGGCGCCATCACGACCCCCGAGGGTGGGAAATTCGGGTCGTGAACGTTGGCATCAGAGCTCTAGGTTACAATTGTCTCACAATTCAAGGACAAGCTTAGTAGAGTCTGAGGGATCGATACGGAGACGTCTGTATTTATCCCCTAGAGGCTACAGAGTTAGGAAACACTTCACATTTATTCTTTCTTGTCGTGCGGTTTGGTTTCTCAATGCTAATTGAATTTCTACTCTATTTTTTCGCAGAGGGCGAGGACGAGGCCGTGCTAGAGGCCGAGGCAGGGGCAGAGCTCATCCCAGAGCAGCAGCACCACCGGCGGAGCCTCAGGTTGACCTTGATGATGAGGTTCCAGCCCAGATAGTGTCGGTGGGCCCAGCTCAGGTCCCAGAGAGGTTTATTGCAACCTCGGTACTCCAGGATGCTCTGGTCCGTCTAGTGGGCCTTATGGAGAGTGTCACCCGGGAAGGCTTGCTTCCTGTAGCACCAGCCGTCTCTCAGGTTGGAGGAGGAGCCCAGACTCCTGCTACTCGCACTCCGGAGCAGATGGCTCCCCAGTTTCAGACTCCAGCAGCTCAGCCAGTTGGAGTAGTTCAGCCGGGTGCGGTAGCTCAGGCCAATGATGGAGCAGCTATGTCTGTCGATGCTTTGTGGAGATTGGATAGGCTCACCAAGCTCTTCACTACTACTTTCAGCGGTGCATCTTCTGAGGATCTCCAGGATTATCTAGACAGCTGTCATGAGGTTCTCAAGAACATGGGGATAGTGGAGACCAATGGGGTCGATTTTGCTACTTTTCGCTTATCTGGTTCCGCCAAGACTTGGTGGAGATATTATTGCTTGACTAGACCAGCCGGATCACCAGCTTTGACTTGGGAGCAGTTTACTCAGCTATTTTTGGAGAAGTTTCTCCCCATCACTCAGAGAGAGGCATATCGGAGGCAGTTTGAGCGTCTCCAGCAGGGTTCTATGACTGTTACTCAGTATGAGACCAGATTCATCGACTTGGCTCGTCATGCTGTTGTCATACTTCCCACCGAGAGAGAGATGGTGAGGAGGTTCATTGAGGGGCTTATTCAGCCGATTCAACTTCAGATGGCTAGGGAGACTGGGAGTGAGATTACTTTCCAAGAGGCGGCCAATGTGGCCAGGAGAGTGGAGATGTTTTTGTCGCAGGGAGGTGGTCATGGGTCGAACAAGAGGCCCCGTCATTCAGGCATATTCAGTGGTGCCTCGTCTAGAGGTAGGGATTCGTATGGTAGAGGCCATCCTTCTAGGCCTTTTCAATCAGCACTTCAGGTTTCTCACGGTGCTTCAAGTGGTTGTGGTTCTCCTATGCAGTATTCTGATCAGCAGCCCTACAGTGCACCACCAGCTCCTATCAGTGCACTGCCGCTCCAGAGTTTTCAGGGTGGTCATTCAGGTCGCTTGGGTAAGTCTCAGTTTTCTCAACCGCAGCACTCAGGTGGATGCTATGAGTGTGGTGAGTATGGTCATATCCAGAGGGCTTATTCGAGATTGGTGGGTACTCAATCGCAGCAGCAGGGTTCCCGTGCCATAGTTCAGGCACTAGGTGTTCCACCGCCCACCCAGCCAGCTAGAGGTGGGGGTAGAGGTGCTAGAGGTGGAGGTAGAGGTGCTAGAGGGGGAGCTCAGACCGTTAGAGGTGGAGGCCAGCCAGCTGCAGGCTATCCTAGAGATGTAGTCCAGGGTGGTGGGGCCCAGCCCCGATGTTATGCTCTTCCATCCAGGCCTGAAGCTGAGGCTTCCGATGCAGTTATCACTGGTACTGTTCTGGTTTGTGGCAGAGATGCTTCAGTTTTATTTGATCCTGGGTCTACCTACTCCTATGTGTCATCTTATTTTGCACCGTATATGGTCATGCCTAGTGATTCCTTGAGTGCCCCTATATATGTGTGTACACCGGTGGGTGATTCTATTGTGGTAGATCGAGTCCATCGTTCTTGTATTGTGGTGATTGAGGGTCTTAAGACTCGTGCACATTTGTTGCTTCTGGACATAGTTGATTTTGATGTTATATTGGGGATGGACTGGTTATCACCTTACCACGCTATCTTGGACTGTCATGCCAAGATTGTGACTTAGCCTTACCGGGTTTACCTCATTTAGAGTGGAGAGGGACTCCTGGTCATTCTACCCGTAGTGTTATCTCTTATGTGAAGGCTCGGCGTATGGTCGAGAAGGGGTGTTTGGCCTATTTGGCTTATGTTCGCGATTCTAGTGCTGAGGTCCCTTCTATTGATTTTGTGCCCGTTGTTCGGGAGTTTCCTGAGGTATTTCCTTCAGACCTGCCGGGTATGCCACCCAACAGGGATATTGATTTCTGCATTGATTTGGCTCCGGGCACTCAGCCCATTTCTATACCGCCGTATCGTATGGCCCTGCCTGAGCTGAAAGAGTTGAAGGAGCAGTTGCAAGACTTGCTTGAGAAGGGTTTCATTAGACCCAGTGTTTCGCCTTAGGGTGCGCCGGTGATGTTTGTCAAGAAAAAGGATGGATCGATGCGGATGTGTATTGATTACCGGCAATTGAATAAGGTTACGATCTAGAATAAGTATCTGCTGCCGAGGATTGATGATTGTTTGATCAGCTTCAGGGTGCCAAGGTATTTTCAAAGATTGAATTGAGATCGGGCTACCATCAGTTGAGGATTAGGGCATCCGATGTCCCTAAGACACCTTTCCGCACTCAGTACGGTCATTATGAGTTCTTGGTGATGTCATTTGGGTTGACAAATGCCCCAGCAACTTTTATAGATTTGATGAACCGAGTGTTCAGGCCTTATCTGGATTCGTTCGTGATAGTCTTCATTGATGATATTTTGATATATTCCCGCAGCCGGGAGGAGCATGAGCAGCACCTTCGAGTGGTTCTTCAGACTCTGAGGGATAGTTAGTTGTATGCTAAGTTTTCGAAGTGTGAGTATTCATGTTGTATCAGTAGAGGGTATTCAGGTTAATCCGAAGAAGATTGAGGCAGTCAAGAACTGGCCTAGACCAGCATCAGCTATAGAGATTCGGAGTTTCTTGGGGTTGGCAGGCTACTATCGTCGGTTTGTGGAGGGGTTTTCATTTGTCATAGCCCCGATGACCAGGTTGACCCAGAAGGGTGCCCAATTCAGATGGTCGGACGAGTGTGAGGCGAGCTTTCAGAAGCTCAAGACAGCTTTGACTACGGTGCCGGTATTGGTTTTGCCCACAGGTTCAGGGCCATATACAGTTTATTGTGATGCATCTCGCATTGGGCTTGGTGCAGTGTTGATGCAGGATGGCAAGGTCATTGCTTATGCTTCGCGGCAATTGAAGATTCATGAGAAGAACTATCCGGTTCATGATTTGGAGTTAGCAGCCATTGTTCACGCGTTGAAGATTTGGAGGCATTATCTGTATGGCGTGGCGTGTGAGGTGTTCACGGATCACAAGAGTCTGCAATATTTTTTCAAGCAGAAGGAGTTGAATTTGAGGCGGAGAAGGTGGTTGGAGTTGTTGAAAGACTATGATATCACCATCTTATATCATCTGTGAAAGGCCAATGTGGTGGCCGATGCTTAGAGTAGGAAGTCAGCCAGTATGGGTAGTCTTGCTTATATTCCGGTCGGTGAGAGACCGCTTGCTTTGGATGTCCAGGCTTTGACCAATCAGTTCATGAGGCTGGATGTTTCCGAGCCCAGTCGTGTGTTAGCTTGCACGGTCTCTCGTTCTTCTTTATTAGAGCGTATCCGTGATCGGCAGTATGATGATCCCCATTAGTATGTCCTTAGAGACACGGAGGTGCCAAGCAAGTTACCTTAGGTGATGATGGAGTTTTGAGATTGCAGGGTCGAGTTTGTGTGCCTAATGTGGATGGACTTCGAGAGTTGATTTTAGAGGAGGCCCATAGCTCCCGGTACTTTATTCATCCGGGTGCCGCAAAGATGTATCAGGATTTGCGGCAGCATTATTGGTGGCGGAGAATGAAGAAAGATATCGTTGCATATGTGGCTCGGTGTTTGAATTGCCAGCAGGTTAAGTATGAACATCAGAGGCCTGGTGGTTTGTTCCAGAAGATTGAGATTCCTGAGTGGAAGTGGGAGCGGATCACTATGGACTTCATTGACTCCCACGGACTCAGAGGAAGTTCGATACAGTGTGGGTTATTGTTGATAGGCTGACCAAGTCAGCGCATTTCATTCCTATGGCAGTTTCCTATTCGTCTGAGAGGTTAGCTGAGATCTATATCCGGGAGATTGTTCGTCTTCATGGTGTGCCCGTGTCTATTATTTCGGACCGAGGTACGCAGTTTACCTCACATTTCTGGAGAGCAGTTCAGCGAGAGTTAGGCACACGGGTTGAGTTGAGCACAGCATTTCATCCTCAGACGAACGGGCAGTCCGAGCGGACAATTCAGATTTTGGAGGATATGCTCCTAGCTTGTGTCATCGACTTTGGAGGCTCGTGGGATCAGTTTTTGCCTTTAGCAGAGTTTTCCTACAACAACAGTTACCAATTGAGTATTCAGATGGCTCCTTATGAGGCTTTATATGGTAGGCGGTGTCGGTCTCCGATTGGGTGGTTTGAGCCGAGGGAGGCTCGGTTGTTGGGTATGGATCTGGTTCAGGATGACTTGGACAAGGTCAGGATCATTCAGGATAGGCTTCGTACAACTCAGTCCAGGCAAAAAAGTTATGCCGACCGCAAGGTTCGAGATTTAGCTTTCATGGTCGGTGAGCGGGTATTGCTTCGAGTGTCGCCTATGAAGGGCGTGATGAGATTTGGGAAGAAGGGCAAGCTTAGCCCTAGATTCATTGGCCCGTTCGAGATCCTTGATCGAGTGGGAGAGGTGGCTTATAGACTTGCATTGCTGCCTAGCTTATCAGTCGTGCATCCAGTGTTTCATGTGTCCATGCTTCGGAAATATCACGGCAATCCATCCCACGTGTTAGATTTCAGCACTGTCCAATTGGACAAGGACTTGTCTTATGAGAAGGAGTCGGTAGCTATTCTAGACCGGCAGGTTCGTCAGTTGAGATCGAAGAGTTTTCCTTCTGTTCGTGTTCAGTGGAGAGGTCAGCCTGCTGAGGCATCGACTTGGGAGTCCGAGTCTGATATGTGGAGCCGTTATCCCCATCTTTTCCCCAACTCGGGTACTTCCTTCTTATGTCTGTTCGAGGACGAACGGTTGTTTTAGAGGTGGAGAATGTGATGACCCAAAAAGTCATCACTTATTTTTAAAATAAATTCTGCGTCTCGAGGCCTTAAAACCCTCTTTTAGCGTGCGCAGTCCGGGCGCGTAGCCGGAAAGCTATTATGTGAAAAATCTGTGAAAATATTGAAATTTTGACTTAAAATACATTTAAGTTGACTTCGGTCAACATTTTGGGTAAACGGAACCGGCCGTGATTTGACAGACCCAAAGGGTCCGTGGAAAAATATGGGACTTGGGCGTATGCCCGAAATTGAATTCCGAGGTCCCAAGATTCAAGAAATGAATTTTTAAAAGAAATTATTTTCTGAAAAATATAAAGGTTTTTGAAAGTGAAATGTTATGTGGAATCTGTGGTATCGGGCTCGTATTATGGTTCCGGAGCCCGATACAGGTTCAATGTGATTTATATGTGTTGTCGGTAAAGTTTGGTAAGAAACGGGATCCATTTGACGTGATTCGGACCTTAAATGCAAAATTTGATGTTTAAAGAAGTTTTGAGAAATTTCATATATTTTGAGGTTTAATTCGTTATTTAAGAGGTTATTTTGGCGATTTGATCGTACGGATAAGTTCATATGATGTTTTTGAGTTAGTACGTATGTTTGGTTTGGAGCCCCGAGGGCTCGGGTGAGTTTCGGATGTGTTTCGCAAGGTTTTGAACTCATAAAAAGTTGCAGGTTTTTCAATTTCTGGAGTTCTGGCATTTTCTTCTTCGCGTTCGCGGGAGGAACCTCGCGAACGCAATAAGTTATTCATGCTGAAGGAAATTTCCTTCTACACGAACGCAAGACCAAGGTCGCGAACGCGAAGCTTTGGGGTGTCTTCCCTTCGCGAACGCGGGCCTGGTATCGCGAATGCGAAGGCTTATGAGCCTAGGCAGGGGGAGGGGTATTATACCTACGCGAACGCGACCACCTGGACGCGAACGCGAAGGCTCAAGGAGTTTGTGCTCCGCGAACGCGAGCCCATTTTCGCGAACGCGAAGGTCTCTCAGGCCTAACTCATCGCGAACACGATGAGCCTATCGCGAACGCGTAGACCAAATTCGCCCAGTTATTTTAAGTTCAAAAACAGAATGTATTACGTGAATTCCACCATTTTTCATAAACTTCATCTTCTCCACACCTCTTGGGCGATTTTTGAAGAGGAACTTCACCATAGCTTCATAGGTATGTAATCCTAAGCTCGTTTTCTTCCATTTTTATCAACACCCACTAGATTTCTAGGCCTAAAACATGAGATTAAGGGTAGAAAATTAGGGATTTGGATAGAGTTAGGGCTTTTGATTATTTGGGAATTTGACCTCGTTTTGGGGTCGGATTTCAAAACAAATTATACATTCGGGTCGCCGGTGAATGGGTCATCGGGTTTTGGTCCGAACCTCGTATTTTGACCAAGCGGGCCCAGGGTCAATTTTTGACTTTTTGGGAAGGATGATGGGAAAGCTATAATTAAGCATTGGAATTGGATTGTTTAGCGTTTATTGATGTTATTAAGTCGATTATGTCTAGATACAATTGATTTGGAGCCAAATTCAAAAGGAAAAGCGGTGTTTGAGGTTTGAGTTGGCCGTGAAAGTTCGAGGTAAGTGTTCGGTCTAACCTTAGCTTGAGGGATTAGGAGTTGTGTCCTATTTGCTATTTGCTTCTTGTTGAGTACGACGTATAGGCATGGTGAAGAGTATCTATACGTTGGTGTCAAGCATGACCGTGAGTCTTAAATTGTGAATTATTGTGTTCTTAAGTAATACTACGGATGCTTAAATTGATGATTCTCGGTATTGAGCAAAAATTTAGATTGTTCTCGTGGAAATTACTTATGATTGAGTATTGGTGTTAGCTGAGAGAGCTAGATGTTGGAACAAGATTAGTTATAGTTGTTTCTCTCTTGCCGGGACGTATTTACTTATACTGTCGATTGCCTTGCCGAGATAGTGTAGTTCCTTATTGATCCCTTGCCGGGACTCTTGTTATGATTGTTGTTGATTGTTATATTTGGATTGGGTTGCACACCGCAACAATAATATAAATGGATCGGGTTGCAGCCGCAACAATAATATAAATGGATTGGGTTGCACGCCGCAACAATGATATAAATGGATCGGGTTGCACGCCGCAATAATAGTATAAATGGATCGGGTTGCACGCCGCAAAATGATATAAATGGATCAGGTTGCACGCCGCAACAATAATATAAATGGATCGGGTTAAATGGATTACACGCCGCAACAGTGATATAAATGGATCGGGTTGCATGCCGCAACAATGATACAGTTGGATCGGGTTGCACGCCGCAATAGTGTTAAATGATAGGGATCGGGTTGCGCGCCGCAACAGTGTTATTTTTGATTGCTGTAGATCTTAAATTGTTTTCTTACATTTCTCTTAAATTACTGCTGGACTTGATATTTTTCCCGCAGCATGTACCCCCTCCCATATTTATTTGTTTATTTTTGTTTTATTTTCTGTTGCATATTATATAACTGCACAGGTTTATCTGGAGTCTGGTCCTAGCCTCGTCACTACTTCGCCGGGGTTAGGCCAGGCACTTACCAGCACATGGGGTCGGTTGTGCTGATGTTACACTCTGCACTATGTGCAGATCCCGGAGCAGCTTTTGGACAATAGCACTTGGGGAGGCTGCCTTCAGTCCAGCTAGAGATCCCGAGGTAGTCCTGCAGGCGTCCGCAGGCCCGGCGTTCTCTTCTATCTTATTATGTACTCTGTTTTCATTTGATTTCGAGACATATTATATTTCTTTGAGACATTGGTTGTAGTAATCATAGTCCGTCCGTGATATTGTGACACCAGATTCCGGGTAGAGACGTATGTTGGCAGTGTCGTATTGGTTTTAGCTATTCTATCAGATTAAGTCTTCCGCTTGATTTTCATTTATCGTTAATAGTTCAATGTTGATTACCTGTTAAATTAAATGGTTAAAAAGGGTTAAAATAGAAAAGTTAGTGATTTCTATGTTTCGCGGCTTGCCTAGCTTCTACGAGTAGGCGCCATCACAAATCCCGAGGGTGGAAAATTCGGGTCGTGACATATTCCCAGACTTGGAATCTCAATCAGACAACGATAACACCGAAATGCACTTCAACCCAAACTTATGAAATTCTTCCAAAAATGCTAACTTCCACAATAGGTGCCAAAACATTCCCGGGTCTTCCAAAATCCGATCCGGACACACGCCCAAGTCCAAAATCATCATACGAACCTGCCGGAACCTTGGAATCCCGATTCCGAGGTCGTTTACTCAAAAATCCAAATCTTAGTCAATCCTCTCAACTTAAAGCTTCTGAAATGTGAATTCTCTTTCCAAATCAACTCCGAATCTCCCGGAATTCAATTCCGACCGTGCGCACAAGTCATAATACCTGAAATGAAGCTGTTCATGGCCTCAAACTGCTGAACGACGCGCTAGGGCTCAAAACAACCGTCGGCTCGTTACAATATATATATATATATATATATATATATATATATATATAAGAGAAGTTTTTATTGTATGTATATACTCTAAGAGAAATTTTAATGTAGTGATAAAATAATTTGAAAAATTAGCTTAGGTTGCAAATTAGAATTCAAGTTGTGATATTTTTGGACTTTTTATTTTTGTACAGATAGCGCTGATTTCCATTTTATGACTGCTAATTAAAAAATAACTAGTATTTGTAAGGTAGTTAAAAATAGATACTTTTTAATGCGAAAATAGAATCTGAATAAAAATATTTTTGCCTAAAACACGAAAAAAATCCATCATAATCGAAACTCCTGCATGTAATATTCTAGCAAATTGTGCTAGAGTTCAAAGTCTCCTTGTATGTGAATTCTAGCAACTATGATGGAGTTCGAACTTTCAGAAGTCAAATTCAGAAAAGATAATGGAACTCAAACAAGATACACTCCCATAATTCTTAGTACATGCAGCTTGCTGGAGTACGAAGAAAGCAGAAAAGATTTTTTTTTTTTTTTAAATAAATAAATAAAAGTGAGTCTTTATGCTCATTTAAATTTTAGTATATTTTTGTCATATTATAACCTCATGAAAAAATAACTAATTTAATTAATTTTAAATTATTTTTAACTAGCAGATATAAATCTAAGTAATCGTGAATTTCTTCCTTTATTTCCCTAGTTAGAATTCTTAGTTCCGCCCTGACACCTATATAACAATACTTCACTATAAAAGCTAAGTTTTTTTGGAGTTAATTTTCATGTGATGTTATAATATATGTTCTATATAACAGCATTTCGCTATAACATTCAAAAATATTCGGAACAAACGAAATTGTTATAGAGAAGTTTGACCGTATAATTAGAGTTGATAAGTCCAAAGAAAGCTATTTTAGGAAAGGTCTTTTCCATCAAGAAATTTTGCCATCTTCTAGGTACATGCTAAATTTCTTCTACGTCCCTTCTGTTCTTGACAATTTTCATTCCAAAAAGATCTAGCATGGTCCTATCTCCATACCAAACTCAGTCAAACATCTATAGACATATGGGTAGGACTTTAATTTTGTAATAAAAAAATTCATACAATCGAAAAGATAATTACAGATAACTAATTATATTAAGTGCAATAAATTATCTAAAACTAATTCAAATAACCTGTTATCAAAGACGGACCTACTTGTACTATTGAGTGGGGGCGAAGTTATGTTGCCCCAAAGGTGGTCATCTTACCATCTTTCGCTGAAAAATTATACTACGTATAATTAAGGTAAAATATTACTTGTTATTAATTAAAAATAGACTTTGAACATTCTTGCATAGCCCACTGGCAAAGGGTGTTCAAAATTTAAACACCCTTATTGAATTCCTGGCTTTGTCACTGCCATTGAGGATCATCGGACTCCGTAAACTTTGATAGAAATCTTGTATATGTATCTGTGTACATCTTAAAATGATTAAATAAATAACTTGGCACCTTGAATACTTAAAGCCTTTAAGGGCACTAAAAAAAAAAATAATGATGCTCCCGTCACGTAAAAACCTGAGTCTGCCTCACTACCTGTTACAACAAGTTAATCATACTATAACTATCGTGCCTTAATTTCAAACAAGTCGGGATCGACTAATTAAAACTTTAAGCTAAATCCTATAGAAAGACATGTGGACATCTTTGACACCTTAGAACACACACTAAAATCACACAATAAAAACACTAGACTAGATATCCATAATCTACCCTATAGTGTAATAATTGCAACCCCAACTGCCATCCACTTCCACTTTCTTAAATGGTTTTGCCACCACACTGTCTACTTTTCCATAAATAATTATTCCCTTTCCTCTCATAAAACCCCAAAAATACTCCTCATTTCTCTCTCATATTCCTTTCTCAAAAATGAAGAATTCTCTACTCATTTTTACTCTCTTAACTTTCTTTTTCATTACAATTACCTTCACTTTTGCTGCTCAAAATGACAATGGTGGTGGATTTGGATTTGGGCCTGGTGGTGGATTTAACATACCTGGATTTGGTGGTGGTGGATATGGTGGTGGATTTGGAGGCCCAAAAGGAGGATATGCTAAAGGTGGTATTATAAGGCCCACTGTTGTTTGTAAAGATAAAGGCCCATGTTTTGGTAAAAAACTAAGATGTCCAGCAAAATGTTTCAAATCATTTAGTAGAGCTGGAAAAGGTTATGGTTATGGTGGTGGAGGTGGTGGTTGTACTATGGATTGCAAGAAGAAATGTGTTGCTTATTGTTAATAAGCATTAATTAAGTAAGTAATATAATATATATATATATATAATATATGTTTGAATTTTCTTTTTATTTATCTGATGCTGTTTTGAGTTTTATATTTGGTTTGAATGAGTTTTGTGTGAAAACTCAATGTATGGAAGCTAAGTTCTGCAGTTTCATATAGTATAGCAGAATTAATGATGAGATATTTCTGTGTTTGGAGGTGGTAATTACTATCTCGTTGTTGTTGTTGTTGCTTTTTTTTTTAATGACTTTTTCACTATTATATTTCATTTTCTTTATTGATGTGATCATGCTTGCATGAGCCGAGCGTCTATCAGAAACAACATATTTATTTGCACAAGGCAAGAATAAGGTTTTCGTATACACTACTTTGCTCAGACCCCTTTTGTAAGAATATATTCGGTATGTTATTGTTGTTGTTGTTGAAGCGGTAATAATTTTTTTTTTTTTTTTTGCTTGGCATAACGTAAATGAATTTTTATCTGCTACTATCTGGCTAATAGTATCAAAATTATAAAAGTTGGCCAAGGAAACTGAAAGAGGACTTTGTCAAAGAAACGTATGATTTAATTTCTTGATATGCGCATAAAATTACTACTATAACATGGGTCACTAGTGAATTGCTTTTTCCATCTTTGACTAATGAGTAAGCACAGTCCATCCGTTTCATTCAGAGGTAAGTAGTGCATTGTCGACGGGTTTAATTGAACCCATAATTTTTAACGCAGAGTAAAAATTTATTAAAATTGTAAAAATAGTAAATACGAACCCATGACTTTAAATATATAATGGGTTCAACGCTAAAAACTTCAAAAGTTGAACCCATAAAATTTAAATTCTGGATCCGCTTCTGGTTTCATTTGTATGATAACTTTGATGTGTCATCTCAAAATGTTAAAGTTACTCTTTCGATCCTTCCCAGCGTATGTGATAGTGTTCAACTGGGCATGAAGTTAATTTTTTTTTCAATTATGATCTTAAATAATTGTAGATATTTGTGTGACTGTAAAATTAACTTCGTTAAGGTTTTTACTAAATAAATCTCTTGATAAATAAAATTACAGATAAATCTCTTGATAAATAAAATATAAAGTTTAAAGTTAAATTATTCTAAATAAGAAAATATGGTATTTTTACTGAAACTGTTCAAAGAGAATGTATGCCAAATAAATTGGGATAGAAGGAGATTTATTGAGATATCCAATATGAATTGTGACTTATGATAGCAGGCCAATTATCATTTTTATCAAATTATCAATTAATCTTTATCAAGAGATTTATCTGTAATTACATAACATGTGACCATACATATTTCTACACACCATAGTACATATAACTTAAATTTTTTTCCTTATTAGTCTGTTTCAGAAAGAGTGATATATTTGTAAACTTGAAATAATCTAAATTTAAAATTTTCATTTATTCTTAAATAAGCTTTTATGACTACACAAATATTTTCATATGTTTAAGACAATTTTAAAATTTGTATAACCGCACAAATATTACTGCATATTTGGGAGTTGGGACTCACAAATTTTAAAAAAAAATCTTTTTTTTAATTAGGTGTCGAGTCAAATTACGTTAATTCTGCAAGAAGTAGAGGCAGACCTACATTATAGAATAAGGGGTTATCGGTACCCGTGAAGTTCGGTAAAAATTTTATATATACATAAACATGTCTTTAAAAATTAATAATATATTAATAGTGACACCCTATGTACAAAGCAAATTTTGATTGAATATAAATGTGTACCCGGTACTTTTAAATACTGGATCCGCCTCTGGCGGAAAGTACTTTCATCCACCTGCAGGTCTCGAGACAAACTTCAAAATTGTGAATAACATTTGGTGCTAGTTGGCCTAACATGACATTAAATAGAATATAAAATTTTAGAGAAGAATTCGAGGGCATGAAATGGAGACAAAATCTATCCAAACACGCGGTTTCCCATCTCCACTTCTGTTAATGGTCAGAATTGAAGACTATAACCGAAAGTTTTGTCACTTTGTGGGTTAAGACAACCCTCGCTAATAGGTGATTAATCAATGAGAAATTTTTATAAAGCATTATCTTTTAATAGTAATTAGTTATCTATAGATATCATTTGCTATATTACGGATTGTAGATACGTTTTCTGTTGTTATAAGATGTATTAGATATATTTAAGCTACTGTATTCATGAATACAGTAGCAAAAATAGGCGTGAATCAGGAAAGTCCAGCTAATCAGTTGTTGTATTCGAATGTATTCATGGCGTGAATCAGGAAAGTCCAGCTAATCAGTTGTTGTATTCGAATGTATTCATGGCGTGAAACATGGGATTATAGCTGAACAGATTATTGTATTCGACTGTATTCACGGCGTGAAATAGGTGATTACATTGTTTTTATACGGCAAGTGAATCAATTAACATAATAGACTCCTAATATAACTCAACAAACTCAATTAAAACACACAAATTTTGTATTTCCAGTTATAAAAAAGATTCTCAACCGAAAAATACCCCAAAAACATAGCAATCTTCAGAGAAATTATATAATACATCTGAATACATAAATTATATTAATTAAAAAAAACATATGAATACATTCATGGCATATAGCGAGACAGTAAATATAATGAAATACATAGAATACAGCAGGATACATTGAAATATAATAAAAAAAACAGTAAATACAATGAAATACATGGAATACAACGAGATACATTGAATTACGATGAAAAAATAGACAATCAATACAATGAAATACATGAAAACACAGTGTGATACATTGAAAATACGTTGAAATATATTAATAGAAAATCAAGTTGCTTAGCCCCAATGGGTCCCTGAATCCGATCCAATAAATTACCAAATGGCACCTCGGAACCAATCCGATCAAATCAGAAACAATTTGGTCAAGGTATATTTGAAATTAAGGATTGTAAAAAAGAGGGGAGAATGAATGCGTTTGATATAATATCAATGTCAGCTGGGTTGGATTTATCAGGGTTATTTGAAGCAAGGTTGAATAAGAAAGAGATGAGGTTTATAACGACTGCTCAAGTAGGGAGTATTGAAGAGAAGGTGATGAAAATTGATATTTGCCGAGAATTATTGACCCGCTTCCACCACCATCGGCGCTGTTTGTTCTTCTGATTTTAGAAGCAGAAGTGGTGGTGTGGCGGTGAGCATAATTGCGTCGGCGGGGAGGAGAAGAGAATAAAGAGAGAGGAGAGAGCGTGGGGAAGAGAATGGCATGTATCAAAGTAGAGAGAGAAAGAAAATAGTGTAACTGAATAGTGTATTTAGTGGCTTAGCGGTAGGAGGTAACCAAAATTAGATATTTTGCTATAAACATTAAAAGGTATTTATAAAATATAATTTTTTAAAATGATATTTATTTAAAATAAATAAGGTGTTAACCTTCGCTATAAGAGGTAAAAATTCCTTAATCATATGATTATCTGCTAAGTGGCCAACGGCAGAAGCTCAGGCGAGCAGTCATTTTCAATTTCATCTGGAAAAAATATGAAGAATTAAATTAAATTAAAATAGCCGTCGAATTGCTCAAATTACAAATAGCCGACGGATGCATACCATATGAATAATTCTTATAAATATGTGTATAATCATATATGATCAACGTATAATTTTTATATGCCGGCTAAAAAATAAATTATAAATCCGGCCAGCTATTTATGTACAGAAGTGTGATTTTAGATTCATTGTTAACTTTTCTATCATTAATTTTGGCTAGTTAAATAACAAATCTTGGCTATTAAAATACACATAGACATGTCACCAACCCCAAGTATCAAAATGCAATGAAGAAAGTTGTACTGAAGCAGATGGTAGCCCATCAGAAAGGGTGTATGATTATTAAGGTAAAATTCACAAATAACCACATTTTAACCTTAGTGAGAAATAGCCAGTGTCATAGAGCTTCAAATTATATAAGTGAAACTTCAGGAAATTATCATAAAATTTCACCAGCAGAATTTGAAATTACATGATGTCAAAAAATGACCAGTGAATGCTATTTCTACAATTATTAAAGCATATAAAGTAGTTGGGCAGTATAGCTGAGCCTGCAGAAGAGCAACTGTTAAGGGTGATCAACAGTTACAAAACCTTACGTTGGAGCAACAGTAAAGTCGTCTTCGTGTAACCTATAAGTTACTGGTTCAAACCGTGAAAGCAACCACTGACGCTTGCATTAGGTTAGGCTGTCTACATGCAACAGTAAAGTTGTCTTCGTGTAACTCTATTAGTCACGGGTTCGAGCCGTAAAAGCAACCACTGATGCTTGCATTAGGTTGGTCTGTCTACATCACACCCCATGAGGTGTTGTCCTTCCCTGAACCCCGCATGAACGCGGAATGCCTTGTGCATCGGGACTGCCCTTTTCTAACATTGTGTTAGAAAACCATTTAGCAGGAAAGACAGTACATCCGGCGGAAGGAAAAAACTTATTGTACCTTGTATTTATACCAAACCAATGAATACATAACACGTGACACATACAACGTTATCTGACTACATCATAGCTAATTAATATACATTCTATATAACTTTGATCGGTCCAACAGAGCCAGAAGGGCATGCCAAAAAATAGAAAGGCCAAGGTAAAAAAAGGAGAGATTTACATATCGCAAAGATTGTTTTTGCCAGATTTACAAAGATCTCTATATTTTTTTCTAAAAATCATTGTGGTCAAAGTAGTATAAATGAAGACATACATCACAAGAATGATAACTCAAAAATATGAAACAAGCATATCTGCCGGACTGAAGTGACCAAATTCTATATTTGCTACACCTCACCCGCGATTCACGATTATATTGCTGCTCTCAACGCCCCTCTAGCAGCTTCGCGCTTCATCTCTGCAGCTTTACCACTTCCTCGGAAATACATGTATACTTGCTGCATAATGAGATCGCAAGGAACAAAAATGTTACGTCTCTCACTCCCTGAGATGACAAGAATACTACTTAGTGTGTGGAGAAATCAGATAAGAGGGAGGTCATACCTGAATAACCCAGATGCTCAGCACTGATTCAAGACAAAATAGACCAAAACCGATGAAATAAAAAACCTAAAGGACAGAAAATAAAAGTCATGTTAATAGTCAGACTTCAGATGACTACTTAAGCAGGTTCTTTTTTCCTTCTCTTGTCGAAATTAATGAGGTTGAAAACGTACCCCAACAAGTACTTGTTTGCCGATGAGATCTACCGCAGGTAAAATGCCTCTGTTCCAACAAATTGTACAAGGTAAGATCACGGAAAACAGATAATAATAGCAACAACTTAGAGGAAAACCGGAGAGATCCAAAAGCAATTATCTAAAAAGAAGGGCTAGCGCCTGTTGCTACAAGTTACATGAATTAGATTTAAGATGTTCAAACTGAGCAATAATTAATAACTGAACTTATTCCGTCCTCATTTTCTTCTAGATGGGATTAGAAGCTAAGTTCAGCATCAGAAAGGAACTTTCTATAAACAAGTCAAATGCAAGTCTTACGTAAGTGATTTTCCTCTGAAAACTACTGGAGGAGCAACAGCAGCAAAGATGCAGAATGCAATGTGAAGCTGTACGCAGAAGCAAAATATAAGACATATTTTTGCATTCACTAATTTAGACAGGATATAAAGAAAAACAATCATACGGAACTTACCAAGTAAAACAAGAAAAACCACGCAAACTTCATCGCACCCTCAGTTCTGTAAAAACATTTATGTTAGTCCCATAAAGAAAGGAACCAAAAAGTGGAATAGCACAACAGGGAGTTAAAAGCATAGACAAAACTTTAAGACTGTGATCCCGAATACATATCATCAGTGGCGGAGCCAGAAAATTCAACAAGGGGGTTCAAAATATAAAAGAGGTTAACATATGAAGTTAAGGGGATACAACATATACTATATATACATAAAAAATAATTTTGACCTAGTATATACAGTATAATTTTCCGGCGAAGAGGGTTCGGACGAATCTCTTTCCGCCCCTGGCTCCGCCCATGCATATTTTCAGTGACCAACCTACAAGATCTTAATAATGGATAAGCTTTTTGCCACACTATCGACAACAACAATCCCAGTATTAATCCCACAAGTGGGGTCTGGGAGGGTAGTGTGTACGCATACCTTACCCCTACCTGGAAGGTAGAGAGACTGTTTCCGCTAGACCCTCGGCTCAAGGCAAGATGAGAATAAAGCAGTAGCACAAGCATTAACAACAACAAGATAACAAGAAATTGAAGCAAAGGGGACAACACGTAAAACTAGAAATTGAACAATAATGTCGCACCAGACTAACACCAATACTACTGGTATGGAAAAGAAACACTCTCGACTACCTACGGGCCTTCTGCCACACTATCAAACTTGTAAAATATACTACTACAGCTACATAACCAAAGTTCATTTTACAATCTGGAATATTGCATTAAAAAAGTGGTTGATTTAATTCTGAAAGTAAATGTTTAGTTCTCCAAAAGAAAGGATCATATACCTGAAAGCGCGATAAAGAGGACGATACCACAGTACATAGGCTCCTGGAACCCCCGATATGAAGTAAATAATAGAAAGGAACCAGATTTTTACATCTAAAGCCAAAAACAAAAAGTTAGGACGCTATAGCAGTAAGTGATGAAATCTAGTGAAAAGGGACACGCTGAATCAGACAAACCCCCTTCTTTAATCCATGCTGTAGTGGTTGCTATGATGTTCCATAAAAGGCATGCAAAAAGTCCTGTCACCATCATCGTTTATCTAATCAGGAAGGGAGCAATAAAAATCTCACGGGATGTGTAAAAGTGAAAAAGCAAGCACACAAACAGCACAACAATTATAGACAGAGATCTCCTAAGCTATAACACGTAAATCAGTTTATTCAGGGAATGAAATAACTGAATGCTCACAATAGCTTGGTTCGATTGGTGTGGTGATAAAAAATAGTTAAACTGTTGACCAAGAGGGAGACAATAACGCAAGGAATGTCAGCAAACCTCAATTTTCTGACCTAATTATTTGAAGGATTTGCAAGAAAATATGGACAAAATGAAGGGAAAAACACTTGTTCTGGTTATGCTTTTCATAATAGGCAAGTATTGGTCAAGAGGAAAGAGACAGAGACTACCAAATCCAAGTTTTCTTGCTATAGAGACTGAAAAAGGCTCTTTCCAAAGTACTTAATTACTTGAAGATCTCGCAGGAAAATTGGGGAAAGGAAAGGAAAAGAAAAAATAACAATAACTCTAGTTTTTGCACATTTTATTCATAAACTAATTTTCTCGTTCCTCTCCTTTCTTGTGTTGGATAATAATGGTGATTTTTTTAAATCCCTGCAATAACAATGTTTCTTTGTCAAGAAGATTCAGTAAGTTATTTTCAGAATGACATTTGTAAAATATGCTCCTATACCATATAGAAAAAAGACAAGACATTTTACTTCTGAAAAACTTTGTAACTAATTAAATTAAATGTATCAAATGGAAGGCAAATGCAGCTTTAGGTCCCAAGTTTACTTGTCTTGAGAAAAGAAAAACATGCCTGATTGTTGAATTTTTTTCCTCTCCGAAGCAACAGTTATTCAGTCTTAAATGTTGCATGATAGGAAATATCAAAAAGTAGAAAGTGTCGGTCACATAAGGTGCTTCATGCTAGAAGAAAGAAACATATGGTGAGGTAAAGTTGACGTACCCAACAATGTAGTAAATGCAACATATTGCAGCCTTTGCAAATGAACAGGTATTTCATTTGCAATGTCATGATGGATAATTGGGAAGAAGGGAGGCCAATTTTTCGCCTCAATAACAATGCCAGCTGCAAATCAGAGAGAATACAGGGACTTAGTAACATACTGCATTAAATTATCTGAACCATGTAAACTTTCACGTAAACTTATAAATACCCAGGAAAACCATAAGATCCATGTTACTTATGGTTACATCATCGTAATTAAATCTGGACAGACACAGTGGAGAAAACAGAAATACCTCTTGCAGCAGCCTCTTCTTTTCGTCTCAATTCCTGCAAGGCATCAATAAACCAAATCAGGGAATAATGACATTTGTACCACAAGCAAACATGAGCTGCTGGGGATAGGGAAGGGACGACTATTTCTCCACTTGCAATGTCTCAAGGTCAATATCAATTTAAACTGGTGGAAGAAGAAGAAAATCCAAAAGAGATTCAAGCACAAAAGACATTATAATGCATTTTCTGACCACAGGATGACCCTCCCATCCTTTTGCTGGTAAATATGGGCCAACATGGGAGGCCATAGTAAGGGCCAGCATAGGAGGGTTGAAGACAAGTTCGACAAAAGAACCAAACAGAACTCAGCATCAAGCCAAGTTAAATATAGGTTTTGAAAGAGCTTATGGTTGACAAATGGCATGATGACCTTCAGCAGACAGCAAGCATGTTTTGTAAAGTTGGTGATCAACAAAAGACATTTTTCACAAGTTTTTGATTTCGTGAAGAACTGAAATCTATCCTCCATACTGTATTGCAATAATGGAATGTACTAGGAGTAAACTTTAGTCACAAGCATTAAAATACAACAAAAGACTAAACATAATTTCATAGAAAAGGAGAAGGTATACAAGCTTTAAAAGAGAGGAAGGACAAGAAAGAAACCTAATGTGGACATCCGAAAACAATCCAGGGATTACGAATAGGGTAAAAAGGATAGAAGAAACAACTATTGTTAAAAGAAGAACTGGTTGAGAGCTCCTCAGGAAACAGGGTTCCGGAAAAAGACCCAGCACTATCACAAATTTAGTTCATATACAATGTGCACCTGTTCCCTCCTTCGCAATTCACTCTCCTTAGCCTGGAGTTCCTTCTCTTTCTTTTTCAAGTCCTACAAGAAATCAGAGTAATAGATGCTAAATAAGATAATCCGAGTAATTATCTAATCACATTCAACAAATTCAAATGTTGAAACTACCGTAGCACTATCAAGAGGGATATCAATAGGCGCATCACGATCATAGAAATCAGCTGGTTCATGCGGAAGAGGTGAAAGTCTTGAGTTTGTCGCTGGAGGAACACTCGCAGTACTCTGAAAAGTGAAAAGAGGATATATTGTTTAGCGAGCATAATTATAAGGGGGTAAAATATAATATCCATAGTAGGACTCTGATGTCCCACTGAATGACATGTCACTGCAAAGCAAAACATATTTTAAATTTGAGGAAAAAGAACTCTTTATGAGAAAATTGTAGAGATAGAGCATATGGAAGGAAAGGAGTATAAGATCATGTTTGAGATCAAAGGAATCCATAGTGGAACTTTGATGTTTTCCGCACATTTTTTGAGTACTTTGACATTTATGACGACCGGACGCCTTTAGTATGATGCTCCCCTGAATTTTGCATACATCTTGTAAGCAAATCTAAATCAATCAACTAACCCAAAATCCCAAACTAGTTGGGATTAGCGTAGACAAACTTTCACTAAACAAAAGTAGTACATAATTTCCACAAAACACACAAACAAAGACGGACCCAGGTAGAAGGTAGGGACTGTCCATCTAACTCACTGTGGTATAAAACGCGCCTCCACTAAATTTTGATTGCCCTGATTTTCCTCCTCCATCCTGCAAAAAGTATATTAGAAGATAAATTGGCGAAGTTACAAGACCTGGAAAAAGATATCTAGCTAAAACACATGGCTATAAAGTCATGCTTATAAAAAAACACATGGCTTTAAAGTCATAATTGATATTCAGGCAAAGGAGATCGCGGCAAAAAAATAATACATCCTGCAATGTGCCAACCAATATGACCTAATGACATCAATTCAGTAGTTTCATAATTATACATAAAAGATTTTATATTCAATAATATATAGTATCAAGGATTAGCAGGTTCTTATTTTCGAATATGATGGTAGAATTTTGTCCAAGATTGTCCAAAACCTTGTTCATGATTAGCATTATTAAAACTGGTACAAAATAACCCAACACTTTGTACAGCCTTTAATATTTATGCTAATTTTTCATGTTAGATTGCATATACTTGTCAACTCTAATGAGAATTTGGCCACAAAATGGAATTATACATGACTTCTGGAGTTCCTTATCCGATACAATGACATTTTGATATTTACTACTTGTACTAGCGAACACATTCAGAATTACAATGTATACGCATCTTACAGTTACAGGCATCAAATGATAGGCACAAAATATAGAAGCCAAATTACAGTGAAGTGGTTTCGCAGAAAGGACCTTCTGTTCATATTCTTATAATGCAAAACTGACCAACCTCCAACAGTCATCGCCAAACACAACCACATTTTTTTTTATGATTGTGGTATTCAGACCAAGCTTGCACTCACCTCGACTATTCCACCGGGTACCTGCTATCTCCCACCAGCACAGGTACCAGGTAACTCTGCCCACCAAGACTTAGAGATGGGAACAAATCACCTAGTGTCTTGTGTATCTGCTGCGATTTAAACCTGAGACCTCATGGTTCTCCTCCCAATTCATTGACCACTAGACTACACTCTTAGATGACGAGTAATTTTTTTACGAAGATTTCTAAACCCTTTCGAAAGATAAGACAGCTTAGGCAAAATCATCGACAGAACCAAGAATTCTAGAGGCAGTGACATTAGCAAAACCTAGCCAAAGCTTTATGGCCCAAAATTCACACAACAATTACCGGATAAACTCAAAAAAATTCAACCACATGCCAAGTTATGCTGAATTATCAACAAAGAACAAGACAGAAAATGAAAACCAAAGCAATCAATTTTAACGAACCATACAAAACATGAACCTCAACATAAACTTACATCATGACACAAGAAGATTAAAACCCCAAATATCCAATTCAGACAATGTCAATTTCAAGTCTTACACTAGGAAGAAATCAGTCAATTCACTTACCCATCAGGAAAAAGACTTGAACTTTAGTACCCCACACATGAAATTATGAGACAAAAGATTGAAACCCCAAACACCCAATTCAGCTAAGTCAATTTCAAGTCCTACACTATCAAGAATTCAGTCAATTCACTTATACCCATTAGGAAAAGAACTTGAACTTTAGTTCCACACACATATAAAATTATGATTGAAACCCCAAATACTCAATTGAGATAGAGTCAAACTCAAGAAAATCCAGTCAATTCGTACCCATCAGGATAAAATTTTGAGCTTTAGTTCCACATACATAAAATTATGACCCCCATCAGGAACAACCTCCCCCCCCCCGCCCCCGAACCCCCAAACCGGAACCGACTACTACTAATTTACTACGAAATAAACCAACTAAAACAATAAACTAGATA
>NC_031996.1:14707874-14730143 GCF_001879085.1 Nicotiana attenuata | reverse complement strand
CTACTAATTAGAGATAAGAGTACAAACTACAAAGAAAACTACCGACGTACTAATTACCGTACCCACTACGAGGAATTAAATTTAGAGTCTTTACGTTCCACATACAATAAATTATAGACCCCCCACTCCAGGAACAAACCTACCCCCCCCCCCCCCAACCCCAAAAGGGACCATCATAATTTTCAGAAATAAACCATAAAACATAAATGATATACGGCAAAGGTGATGATAGGCTATAATTGCATATTTTAGTCGCTTATTACACTAGAATTTACTGCACTTTAATTGAGTTTGCGCTTTAATCGCTAGTGTTTTGCACTAATTGTATGTTTTATGCCTTGTAGGTGTGATTCCGAGCTATATAGATGTCATGGAATGAATTTAAGTGATTTGAAGCTTTGAAGCTTTGAAGTCTGAGTAAAAGCTCAAGGAATTAAGCCGGGATCGTGTTCGGGGGTCAAATTTGATAATTAAGTACGAACGAAGACTTGAGGAGGCATATTGCGCACTGTCTAGTAAAATAGACATAACTTTTTGCTCAGAACTCCATTTGGGCTCCACAATATATGGTTGAAAAGCTAATTCAAAGGGCTACAACTTTCATGTTTTACGTTTTTCCAAATTCCAAACGGAACAGGGTGAAAAACGCGGTCGAAACCGCGACCGCGGAACTGACCGCGGCAGAAATCAGAGAGCTTGTCTGGCCGCGGTCCTACCGCGTTTTGACCGCGGTCGCGCCCCTCCAGGCGTCAAAGAAGTCCTATTTCGCCCGGGACAAGTTTATTTCGGCCCTACACTATTCCAACTTGTATAAAAGGGGTCCTAAACCTATTTTGAAGAAGATGGGACATATTTTGGACATAGATTCGACCTAAGGAGGCAAGAACACATTGGGAGCAAGGCGGAGAATTCTTCTACGAGTTTTTCCTTCCTCTTCCTATTTTTCATTGTTGGTTATGACTTTTAGTATTGTACTTTTACATACTATTATGAATAGCTAATTTGTTATCTAGAGTTTTGATAGAACCTTTTGTAGGATAAATTCTTGTTATGTTTTTATATAATTGAGCCATAGCTTTTCTCTATTTGTTCAACTACGTTTATATTGTGGTTGGTTGAAGAGCTCTCAATTAGCTGTGCCTATTTAGTATGCATAACTCGGGAGAGAGTGCATATTTAGGTAATTGTTGAACAACACCACTCCCAGAGTATATGAGGGATCAATAACCGAGGGTTTAAAGGCGGAATTAGGGATAACGAAGTCTTGGGTGCGATCTGAAGTGAGTTGTATTAAAAGCCAGCTAGCGTAGCTCGGGAGAGTGCGTCTAGTAAATTGTCGTAATTACTCGGGAGAGATTTACGGTAATATGAGTGCTCATGATCGGTAGAGAATACTTAGGCGAAATTATAGAAGACATAGCGGGAAGTATTCCGACAATTGGGGAAATCATAACTCTAGACCTCCTTAATCTTTTCTCTAACCCTCAGTATCGTTAGTTGTTAATTTACTATTTTAATTTATTAGTTAATTAGTTAAACACAAGAATCTTAATATCTATAAGTTTAGGAATTGTTCAAGCTTTCTTCTTGGTTGATAGTGAACAACTGTAGCTAAACCTTAGTTCTCTGTGGGATTCGACTCCGGACTTGTAAACCGGATTATATTTGCAGCGACCGCTTGGTCCTTTTTATAAGGCATAGTTGGGCGTGATCAAAAGGGGCTAACCTCCAAATACACTTACATCATTGCACAAACAAGATTGAAACCTCAAATACCCAATTCAGCCTAAGTCAAATCCAAGCATTACACTATCAAGAGATCACTAAATTCACACCCATCAGCAAAAAGACTTCAACTTTAGCACCACATACATGAATTATGTTCCCCCTCCCCTCCTCCTCCTCCCCCCCCCCCCCCCCCCAATTAAAAAAAAAAGGAGCATCACAATTTCAGAAATAAATAATAAACCATCAGAATTCATGTGATGATATTTGACTCGACTCTGAGTTTAAGAAAGAAAGAGTTTTAGTATAAAACAATCCACAGAAAGGTATTATTCTAATTGCGACAGACTAAAAGGAGAGAGAAAGAGAAAGGAGCATACAGCAAAGGGGTTAACTTCTTCTTCTTCAGCAAAAGGATTGCGATCATAACGGCTACCCATTTTAGCAAAAGTGTTTTGTTACTGGTCTCAAAGAAATTCAGAGGAGAGAAAGAGGAAGAAGCAATTAGCTGAGATCTGAATATAGTCAAAATAGCTGAAAAAAGCTTAGTAAAGAAGGAAGAATGGAAAAGTCTTGGAAAAATAATTCAAAATTTGAGGGCTGAGGAATTCTACCGTTCCAGAGAGAGAGAGTCTTTGCTGCATAAAACATTTGGTTTGGTTTCCGGGGAGGGGGGGGGGGGGGTTGGGGGTTGGTCAGCTATGAATATAGTACTGAAGACGACTTTTATATTTGGGGTTTGAATGGTACTGAAATTTTTGGTGGAGATTAACTGTACTGATATATCATTTGATGAATATAATGTTTGGATGGATTGTATTGTTTTGTTGTATATCACGCACGATGAATAAACTTGTAATATTATAAAGAAAAATTATGATACAGTATATAAAAAGATAGGGTGAATGATAAAATAAAATTATTTAATAATAATGAAGGGTGAGATTGAGAGAAAAAGCCAAGGTCGCGACCACATCAAATCGGTCGTTACATAAAATGGCACATTTCGTCGTTACGTAACGACGGATTTAACGATACGATACAACAAAAATTTTTGTAGCATTCAAAACAAACATTGTATTTAAAGTAATAATACGATACAATACAATAGGTAACGACCATCCAAACAAGCTGTAACAGTTAGACACAGAGAAAATGCAGCTAAAAGAGGAGAGACACATAACATGAATTTGTGTTTCTTGTAAAATACTTGTAGTTCAAATTATTGTAATGTGGTACACCAAAAAATTACAGTGGGATGATAAGTATTTTTTATCGTTAATTAAATATTTTTTTTGATTTGAGCTTTGAAAATAAAATCACTTTCTTTCGACACAAATTTAAGTTAATCGGGATTCAAAATGTATAACGGATATCGAATGAGAAACCCAAATTTTTTTATAGAAATGTCATCCCTACTTTTCTTCTTTCTTTCTCTTCTTCTTTTTTTTCCTACCTATTTTTGTTTTCTTTTTTCCATTAGAGCGAGAATGGTGGAATGTATAGTTTCATTAATCTTAATTAGAGAGTTCGAGTTTGAGTATTAAGATTGAACAATTCTTGGCAGGGGACGCTTTTATTTGCAAATGGGTCTATCCGGTGTGAATCTAAATTAATAGGGTCAGTCAATTTCGAATACCAAATGGTTCAAGCCAAAAAAAAAAAAAAGAAATACTTATATTGCTCTATTTCTTTTGCTTTTCTCTTTGCAAGTTTGGTCAGTGGAAAAGGAGGAAAAAAATGATAAAAATTTATATGAGAGCTTTGATAAAAATGGTTAGTGCTCTGTGCTTATGGAATTGTGAGTTAAGTTTACAATCTCTACCTTTGCAAATAAAAAAAGTCTGAATTGTGTTAGTATGTACGTTCAGTCTATAGTAGAAGAGAAGGTTAAACCGGAGGCAACACATGGAGGAGGCATATTTCACAAGAAAAAAGAAATTGAAAACGAGGGAAAAATAATGACACTCATGAAACACATTTTTATATCCAACAATTTATTTAACTTAGCTGTGTATTGATAAATTTTTTAGGTCATTATTAACCTGTTATAATTGTATCGGTAAAAAATGTACCTGACATGGTTGGTACAGGAGTCGGTATACGGCAAGTATTTCCTAGTTAGCTCCAAATCAACCGAAGTCACTTAGATCGAAGATTGAAGATCAAGGGGCGATACCAAGATCGCCTTATCCGTACGGAACAAAGTCGTTCCGGGGCAACCTATCCGAATAGGTACCTTCTCCGGGACCAACGAATTCCTAGATATACGGGATTCTCCATTAACCACGTCCTGCAACTACGATTCAGCTAGCGTAACAGGCGAGATTCATCGTTATTACTTGTAACGTCTATAACTTATAGGAGAAATTAATCTCAGGGAACTTTACAATTAGGTTACCCTATAAATATTTCTCCTTTCCCAACGTCGTAACAAATTCTGATTATACTACATGATATTATACTGAAATTATCGCTATAGCTTTCTTAATCGTCTCCATTGTTCGTTCGCTTTCGTCCATTGAAGATTAATCACTAAGATTTTCTTTCTCATGTTATTATTATTTTGATATTACACTATCTTTCATCAATACTGATTCAATTGCATTAGTTTAATCTAGTTGTTTGTGGCCTAATTTTGTAAATCTAATAATCGAATTTTAAGTTAGATAATAACGTGTTATCATACATACTCCATTAATAGTACGATAACAAGCCAATAATAACATATGATGACATCGGCATGATAGCAATGATATAAGTTTTAAGAGATGAGTGTAATTTTCAATATTGTCCGGCTATTCCAATAAACCCTTTAAATATCATGTTGAATTTGACCATCCCAACCTAATTTATTCCCATTGTACAACCTTTGATCACAGAAATAATAGACTGTTTGACAGAAAGACTAACTCTTTCTTTGTGAGCAGGGATGTCATATTTAGGGAATTCAACATTTCCCTTTCTTATTTCACAGCACCAACAATCTATGCCCAATAATCAATTCCCAAGTCACATAGATGATGTCTTTGAAACAATGCAAATGGAGGAGAAGATCCCAATGGATGCAGAACCCTCAAATTCAACAAGCATGTAATTCAATCACACAAGTCCAGATACAACTCATGATGCAGATGACAACAGTGGTGATGTAGAAGAACAAGCAGACACCACAGATATAGCTGATCATGCAGATTCACCAGGAAATACAGAATCACAGATATCAAATGAAGTGGTCCCAGCTGAACTTTCCATGGCACCTACAGCTCCTCCTCTTATTAGGCAGTCAACAAGAACAAAGATCCCTCCTATTTGGATGCAGGATTATCTAGTAGGTGGAAAGAAGAATTCACAATGTCCTTATCCTATATCAAACTTCCCATCTTATGACAATACCACACAGAAATACAGGGATTACATCATGGCTTTCTCAACAATCACAGAACCACATAATTTCAGGGAAGCAGTGAAAGATGACAGATGGATACAAGCCATGAAACAAGAGATTGAAGCTTTAGAGGATAACAAGACCTGGGTTGTGGTGGACCTGCCACCTGGGAAATCTTCTATAGGATCAAAATAGGTCTATAAAATCAAGTACAAAGCCAATGGAGAGGTTTAAAGCTGGACTTGTTGCCAAAGGATATAATCAACAAGAAGGGCTAGATTATCATGAGACTTTTTCACCTGTTGCAAAGATGGTAACAGTACGATCAGTCATTGCATTTGCTGCCTCCAAAGACTGGTCTCTCTATCAAATGGATGTCTTTAATTCTTTCCTACAAGGAGACTTAGAAGAGGAAGTTTACATGGACCTACCACAAGGTTTTCAAAGACAGGGGGAGAACAAGGTTTGCAGACTGTTGATAGGTGAGTTAAGATATTTTCTTGGGATTGATGTCTTGAGGTCTAAGAAGGGGATTCTTCTCAATCAAAGAAACTATACTCTAGAACTTATTTCAGAAATGGGGTTAAGTGGTGCTAAACATGTTGTTACACCTCTAGAACTCAATCAGAAAGTAACTTCTATTGAGTATGATAAGGTAATTGGGAGTCAAGGCCTTGGCCCTTTGATAGATGCCACATATTACCAGAAATTGATTGGCAAACTTTTGTATCTCACAGTCACTAGGCCAGACATTAGCTATACAGTACAAGTCTTAAGTCAGTTCATGCAAGCTCCAAAAAGATCTCACATGGATGCTGCTACTCGTGTAGTGAGTTATCTCAAACAGGAGCCAGGAATAGGAGTGATCATGCGAAGGCAACAAGCAGATGCTTTGGTTGGATTCTGTGACTCAGACTGGGCAGCATGCCCAATGAGTCGAAGGTCAGTCAGTGGTTACCTTGTTAAGTTTGGAGATTATTTAATCTCTTGGAGGTCTAAGAAGCAAC
Organism: Nicotiana attenuata; assembly: GCF_001879085.1. Taxonomy (NCBI): domain Eukaryota; kingdom Viridiplantae; phylum Streptophyta; class Magnoliopsida; order Solanales; family Solanaceae; genus Nicotiana; species Nicotiana attenuata. The sequence goes on along the minus strand of NC_031996.1, from coordinate 14,724,023 downwards.
ACACAGTCTCTTGCAGCAGTGCTGAAGCTGAATACAGAAGCATGGCATCTGCAATAGCTGAGATTGTGTGGTTGAGGGGACTGTTTGTAGAACTAGGGACACCAATTCACCAACCAGTTCTCTTATTCTCAAATAGTAAGGCAGCAATTCAAATAGCTGCTAATCCCATCTTTCATGAACGAACAAAGCATATTGAAATAGATTGTCATTTCATCAGGGAGAAGCTCAAGCAAGGGATACTGCAAACACAATATGTATCTACACAACATCAACAAGCAGACATTCTCACTAAAGGATTGGCATCACCTCAGCATCAGTTTCTACTTAGCAAGCTTGGTGTGTTAAACATTTTACACCGTTCAGCTTGAGGGGGAGTATTGGAATATGTAGTTAAATGTATAAGATATGGGAACTTAACTGTACATAGTAAAAAGTTAGGGGTGTTAGAGTTATTTTAGTTAGTTAGTAACTAATTGTTAGTTAAGAGGTGTATATAGTAGGGCTGTGCACGGATCGGATTGGATCGGATTTAGCATATTTCGGATTCGGATTTCGGATTTCGGATTCTGAAAAGGGCAATCCGAATCCGATCCGAATTAACATTGGATCGGATCGGATTTTAAACTTTGGATCGGATAATTTTTCGGATTGTCGGATCGGATTGTCACAAAATTGCTGGTTAGGACTTAGGACCATTCATCTCCTAAAACACCATTCAATCAGAAAAAACAATTCATCTCCTAAAGCACCATTCAATCAGAATCAAAAAAATTGAGTGAATAAACACCATTCATCTCCTAAAACACCATTCAATCATATTGAGATTCACTGTTGTTGGTTGTGGAATCAGTTGAAGCGTCTCTTTCACCAAAATTTTCAACAATTTGAAGTTTATTTGGTGTCTCTGTCTCATCTTCCATCTACCAAAACAAAAAAAAAAATCAAAGTAAAATCAAAAGTTGAAAAATAGAACATGAAAGAGACATAAAAGACATAAGAGAAGGGAAGAGAGGCGGAAGAAAGAGACATAAAAATCAAAGTAAAATCAGAAGTTTGAGACTTTGAGTCTTTGAGACTCTTCAGTCTTCACTGAAGAGAAGAGAGGCGGAAAAATCTAAGTGAGTGAGGGGGTGTGTAAAAAATGAATAAGCCTAACCCTAAAATTTTAGTGTAGTATTTATATAGGTACATATAGTTTCGGATTTCGGATCGGATCGGATTTAGATCATACCAATCCGAATCCAATCCGAAAATCCAAAATTTTATAAAACACAATCCGTATCCAATCCGAAATCCGAAATCCAAAAATCCGAAATAGAGTGGATCGGATCGGATTTCGGATATCCGATCCAAATGCACAGCCCTAGTATATAGTCTGTTGTATTGTTCCAAATCTTCTCAATCGAGCTATTCTGAATACAGAACTTTCTTCTCCAAGCTTCATCTTCTAACAATACTGATTCAATTGCATTAGTTTAATCTAGAAGTTTGTGGCCTAATTTTGTAAATCTAATAATCGAATTTTAAGTTAAATAATAGGAGTAACTTCTTATCATACATACTCCGTCAATAGTACGATAACAAGCCAATTATAACATGATGACATCGACAGGATAACAACGACATAATTTTTAAGAGATTGAGCGTAATTTTCAATATTGTCCAGCTATTCCAATAAACCCTTTAAATATCATGTTGAATTTGACCATCCCAACCTAATTTATTCTTCCCATTGTACAACCTTTGATCACAGAAATAATAGAATTGACCGCCTCGCGCTTGGAATATATATTTGATCTCGTTGCTGCCGTCTTTCTTTTATTTTTCATTTCTACTTTTTTAATTAAACTTTTGACCACTGAAAACAACTCGAAATCAAATAAAATGATGCTAGTAGTTATACCAAATACCAGCTCGAACACAGGATGTAAATTTCTATATTTTTTTCCTAAATGATAACTCAAACATATAAAAAAAAAGGTAATTCGGTGCACAAAATATTCTGCATTCACGTAGGGTACAAGAAAGGACCGCATCCAAAAGGTGTGATGTAGACAACCTACCCTAATGCAAGCACTAGTAGCTGCTTACAGCTCAACCCGTGACCTACAAGTCATACAATGACAACTTTACTGTTGCTCCAAAAGGCTCTGCTACGATAACTCAAACATATGAAACAAATTCTATATATACCACATTTCACCAGCCATTTTCACCATTATATTGTTGCTCTCAGAGCCCCTCTAGCAGCTTCGAGCTTCATCTCTACACCTTTACGACTTCCACAGAAATACATATATACTTACTGCATAAGGAGATCACAAGAAAACCGAGATGTTAGGTATCTGAACCCACTGGCTCGATGAATCCGGATTCACGTCGGGTATGACAAGAATAAACTGTAAGTAGAGATCAAATATATAAGAGAGAGATCATACCTATAACCAAGATGCTCAGCACAGATTCAAGACAAAACAGCCCAAAACCGATGAAATAGAAAATCTAAAAGAGGAAAATAGCATATTCATATTAACAGACTGACTCCTATAATTTGTATGCTATACTTCATTACACCAGTTGACTATGTTACATACCCCAACAAGTACGTCATCGCCCATGAGATCTATTGTAGGTAGAATACCTCTGTTCCAACAAATTATAAATGTTCAGATCATGAAACCAGATAATAATTGCAACAACTTAGAGCAAAATCCAGAGAAATCTATAAGCAATTAGCTAAAAGAAGGACTAATGCTCGTTACAACAAGTCGTACGGATTAAGAAACGAACTTACGTAAGTGATTTTCCATCAAAAACTACTCGAGGTGAAACAGCAGCAAAGACGCAGAATATAATATGAAGCTGTACACAAAAGCAAAATATAATAAGACATCTTTGCATTCACCAATTTAGATAAAGAAAAACAATTCTAGGGAACTTAATTACCTTGTAAAACAAGAAAAATCCCGCAAACTGCATGGTACCCTCAGTTCTGTGTCAAAATATTTGTGTTAGCCCCACACAAGATGTAAATAATGAATGAGTTTTCAGCCACAATATCAACCTTGTAAGCTATAATATTTCAGCTACATGACCAAAACTCAAGTGACAATTTGCGGTATTGCCTGTATTATCAAAGGTGAAAAGCGCAAGAAAGCTCTAAGGATTGTGAAGCTTTATGCGCAGCGCGCAAAATAAAGCGCGAGCTTTAATGAAGAAAGGCACAAGTGGAGAAAAACTATAAATATGTATGTGTAGTTCAAGACTAATATCTATAAGAAATGAATACCAAATAAATGGATAAAGAAAGAGTACTCATAAAGAAATAGAAGAAAATTTACGATAAAGTGAAATATCAATAGTTTAGTATTGTCTTTTCAAGATTACACTCATTGGCAAATGAAAGTATGCCTTAGAGCCTTGATGACAATATTAAAGTGCCCGCTAAGCGAGGCGAAGCGCTAAACATGTTTTGAGCCTCGCTTCAGGACTTAAGCACGCCTTTGATAACATTGGGTATTGCATTCAGAAAATGTCCAATCAAGTACTGAAAGTAAATGTTCAGTTATTTACCTAAAAGCACGATAAAGAGGACGATACCACAATACATACGCTCCTGGAACACCCGATATGAAGTAGATAATAGAAAGGAACCAGATCTTTACATCTAAAGCCAAAAAAACTAAAAGTTAGGATGCTTCATGACATGCAGAAATGAGGAACATACACACTGAATTAAACAAACCTCCTTCTCTAATCCATGCTATAGTGAGAGCTATGATATTCCATAAAAGGCACGCAGAAAGTCCTGTTAACATCATAAGTTATGCCAAAATGACATTTGTAAAATAAAGCAGAAGAACCAAACACATATATAGTGAGGTAAAGATAACATACCCAAAAATGCTGTAAATGCAGCATATTGCAGCTTTTGCAAATGAACAGGTATTTCATTTGCAACGTCGTGATGGATAATTGGGAAGAATGGAGGCCAATTTTTCGCCTCAAGAACAATGGCTGCTGTAAAATCAGAGAGAATAGAGGGACTTGGAAATACTGCATAAAAATCATCTGAACCATGTAACCTTTAAACTTGCAAAATACTTATTAAAAAAAGTCATAAGATTTGCATTACTTATGGCTACACCATGTAATTAAATTTGGACGGACACAATGGATATAATAGAACGAAAACCAAAAAGGAAAAGTCAATAAGCTCTATTTCTTCATATCTAATTGGAAATTTATGGTTCTATATATCCCATTTAAGTTCCTAGTTTCAATGTCTACAAAGTTACTAACTGAAATAGCCCTGATATTGAATGAAGAAGCATAAAAGGGTACAAGAGATCATTCGACTAACGCAAGGAGAAAAAGAAAACACCTCTTGCAGCAGCAGCCTCTTCTTTTTGTCTCAATTCCTGGGCATGGAAGAAACCAAATCAACGAATACTAACATTGATACCTCAAGCAAACAGGAGCAGCCGAATGTTATATGGCTATTAAACTTTTGAAACTTGTGATCTTTAAGATACCGTAACATTTGAATGACTATAAAAGCTTGTCATTACGAACAAAACGGGAAGTTCGAGTTAAATTGTTTTTAATTAAAAAGGTGGCATTCTTTTTGGAACGGATTAATAAAGAATGTCACATAAACTGGAATGTAAGGCGCACATTTACTTATTAGTCCTTTCCAATAATAATGATATATTTCTATATTTGAAAATAATTAACTTTGCACTATCCATTTTATCCTTAATAAGCTACACAATAGTATGGCATATTTAAGGGCACAAACTTAAAAGGTTTTATAGCCACACAAGTATTATGGCATATTTAAGATAATTTCAAAAGTCTTTATTGTTTTTTCTTAAACAGTATGGTGAATTAAACTATATATATATATATATATATATATATATATATATATATATATATATATATCACACAAATTGGAACGAAAAAAGTATTTAACAAAATATTTTGCGAAACAAGTTTGCAATTTGGCCATGTTCCTCCGCTGTGCAAGCATCACAAATAGCGGCGAAGCTAGAAATTTCCCCAAGGTGTTCAAATTTTAAAGACGTGAAAAATTCCCGACAAAAGGTGTTCAATATGTATTATATTCCGCTAAAACATAATATTTTACCTATATACACAGTGTAATTTTTCGACGAAAAATAAGAGCAAAGAACCAGAAGAAGCCTAATAAGGGGCGGAGCCAGCCCTTCGGCTAGGGGTTAGGCGAACCCACTAGTTTTGATTCAAACCTTATAATTGTCGTAAGAAATTCATTGAATATACATAGAACCCAGTAAGTTAAAAAAAATTAGGATCCTTAACCCATAAGCTTCAGATCATGACTCCACCCGTGAGCCTAATTATGTAGAGGTGCATAAATGATTCCAAGGATTTTGAAAGGGTAAATTAAACCTATGGAACCAAAAACTTTGTAATATTGTTGAAGACTTGGTAGAATGGTTAATTAAGAAACAGGGATACTGATAAAAGGATATCATAGTAATAGATGTTAAATAAGATTAAAAAAGAGAGTAGTAAATAGATAATCACATTCAATAAATTCAGAAGTTGAAATTACCGTAGCACTATCAAGAGTAATATCAATAGGTGCGTCAGCCGGTTCATGCGGAAGCGGTGAAAGTCCTGAGTTGGTTGCGGGAGGAACACTCCCACTACTCTGAATAAAAGAGGCTAATATGATTTGAACTCGTTTAATATTAATGTGGATCAAGACAATGGGGTAAAATATTTTTTACTGGCACTTAATATTTAAATCAAATTAATGAATGCAAATATATCCATTTATTCACTTAATTATAATTTTTTTTTTTTTGGTAATTAAAACATTCATTTACCATGGAAATATTTACAAGTAAATCAAAAACCCTTACATATTTTCCTTCTTTCCTATGCTTCACCCCCTTACCACCTTTCTATTATTTACATATTTCCTATCTATTACATTGGATACCTGTCTAAACTATGTAGGATTTTCTCTATATACTTATTACTTCGATAGTGAATCTCCTGTATTATCATCTTGCATATTATCTCCCATCCTCTTGCCTTGGCTTGGAAAATTCGAATATTTCTTTCTTGCCACACATAGTACACAGTTGCTGTTAATGCCATTTTATATAATTCTGCTGCTGCATTTTTCCTCTTAGTCCACTTCTCAGCCCATCTTAGTTCCTCATCCCATCCATACACTGGTCTTTTGATCCCTTGCCATACTAACAGTTTACTCCACAATGCATTTGCATATGGACATTCGAAAAACAGATGTTGAATGGTTTCACTAGCTCGTTTGCATAAGACACATTCTTGATCAACTTGTATTCTCCATCTCTGTAGTATGTCTCTTGTGTACAGTTTGCCATGTGCTATCATAGTTAATACAAAAATTCACCTGGGGCATCCTGTATTATGACAAACAACTCTTCTCCAGCTTACTTTGTCAAATCTTCCTCGCAGTCTGTGATATATGTGTTTAACCGAACATTTGTTCATTTTTATGATATCATCATAGCTGAATCCTGCATCCATAAATGTCTTCTTTGCTTTCATGATCTTGCTCACCATACATGATGTTTGCTTCAGTTGGACTTCCCATATGTTCCTATCTTTGATGTAGTAGCTATGCATCCATTGTATCCACAGCTTCTTCTTTTCTTTGCAAAGGTTCCAGTACTGTTTACGTATGGCAGCTTCGTTCCAGATAGTTATGTTCATGATATTAAATCCCCCTGCTGATTTGGGGAGACAGACTTTCTCCCATGCCAATAAGGCCTTTTTTGACGCATTGCCTTCTCCTGTCCATAAAAAACTTCTGCAGATTGCTTCAATTAGCTTAGTGATCTTCTTAGGGAGCACAAAGATTTGCGCCCAATAAGTTTGGATAGAGAACAGCACACTCTTTATCAGTTGGATCCTTCCAGCATAAGACAGAAACTTAGCAGTCCATGAAGTTATTCTGCCCACTATTTTATCAATCAGAGGTTGACATTGAGCTATTGATATTCTTTTAGAGCTTAGAGGAGCACCCAGGTATCTAACTGGCAGGTCACCTCTCTGAATTCCTAGAAACTCTAGGATTTCCTCTTGTGCATCTTGTGTGACTCCTCCAAAGAATATTGAACTTTTATTCTTGTTGATCACCAGTCCAGAAGCTTTTGAAAACTCCATAAAGCAATGGAACAGTAACTTGACTGATCCTATATCACCCCTGCAAAACAATAAAAGGTCGTCAGCAAATCTAAGTTGCAAGATTTGCATCTTTGCACACTTGGGATGATAGTTGAAGTCTGGGATCTGATTCAATGTCTTTAAGCTTCTTGTCAAGTATTCCATTGCCAGTACAAATAGGAATGGAGAAATTGGATCCCCTTGTCTCAACCCCTTCCTAGCTTCAAATGGCTTTGTCAATGCACCATTAATCAGTACTGTATAGGTGACAGTTTCCATACATGTCATGATCCACCTCACAAACTGTTCTGGGAAGGCCAAAGCATTCAGTATATGTTCCATGAAAGCCCATTCAACTGAGTCATAGGCTTTTTGCATATCCAGTTTCATCATACACCTAGGTGATACCCTTTTCCTTCCATATCCTTTCACAAGTTCATGGCTAAGGATGATGTTATCTGTGATTACTCTGCCAGGAACAAATGCAGACTGTGTACTATCAATCAGTGTATCCATGACTCCCTGCAACCTCTTAGTTAAAACCTTGGAAATCACTTTGTATAATACAGTACAACAGGAAATAGGTCTGTACTCTTTAATGCTGGCAGGATTCCTAACTTTAGGGACTAAGGTAATAGCTGTACAGTTGACAGGTCTATACATTTGAGTTGTTTCAAAGAATTCCAATACAGCCTGTGTCACATCCTTTCCTATAATTTGCCAGGACTTCTTGAAAAATACTGCATTAAAACCATCATAGCCAGGAGCTTTTAGATCACTGATATCCTTCAATGCTGCCCATACTTCTTCCTTAGTCACTGGTTTGATAAGCTGTAACTGTTGTTCTCTATTTAATACTGCTCCCAGTTTCATGACATTTGGGTTGATGGCTGGAATGTTTTCTGCTCTTGACCCCAGTAGTTTCTTATAATATCCCAATATTTCTGCCTCTATGTCATCCTCCATCACTAATTGAGTTCCCATGTCATTTGTTAAAATCTGGATTCCATTCAAATTACTCCTATTCTTATGTGCAAAGAAATAGGCTGAGTTTGAATCCCCCAGATTCAACCATTGAACTCTGGATCTTTGCTTGTATATACTCTCTTCAATCATTACCCATTTTTCTCATTCACACTTCAAGGCTTTCTCCTTCTCAATCTATCTTCCGTAGTCTACAACTCATTTCCTCTTGTACTGACTGCAACTCCTTCCTGGTCTCTTTAATCTTTTCATCAACCCCTTTATAGTGCTGTATGTTTATCCCTTTGATAACCTCCTTTGTCATTTTGAGGTTATTCCATACTGCCTGCATCATCCCTTTTGCACCCCTTTCTTTCCAAGCTAGCTCAACTTGCTGTATGAATTGGGGATGATCAGCTATACAGTTAAAAAATCTGAATGGTTTGTTCTTCTTTCCCTGTACCTGTGTGATCATTAATTTCAGTGGTGAGTGATCAGACACAAGTGGATCTAGCACCTGCGCTTTCAAATTTGGCATTGTCATCATCCAGTTAGCATTCACAAGCCCCCTGTCTATCCTGCTGTAAGTATGGTTGTTAGTCCATGTGTAATTCCTTCCCACATATTGTAATTCATTCATCCCAGTATCATTCATATACTCCTTAAAATCTTTTGTCTCCATATCTTGAATCTCAGAACCATGTTGTCTGTCTTGTGCATGTAGGACAACATTATAATCCCCCATAGCTAACCAAGGACCTTGTTGCATACTATGAATCTGCCTCAGCTTTCTCCACAAATTCAACCTATCTTTAATGGTATGCAAGCCATATATTGCTGAAAATTCAAATGTGATTGACTTTGAAATTATTCTAATCTGGCCATGTATCAATTGTTCATCAACTTCAGCTGGTTCAAATGTATAAATTGTAGGATCCCAAATTACCCATATTCTACTTTTGTGCCTTGTACTAGAGTTGGATGTCCATTTCCATCCAGGTGCAATCTTTTTAATTACCTCATTAGTTTTCTGCTCTTTTACTCTATGCTCAACCAAAGCTATTACTGCTTTATTATTCCTTTTATGAACTTCTTACCTCCTTTTGCTTATAAGTTTTATTCAACCCCCTAACATTCCATGTTATCACACTCATACTGGTATGAAATAAGGATCATGATACAGTTCCTGCACCCCTGGGCTACTTAGCTGCACTTTGCTTGTACCTGGTTCATCATATGTTTGATCATTTTTCAAACTTTGGAATCCATTATTTCTAGCTAGTTCCTGTTCTTCATTTTGTTAAGCCTTAGCTACCCTTGCTGCTGATTTACCAAGGACTGTTATCCACCCCTCATCATTCTTTTGTGCATCTTTCCCTTCTGACTCTGACTCTGCCAGCTGAGTTGATGCAGTCATTTTCTTTTGTTCAGTCTCCTTCTTTTCATTAGCACCATCTCTATCTGTTCTGAGCCAGACCTGCTTGCCTTTGATCACCTTCCTCTGTTGTATCATTCTTTGTGGTTGTACATTTTTAACTTCAGTACAATCATGTCCTATTTTCAAACATTTAGTGCAGTATGTTGGCTCCCAATCATAAGCAACTTCCTGTTGGATTAGCCTCCCCTTAGGTTCCTAAAGTTTCACATTTCTAGGCAATGGTTTAGTGATGTCCATTTTAATTAGCATTCTTGCATAGGAAATCCTAATTGAACCAGTAGTACATTCATCAGCATAAACAGGATTTCCCAAGGCACTTCCTATCTTACTTAATGCTTTCATACTCCAACAATTAAGAGGCAGATTAGGAAATCTCACCCATAAGGGAATAGTTTTCAGTACTTCATCATGCACATTGAAATCTTCTGACCATGCTTTCATAATTATAGGTCTATTGTTCACTATATGAGGCCCAGAATATAATACCTGATCTCTTTCCTCCAAATTGCTAAATCTTATCACAAAGTAATCTTCATTATGTTAGTAGATCTATGGTTTCACTGAGAATTTACCCACTTAGCTCAGGAATCTTTCCATTGTTCCAATAGTAGGTGATTCCCCTATCACATACAGGACAATCGCAGATCTCCATTTATCAGTTTCCTGTTCAACATCATCAAGTTCTAGTTTCACTGTCTTCTCACCATTTTGAACTACCGGAGCCATAAACTGTAAATTCATACCTTTCATGGCTAATTTGTTCCCTACTACCACATTTGCCCATGATTGATTCCTGTTTTCATTCCTTATCTCACCATTTTTACTGCTCTCAACAGTACCATAGCTGCATGGTACTGTTCCATTGTTAATAGTCTTCGTCACTTGTGTTTGAGTTTTCCCATTTCCAGATCCACCTCCTATAGTTTGTGCAGCTACAGGTGTAACAGCAATTGCCTTCAATTTACCCTTATTAAGAGAGAGATCTGCTTCCTCTTTGCTCAGCTCACTCTGCATGCTCCTCGGAGTGAAATTTCCAGTTGGCTCTTCGATTCGTACCCCTTTTGGTGACACAAACAATTCTAATACAACATTCCTCGTTTTCGTTGATCGCCGGTCATTAATTAGGACCTTTGTCTGGTTTTTCTTAGGTCTGCCTCTCCCTCCCATGGCTTCCAAGCGCACGTTAACTAGGCCACGTTAACGTGCGCCGAGAGAGAAATGTTAGAGAGAGAATTTGAGCACTTCACTTAAATATAATTAAGTGATATATATTCTCACCTTAATTTTTATTTAATTGAGTTAAATTGTTTAATTTGGTATCATATTCGGATGAGCAAAATATTTACTAGTGGTTATTTACTTCAAATAGTGTTTACTCCAAATCATATCAGCTTATTATTGTTAAGTAATTTAAATAACAAGGTGAGAATATATATTATTTTTCATGATTAAGCCATAATAATCTATTACGTAGTAGATACATGTCATGCATCTATTTGTGTTATGTAAACACCGAACAAATACAACTACTTACCCTCTTTTCTCCCTTGCCCCTCACCCTTCCTCACAAAAAAAAAAAGGAAAAAGAGGGAGGAGAGGTTGATCGACTACTTATAAGAACCCTCCCCCCCCCCCCACCCCCACTAAACCCCAAGCAGAAAAATTTATGCTATATTAAAAGTTTGAAGTCCTTTGGCGAAATATTATTCATCTTTTTTATACTTTAAGAATAAATTTTTTATTGGACAAAATCGTATTTTAAATATTTTACTAATATTTAGAATAAAATTAACTAAAATATTATTTATCTTTCTTTATTAAAAATATACAAAAATCTAACAGTTAGGACTTTCACATCATATAGATCTTTTCTTAATTGAAATTTAATTATAGGAATCACAATATTAGGATTTTGAACGAATAAAAATTCTAATAATTAAGACTTTCACATCAACTAAAATTTTATCTTATATAAATCTTTTCTTATTTGAAATTTATTGGAATCATAATATTAGGATTTAAACAAACAAAAATTCCTAATGGTAAATCATATTGATCAAACATGTGACTTATTTTAATAGTTTATTTCATTATTTGAGAGGAGATACATAGGTAAATTGTAAGATAGATGATCATTTACAAATTGTGATCCCAAGTTATTACCCAATACCACCACTTTCAAAGACAGAATATCCTAGATTATTATGCACCCAAATAATTCAATTAATGAATCGATTGATCACTCTGATAATTGATCGTTATAAACTTATTCAAGTAATCTTTTGTTTAATATTATCTATTTAAAATTTATTATTTGTTAGCTGTGTCATTTATCCTTGATTGTGAATGCAATTTTATTTGTAATTTTCTCCTTCAAAGTTTTTTTTTTTTTTTAATATAACTTGAGAACTAGGGGTGTTCATGGTTCGGTTTGGATCGGTTTTTTCCTAAAAAGAAACCAAACTAAGTAAGTCGGTTTTTCAAATATTAGAACCAAACCAAACCAATTAAGTCGGTTTTTCTCGATTCGGTTTATGTCGGTTTTTTCTTAAATTAAGACATACACTACCAAACACATATTCCGGCGATCATATTTTCAATGTAACACTATCAAATCCATTGCCCTTTGAGAAATTTATTATTTACCAAAATATATTGATGATAATTGAATCAAATAGTGATGAATAATTTAAGGACTCAATTAAAAATTTGTTATTTTTAACACGAAATGGATTCTTACACTAAACAAAAACTACCAATCAAACTAGAATGTAAAGGTAAAGAACTATATTAAAAGTACAAACTATTAAGTAACATTTACCATAAATTTTTTGAAACTTTATATAACAATATACATATATATAGGTGTAATAATAAATTAAAAATAGCTACTTCTATAGTCGGTTTGGTTCGATTTTTTCTGATTAAAACCAAAACCAAACCAAATTTGATTGGTTTTTAAAATTCAAAACCAAAACCAAACCAAAAAGTATCAATTTTTTTGGTCGGTTTGATTTGGTTTTCGGTTTGGTTCGGTTTTTCGGGTTTTTATGAACACCCCTATTGAGAACTTAACTTATAATTAGCAAAAGAAGGCAAATCAGGTTTTTTATCTTACATTTTTGTTTCACAACTTATACATAATTCTTAATATAATATTTATGTCATCTTTAAAAAAAATTATTTCATGAGACGAGACACACGTGCAACGCGCGTAACCTAGGATTAGTAATACCAGGAGATATGTGCTATGAGAAGAGAAAGGAGCTTACGGCTATGGGGTTAACTGCTTCTTCTTCAGCGAAAGCGTTGCAATTGTTACGGCTACCCATTTCAGCAAATTAAAGGCTTGTTAATGTCTCAATTCAGAGCTGAGATATTAATAGCCAAATAGTTGAAAAACACTTAGCACGAGAGATTTTAATCATTCATTCATAATCTATATATATATATATATAATCCCTGAGGCTGAACAAGAAGTATGTGCCAATTGTCCTCTGTTAATATATAGTTTAAGTACGATGAGTCCACAGTATAACGAGATTAAAACTGTAAAAAAATAGAAGCCGGCATCCTGGAACTTTACTTTTTCCAAACAATAGTTATGTAATTTTCAATAATTAATGTAATTATTTAAAGGATTCCAATAAACCCTTAAAATATTATGTCGCTTTGTGCAACCAGCTCGGATCACAAAAATGTAGAATTGACCGCTTGGTCCACTTCATGCTTGGAATATGAAATGATTTCTAGTTGTAATATTTGATACAACAAAACAAACGCTGCAATATTACTATATTAGAGATATATGCAGCGTTGGTAAAATAACACTGTATAGCCGCTCTCAAAATAATAGTCAAGAATATATATAGTTTATATATAAATATACATATACACTCTATGTGTTAATATAGAAAAATTATACAAATTTTATATACTTTTTCAGCTACCAAATATAAATAATTTCTGGCGCAAGCTAGAAGTAAAAAAAATCCATTATTTTTCTCATGCAACCAACCACTGTATTATCTTACGCAGCCAACCAAACATTGTATGTCTTGTGCAAAATTCCATGCTGAAAATTACTCATTCAAGAAAATCAACCAACGGCCCCTAAAATCATATCACATTGTGCACAAAGAAACTGTAGTAGCTACGAATATATACTCCCCAAAGACTTTCGAACTTGCTGATATGTCGTTAAAATAACACGATCTAACCAGTTTTCGGATTGGTCATTCAAAAATAGCAAGCGTTTGTCAAGTTATTGAAAAATAGCCACTATTTTGCTGCAACAGAGACCGATCCAACATAATATACTGGAGTTCGGTGCACCTGTGTATGAACTTCCAGAATATTATGCTGGACAGTGGCGGATCCAGGATTTTAAAGTTATGGGTGCTCGCCGATAAAAACTTCAAAAGAAGAGGAAAAATGAATTTACTTGTGGGTGCTCGCTCAATATTTATCTAAATATTTGTACAGTTGCCTATATAAATTTATTAATATGTTCAAAGTTAATGGGTGCTTAAGCACCCATAAGTCCCAACGTGCATCCGCCACTGATGCTGGACCGGTATACTTTGCTGGCTCCAGTATAATATACTGGAGTTCCAGTATACTTTGCCGGAGTATTTTTCGAATTTTGAACAGTGTTTTCGTTCAAATTTATCTTTACATGAAAAGTGGCTAAATTTCGATGACTTTTGAAACTGTGGCTATTTTTGAATTTCTCCCTCATATGTCAGTATGAAACAAAGTGGATCGGACCCAACAAAATGGGCCCACATCCAATTTTTTCTCCATTAAAAAATGATTTAAAAAAAGGGATTCTTTCATTCCTATACACTATTGGGAACTTTATTACCCTAAATGTTCATGTTTAGTAAATTACCCTACCTAAACAAGTTTTGTTTACAAAATATATACATTCCACCTTAAAAGGCTCCCAATCCATTATTAGTGCCTTCAATTAAAGGGATTTAGTTACATCCTTTTCCTTTTTTTTTCTCCTCTTCTCTTTCCATATTTTTCCTCCGCCTTAAAATACAGTAATCTTCCTATACGACCCAGTTATATACATTACTTATTAGCTCACGGTTTGCTCATTTCATCGAAAATGGATGAGGATCATGTTTTTTCATCAGAAATCTGATTATTCAATAATTTGGCATTTATTAAGATGAGATATACTAGTATTATTTTCAATAAAAAGGGAATTACAAGGCTTGTATCACGTCCCCAATTTCTGAGTGCATAACAGAACAAGAGGTTTAACAATAATATTTGAGGATTACTAAACAAGTATCAGTAATTTTAGTTGCCCAGTTAAGTCGATTCCTTTCGTCTCAGTCAATCAAAAATGCCCCAAGGTCCTCAATTGGATCATTCACTGATGTCACACAATTCCTATGATCTACCCTTTTTCTCTTTACTTTCTACTGATATACCAATATGCCGAGAATTGGAAGTAAGAGTACTCATAGCATAACAATTTTTTGTAGACATGATTCACATCCATTATTACAGATTGGAAAACATAATCCTCAAGACCTACCTAGGCCAAATACACAGAACAAGTAGGAATAAAAATGAACTTACCTCATGAGAATATCATAGTACTCGGGATCCAAAGCAGAGAACAATTTTGGTGAGTCCACCTCAAAGTTAGTAGCCAATTTGTTGGGCTGAGTATTCAATCTGTTATGTAGTCCTGGGTTGGACTGGACAAAGTATATTTTGTATCTAATTTATACATAGTAAAGACAAATTTCATACAACTTGTGAGCACGTGATTTTTGCCCTAAGCAAACTAATTCCAAAAGTTTCAAATAATTGATTTCCTTATTATTTTACAATTTTTTGTGATTTTTGTTAAATTTTTGTGTCAATTAGTTGCATCTTTCATATGAAAATACAGAAAATATGCACATGCATTTAAGAATTTAATTTCACAATTTTAGTATTAATTAGGCATTAATTAGATTTAGAATAAAGTTTAAAGAAAAATTGCAAAAAATAGTCTTGTTGCACTCTTAGTTGTTAATTGTTGCGTTTTATTTCTAAATAGAGTTTTAAGTAATTTTAGGAGTTTAAATAGTTTAATTGAGTCTTTGTTTTGTTTTAGCATTTTTTATAAAATCAAGAAAAAACAAAATAAATACAAAATACAAAAAATATATAATACACAAGAAAGTAAAGAGGGCTGCCCAAGAATTGGGCCCAAATAGCTGAGCCCAAACAGACTTGGCACCCAACCCGTCCAAACCCGGTCCAGTCTCACCCGGTCCAGCACCCCCAAACCCCAAAACGACGTAGTTTAGATGGTATTAATCTCAACCGTTGATCTATTTTGATCCAGCGGTCCGGAACTGACGAGGTTTAGGGTATAAAAATGTCGGAACCCCCCCCCCCTTACCCCCTCATTCATCTCCCTCACACCCCACTCCCTTCCCCACCGGAAACTCCGTCACCCCCCGCACGCCCCGCCCGTATCCTCCGCCCCCTTCGCCACCTTCCGCCGCCGCTCGCCGCCGCGG
>NC_031996.1:14662695-14703462 GCF_001879085.1 Nicotiana attenuata | reverse complement strand
ATTCAGGTGGGGAAATTCGTGTTCCCTGCAGATTTTGTAATCTTGGATTGCAAAGTGGATGAAGAAATTCCTATAATTCTAGGACGACCCTTCTTGGCCACGGGGAGAGCTTTGATTGATTGCGAGACCGGGGAGCTTAAGATGAGGCTCAATGATGAGGAAATTATATTCAATGTGCAGAAATCGATGAGGCGACCAAGTGAGTTCGCAAATTGTTCCCTTATTGATGCAATAGATGTAATTATAGAGGCTGATGACGAGGCGTTGACGGTTGAGGATCCCCTTGCTGCATGCTTGACAAATTTGGATGAAGTGAATGGTGAGGATTTGGCGGAATGGGTGTTGGCACTGGAAGGTAAAGGGTTCTGGGAGAGAAATCTGGAGTTTGAGCCCTTGCACTTAGAAAAGAGAGAGACCCCTCCAGCTAAACCATCCATCGAGGAACCCCCTAAGCTGGAACTGAACCCTTTGCCAACCCACCTCAGGTATGAATTTCTGGGTCCTGACTCCACATTACCTGTTATTATCTCATCTGGTTTGTTAGATGTGCAGGTTCAACAGCTTTTACAGGTACTAAGGGAGTGCAAAACTGCCATTGGGTGGACCATGGCAGACATCAAGGGGATCAGCCCCGCCTACTGTATGCACAAGATTCTGCTGGAAGAGGGGCACAAACCTTCCAAGGAACATCAGAGAAGGCTGAACCCGAATATGAAGGAAGTGGTGAAGAAGGAAGTGATAAAGTGGTTGGATGCGGGAATCATTTTCCCAATCTCTGACAGTAGCTGGGTTAGCCCAGTTCAATGTGTGCCTAAAAAGGGTGGCATGACGGTGGTAAAGAATGACAACAATGAACTTATATCAACAAGAACCGTCACAGGCTGGAGAATCTGCATGGATTATAGAAAGTTGAATCTAACCACCAGGAAAGACCACTTCCCACTTCCCTTCATTGATCAAATGCTGGATAGATTGGCAGGGAGGTCACACTTTTGCTTTTTGGATGGGTACTCAGGGTACAATCAGATCTCCATTGCCCCTGAGGATAGAGAAAAGACCTCCTTCACATGCCCGTACGGAATTTATGCCTTCAGGAGGATGCCCTTTGGTCTATGCAATGCACCCGCCACATTCCAACGGTGCATGATGGCCATATTTACTGACATGGTAGAAGATATAATGGAGGTGTTCATGGATGTGGTGGGGAACTCATTTGAGGACTGCCTAGTGAATTTGACGCGTGTGCTGAAACGGTGCATCGAGACTAACTTGGTTCTGAATTGGGAAAAGTGCCATTTCATGGTACAAGAAGGCATAGTCTTAGGGCACCGGGTGTCAAGCAAAGGAATAGAGGTTGATAGAGCAAAGGTTGATGTCATAGCAAAGCTGCCGCCGCCAACTTCAGTCAAAGCCATAAGAAGCTTTCTTGGACATGCCGGATTCTACCGGAGGTTCATTAAGGACTTCTCCAAAATCGCCAACCCTCTCTGTAAGTTGTTAGAGAAAGATCGCCCTTTTGTATTTTCTGATGATTGCAGGGTAGCTTTTGAGGAGTTGAAGCAAAGGCTGGTCACAGCACCCATAATCGTTGCCCCCGACTGGGAGCAACCGTTCGAATTAATGTGTGATGCTAGTGACTACGCGGTGGGGGTAGTGCTGGGCCAGCGGAAGGACAAACTGATGCACCCAATCTACTATGCTAGTAGGACGCTGAGTGGAGCCCAGTTGAACTACACAGTGACAGAGAAGGAGATGCTAGCTGTGGTATTTGCTTTTGACAAGTTTCGGTCCTATCTGATAGGATCCAAGGTAATCGTATACTCTGACCATGCAGCTCTTAGATACTTAATAGAAAAGAAGGACTCTAAGCCACGCCTAATTCGTTGGGTGTTGCTACTACAAGAGTTCGACCTTGAAATTCGTTACCGCAAGGGCACTGAAAATCAAGTCGCTGATTACCTATCACGACTTGAGGGAGCTGAAAATGTAGTAGAAGTGGAGGAAATTCTGGAAACCTTTCCAGATGAGCAGCTGCTCGTTACCACTCATCAGGAAGCGCCTTGGTATGCAGACTATGCTAATTACCTGGCCAGTGGTATTGTTCCTCACGACCTGTCATTGGTCCAGAGGAAGAGATTCTTTCGCGAAAGCCAATGGTATTACTGGGATGAGCCCTACTTGTTTAGAATATGCCTTGATAACATGATCCGGAGATGCGTCCCCGAGATCGAACAATCTTCTGTCTTGCAAGCTTGTTACGCTTCGGCGTATGGAGGTCACTTTGGAGGAATCAGGACGGCAGCTAAGGTGCTAGAGGCCGGATTTTTCTGGCCAACGGTGTTCAAGGATGCTCACTTATGGGTCAAGAGCTGTAATGAATGTCAACGCACCGGGAACATTTCCCGGCGTCACGAGATGCCCATGAACCCAGTTCAAGAAGTGGAAGTGTTTGATGTTTGGGGGATAGATTTCATGGGTCCCTTCGTCAGCTCCTATGGCAATAAATACATTCTGGTTGCTGTAGATTACGTGTCCAAGTGGGTGGAAGCTGCCGCATTACCCACCAATGATGCTAAGGTGGTAGTCGGGTTTCTAAAGAAGAACATATTCACCCGCTTTGGGACACCGCGTGCAATTATTAGCGATGGAGGCACTCATTTCTGCAACCGGGCCTTCGAGAAGTTGTTGGCGAAATATGATGTGCGCCACAAGGTGGCTACTCCGTACCA
This sequence comes from Nicotiana attenuata, assembly GCF_001879085.1. Taxonomy (NCBI): domain Eukaryota; kingdom Viridiplantae; phylum Streptophyta; class Magnoliopsida; order Solanales; family Solanaceae; genus Nicotiana; species Nicotiana attenuata. Next base: position 14,700,733 of record NC_031996.1, on the reverse strand, counting down.
CCCACAGACCAGTGGACAGGTTGAGGTGTCCAACAGAGAGATCAAGAGCGTACTGACAAAAACTGTAAATGCTACAAGAACTGACTGGTCAAGGAAGCTAGATGATGCACTATGGGCCTACAGGACAGCTTTCAAGACACCAATTGGTATGTCACCATATAAGTTGGTGTTTGGGAAGGCCTGCCACCTACCTGTAGAACTTGAACATAAAGCGTGGTGGGCACTGAAACAGCTGAATTTAGACTTGGAAGCTGCGGGCACGTCGAGAGTCACAGAATTACATGAGGTAGAGGAGTTTCGGTATCTTGATTTTGAGAGCACAAGGCTATATAAAGAGAGAATGAAGAGGCTTCACGATCAGAACATCATTGAACAAAATTTCAAACCTGGGGACAGGGTACTGCTTTATAACTCAAGACTGTGGTTATTCCCGGGTAAGCTAAAGTCAAGGTGGTCTGGACCATTTCGCGTGGTTGAGGTGTTTCCATCCGGAGCTGTGGAAGTTGCTACTGAAGATGACTCTCGTACATTTAGAGTCAATGGTCAGCGGTTGAAATTGTATATGGGCATGAATGAGCCTAAGAAGATGACAGAGCTGCATTTGAATGAACCCCAGGGGTCGAGCGAACCTTAATTTCGCTCACATGAGTCGTGCCGCGACGTTAAATCAGGTGCTACGTGGGAGGCAACCCATGACATTGTTGTAATTGTAACCTTTGTAATCTATTCAAAAAAAAAAGAAAAAAACTGGGCGTAGAATCAGAGAGGGGCCTCGACCGCGGTTCCACCGTGACCGCGGTGAAACCGCGGTCAAAAGGCCTCGCGGAATCTCATTGCTCGCGGTTCTACCGCGACCGCGGCAGAACCGCGGCAGATGCAGAAGCGGCCAGGTAAGTATTTTTTCTTTTGTATTTTTTTCTTTTTTCTTTTTACACAAACCCCCCTCCCCTTCCTATTTCCCCTCTATTATTTCCGCCCCAACCCCCATCCCCTTCATTTTTCTCTCTCTCTTCCCCAAAATCTCTTCTTCTTCTTCTTCCCCAAACCTCCATTATCCACCCCCTTCTTCCCCAAACCCCCATTAACACACCTCCTCTCCTTCCCCTCTTCGACTCAAGTAAGTTATTCTTCTCTCTCTATTTATTTCTCTTTTAAGTAGTGTAATTTGTTAAATTACGATTTTTGCTTAAACCCTAGTAGGAGTAGTGTAGTAGTTNAGAGAGGGGCCTCGACCGCGGTTCCACCGCGACCGCGGTGAAACCGCGGTCAAAAGGCCTCGCGGAAACTCACTGCCGCGGCCAGGTAAGTATTTTTTCTTTTGTATTTTTTTTCTTTTTTCTTTTTAACCCCCTCAAAACCCCCCCTCCTATCTACACTCCAATTATTTCCGNCCATCCCCTTCATTTTTCTCTCTCTCTTCCCCAAAATCTCTTCTTCTTCTCTTCCCAAACTCCATTATCCACCCCCTTCTTCCCCAAACCCCCATTAACACACCTCCTCTCCTTCCCCTCTTCGACTCAAGTAAGTTATTCTTCTCTCTCTATTTATTTCTCTTTTAAGTAGTGTAATTTGTTAAATTACGATTTTTGCTTAAACCCTAGTAGGAGTAGTGTAGTAGTTTGAATTTTTTGCCTTCTTTTATGTTTGCAATTGTTGTATTTGTTGTAGTGATGTATATGAGGTTGTTTGGTGCCAAATTAATTGGGTCTCCATTATTACATAATTGTGATATTGTTTTGGTGGGTTGGAGGCCTAAACTAGATTTTTGTGGTGTAGTATGGTATTGGGCCATGTGTTAGCCGAAAATTGTGGCACTATGTTGTATATTTTTGGGGTGTTAAGCCAGCCTAGGTTTGGGATGTTGTAGTTGATGGTTCTTGTTGTGTAGTTGCTTGTTGTATGGTGGTATTTGTTGTAGAGTGGTTTTTGTTGTATGGTGGTATTTGTTGTAGAGTGGTATTTGTTATATGGTGGTGTTGTATGTCATGGGTACCATTGAAAGGAATAAGTGTGGGGTGTATTATGCCGGAAGTGGTAAGAAAATTATGGAACTATTGTGGGGGTTGTTATGAGTGAAGTAAAGAGCTATATTGGGTGTCATTGGGTGGTGAAGTCTGAGTAGCCACCTTATTGGCACTAGATAGGGCATATGTTGATGGTTTGTAAGATTATTTGCAGGATCAATGGCTCCCAAAAGGCAAAGGCGCTCTGGAGGCACATCCCAACGACCTGCTTATGATGAGTCCAGATTCCAATCGGAACTGGTAGAGGACGACTTCAACGCCAAGGCTACCAAAACTTTTATCCATGAAATCCCGATTGATCGGGCAGCCCTCCGAGCCGAAAAAGTGGAGATATATGAAGAAATACGGAGGCAGGAAATGCAGTTCCTATTTGCTGACCCTGCACCAGTTAACAAGATGATGGTTCGTGAATTTTATGCCAACTGCCCATTGAACTTGGGTAGGGAGGTGATTGTTCGGGGTATGGTGGTCAGTGCTCAAATTTAAACAATTCGCCGGGTGTTGCGGCTGCCTCCGTTCACCAGTGATGTCGATTATTACCATGACAGGCCCGGGGTGACATGGGAGGTCATGACAGATGTACTTTGCACAGGGGGGCAGCCCATATGGATACGTGACCAAATAACCCTCAACTCTAACTCCTTCACTCACCTGGCCAAGTGTTGGTTGACTGTTATCTGTAGCAGGTTCCTGCCTTCTAGCAATACCACAGACGTGAACTTCAATAGGGCACTGTTGACTTGGTGCTTTGTGACAGGGAAGAATTTTGATGCGGCACGGGTAATTGGAGATGAAATGATCTTACGGGGCCCGCTGCTGACAAAGGGATTCTATTTCCCTTCCTTGGTGACCACATTGTGCTTGATGAGAAACACCCGTACCAACCCTGCTGATGGCGATTTGCCTCCCAAAGCAGCTTTCAAAGCTTCTAGCATCAGAGTGGGCAGGGGCACCCGCACCACAATTGAGATTGATGATGAGGAGGATGATCCGGTCCCTGTTGCACCGTCCAGGAGGTCTATTGACAGTGCCGGGCCCTCATGGCGCTCCCATTCTGGAGTAGACCTATCACTCTCACAGTCCTCCCGGCCTATGTTGCGCTCCTTGGAGGAAGAGGTCGCGGATCTCCGCACCTCGGTGGATGGTCTACACACACGGATGGACGCCATGTCACAGAGGTAGGCTAGATCCGAGAGCTGGTTTATGGCTTGGCTACGCGCATTGGGGAGGGCCTGCCATGTAGACCCCACCACCGTCTCCGACTCGGATTGAGTCTCAGGGAAGTCTTCTCACCCTTCTGCTCTTTACTTTATTGATATGACATGGGGACATGCCATGATTTTAAGTGTGGGGTGGGAGACTTGCTCTAACTGTGTATTGAAATGTATATAGATGTTGTTGTGTTGTGGCATTAGATGTGGTGTACATATGTGAGTGTGTTATATTAGGAGTAGCTGACTTGGCCCAACGACGGACACTTGTTGACGGGTCTCTTGAGGGTCAAAGTCAGATATATATAAAAAAAAATAAAAAATAAAAAACTTGTAGAGGACTCTTCCTGATGACGGGCTATGTGGACAGTACTCTTGAATGAAGTAGTCCATGTAGAATTTTTTTAATTTTATTTTCTTCTTTTAGGTAGTGTAGTACCTCCCCCTTGGTTTTTCTTTTGACCACGGTTCTTTTCCAAGGGTTTTTCTTGAACCGGGTTAGGTAAATTTTTCTTTTATAGTTTTAGGATTAGATGGGTGAAGGTCAGAATGTAACCGCAAATGTGCACACTTACAAAGAGAACGAACTGAGGGTGTAAGGTCTAAGCTTGTTTGTGGACTTATAATCTATGCCTTAATTTTGCACATCTTGTCTGGCTTGAACACTCGTATGATTGTGTTGATAAACTGATTCGGAATGAGTTACATGCTAAGTGCGTGTGAGTTGTTACTTGCATCCTATGCCTGCATATGATACCTAGAACTTGCCCTGTGTGTTTGCATAGCGAAATAGAAGTCGTTTGCTTTTAGAGATGATTGAGGCATTTTTTTGTGCAACCCTTTATACTTGAGAATCCACCTGTGCATATTACCATAGTTAACCCCTTTGAGCCTGAAGCCTGTTCTTTGATAACCCTATAATGATCTACATCGCTGTGTTTGAATAAGCTTAATTGTTTGAACCTTTACCTCCTAGAAGCTCTTGAATCACTAAAGAATATACAAAAGTCAAAATGTGGGGTGGGAGAGAGTTAGTGAAAAAAGGGAATCAAGAATGAAGGTTCAATTGGTGAACTGGCATTGTATACTAAATCCCAAAAAAAAAAAAAGAAGCCAGTTGTACCTAAAGAAAAGTGGGGGTCACAAGTGAAACAAAATGTGGAGTAATGATTGGGTTGAACATAAAGGTGAAATAAAAGGAAGTGTGTATTAAAAGTGCTTAGGGAGGTTAGTCACTATATCTAAATATATCCTACCCGTCCCTTAGCCTACATTACAACCTATAAAGACCTCTTGATCTTTGACTGAATGGCTCGATTAGTGGAGTATTACACTAGGGGCAAGCTTATGGTGTGTCTGTGTGGCATGTGAATGCTCTTTGCTGAGAGTGAGTGAATTCTTTATATATATGGTTCACTGTTGTTGAATTTTATGTGTGTGGAACTTCTCTCAAATTTTGTTTATGTGAGGGCATGTGACTCAGAAAGAAAAAGTGAGCCTTCACTTCTGTTAGAGTACTTAGAGTTAGCACAAGTGTGTCTTGGCATGAGAGTCTGCATCTAAGATATGATTGTGCACCGCTTAGGCCAACCTTTGATAATAGCAGGTGTGACATAAATTGGGGCAATGCATTGAGCAGTTAGGCCTAGAAGTGTGGTTTAGTTGCTCGAGGACGAGCAAAGATTTAAGTGTGGGGTGTTGATAATAGGTGAATTTGACTAGAATCACACCTTAAATAATCACCTTCTTGTGTAGTTTTAATGCTAAAAGTGATGACAAAATGCTCTTATTAGTGCTTTTCATGATTTGTAGGTGATATATGTATAAGGAAGGCTAAGGAGCAGTTTTGGAGTTAAAAAGTGATGAAAAAGAGGCCAACTGTGAAATTTTCCAACTGACCCATGCAAAACAGGCCGAAGATTCAGAGTACTGGATCCACCGCGGTTCCATCGCGACCGCGGCAGAACCGCGGTGGGAAGCAGCTGCAGAAGATTGAGAATCCGCGAGGGTGTTTGCCGCGGTTCTACCGCGACCACGGCAGAACCGCGGCAGGCGCAGAAACTTCGGGGACCAAAGTGTCAATTACGGGATTTTTAGACCTAAAACCTATTTAAAACACTAGACTTCGCCCAAGAGAGGTGTGTATTGATTTTTTAGGTTTCTTAGCAAGGAAAACCATTATGAGAAAATACTCTAAACATCTTTCTTCTTTTCTTTTGATTTTATGATGAATTCAATCTTAGTTTATTTTCCCATAGCCATGAGTAGCTAAATTCCTTGTCTAAGGCTTTGATGGAACCTATTGGGTGATGAACTTCTTGTTTATGTGAATACAAATTGCTAGTTTAATCTTTATTTGTTCAACTTCGTGTTCGTTGTAGTTAATTGACAGGATCCTCAATTAGCTGTACCTATTTAGTGTGCATAACTTGGAAAAGAGTGCATATTTAGGGTATTGTTGAACAACACCACTCCTAGATTATTAGAGGAATCTATAATTGCGGGTTTAAAGACGGGATTAGGAATAACGAAGCCTTGGGTGTAATCTAATTGAATTGTGCTAAATAAAGTAAGCTAGTGTATCTCGGGAGAGTGCAATAGTAGATTACTGTGATTACTCAGGAGAGATTTGCGGTAAGATTAGCGTTCATGATTGATGGAGATGTGTGGGTAAATTTGTATGAGCATAAACAGAAGGGATTCCATCAATAGGGGAAATCATTGCCTTAGCTTTTTCTCATAATTGTTTACAACCTTATTAATTTAGTTACAGCCATTTAGTTACTTGTAAGCTAGTTGTTAAAGAACACTCAACTGAGAATTTGAATATTTGAGAAGCTGGTTCTGAAGACTTGGTGGGTCTGAAGATAGCGGTTGATAGGTTAACTCTCTGTGGATTCGACCCTGGGCGTAATACTCGGGTTATATTTGCAACGTCCGCAGAGTCCTTTTTATAAGGCATAGTTGGGCGTGATCAAATTCCAGTTATGAAAATCTAATTTTTTTAAATTCAAAATTAAAGCGAGCTTCAATGGCTATCAGTGGAGTTTTAAGCTCGTTTTCTTCTGTAAGCCCCAAACACCCGATCACATATGCTATTCAGATACTTAAGAATTGGATTTTCTAATTTATTTTAAAATTAGACGCATGAAACATCGAAGAGCAATTTATTTTACAATTTACATCCTTGTATTTTTTTTTGCGTGAATAATTTTAGGTATGGGAGCAGCTTATGGATTAACGAATGGCCGTTTTGTTTTTTTCCTGCTTATTTGCACGTATACACTAGCTAACATTGATATCGTTTATATGTAATAGGCTAATATTGATAGTATTTTATGAATTGATTAATAGTGATAATATTTTTACTTAAAAAGACAAAACTGAATAGTTTTTCTTTTCTTTTTCAGATATGGATTGCATTATCTAAATTTTTTCAAAACACGATTTGATTTGCTAATATAATTAATATCAATCTTTTTTCTAAAAATAAGTCATATTTTGGAGAGAAAATCAGAAAATGACTTCCTTCGTGCTAAAACACCCACAATGAAAACGATTACATCAACTTTAGTCTTACCGTTCACCTCTTGTACGTATGGCTGAGAGGTGTGTACCATTTGGTCTAATCAAGAACTTATTAACCTCATTTATGGCTAACATAGGAAAGAACATACTATTTCTATTCAAGTACATTGGCAACTCCCATGGCTTGAAGTTAAAAATGAGTGAGTTTTGTGACAGTTGAAAGAATGATAATGATTAATTACATGAGTTAATCAACTATACAAAATGAAAATTATCCAACTTACAAAAGCGCTCTGTTAAATTTCTCGTTGCAAAAGACAAAAGTGATATGGATGGTTGTACTGTTCTAGGCTTGTGATACAGTTAGACCTCTTTATAACAATCACTCTATTAACAATATTTCATTGTAAAAGCTAAATATTTTTTGAAACCGAGCTTTTATGTTATGTTTCACCTTTCTAAAATAAACTTTTACCTATAATAACGATCATCTTTATAACAGTACACTTTTTATAATAGCCACCTTTATAGAAATAGAATCACAAAGATTACTAATAATTGTCTAGAGAGTGTGGCCAAATATTTTGAAACTGTTATAAATAGAATTTTATTTATGGTGAATGTCTATATTTGGGGAGATTCTAGGGTTTATTACTTGGTGGCTAAGTCACTCTCTCTCTATAAATAGAGGGTTCTATTCCATTGTAATTCATCCTAAAATTCAATAAGAATTCCCTCTCTCTCTCTCTTTCTCTGCAATATTATTCTTCTACTTTTATTGTTTTATAACACGTTGTCAGCACGAGACTCTAACCAATTGAGTAGAAGCTTTGGGATTGAGCATAATGATTGTCAATTGTCCCATGAACTTTCTTTATGATTAAACTCTGGATTTAAGGTAAGTGTTTACCGTATTTTTCTCTTTTATTCTATAATTTGATTTTAAATACAAGCAAAAACAATAAATTTTGATTATAACTCTAGTGGAGTTAGTAAGAAATTATAACCACTCGAAGTGGTAAAATTTCTATGTCTTGCCATTATCAAATTCAGGTATGATTGTGGGCAAATAACTGAAAACCCGTCCCATTTAATTAGCTTCATTCTCATTCCCTTAAGAGAATGTGGTAGCAATATGTAATAAGTCTGAAAGAAGACAAAATTATTACCGTGAAGGTATCAATGAATGTGGACGTGGCAATAGACGAAATTATAATCGTCATCATTGTGATAATGAGAATAATAAAGATTCTCAAAATAATCCTTCACTCTGTGAAAGTAATATTTGTCATCGATTTGACATGAGATTTTATAAAGCACATACAGATGACTATGTTTAGTTCATGATGTGAGTGTGACAACATCTGATTTATGAATACATATTCATTCTTGGAAGAATATGAGCGTGCTAGTGGTAGTGAATATACCACACTCACCTCTAGAAGGAGGTTTGAGATGATATAAGAAAATAATGTCATTATTATGGCATGAACGGTCATTGGTCACGTACCTATTGTATGCCAAAATATTTTGGCAATGTGATTATTAAAGGACAACAATAATGCAAGAAACATATCTCGGATATAATTTTGACCATGACCATAATGGTATAACTTTCTCCTTTAAAAGAGATATTCACCATATGGATGTTGATGAATATGTGGTAGTACCAAATTAATTGAGAGCTCTAGAAGAGCCAATTATTACTATTTTGGAGGAATAAACTTGATTATCAATAAGACATTGTGTCGTAGTATGTCTCAAAAAAACTTAATTGAGTTTCTAAAGTATTCGCGAAAGCGGTTGATTATATTGAGACTATAAATAAAGGGAAGATTTAATATCTTCTGTTACTACACCTTGTAGCGGGGTAATATGTATGTGAAAAGCTACCCGCTTTATTCTCCAATTTGTACTACATAAACAAAAGAATGCCACAATAAAGAGAAGTTTATTGATATAAAAATCCATATCATAATAAACTTGGAGTTTATTGATAATTGCACACATCATGGTGTAAATCTGAAGTTTATCAATATTGATAATTTATTCAGTTGGCATAATTGGTTTAGCCATATCAATTTTAGTATGATGTGCAAAAATAAAAGAGAATTCACATGGGTAAATATTAAAGAACTAGAAAGTTCTTTACGAATTCTCTTATGTTGCATGTTCTCATTAATTTATATACCAACTAAAATTGGGATTGAATCCCATGAATGCTGGAAATATCAAAGGTGACTATGGGCCCATTCACCTGCCATGTATACCACATAAGATGCATCTATGATATGGTAACATGTGCGATTATTAATAACCCGTAACATGGTGTTTTGCGAGGTAACTTGCTCAATAATTTAATTTCGAGCATAATTTCCAGATTTTCTATTCAAGAAGTTCATCTTGATAAGTTGGTTTACATCACAGTTGATTTAGCAAAATGATTTATTAAGTGGCTCTACTTAATAGCTAAAGTATTCTTATGAGAATAAAGTTATATATATATCAATTTGATATACGTTATATACGAAAGTATATTATTTTCTCCCCTCACAAGTGGTTTAGGGTCAGGAACCAAATAATTCCATCTTATTATTATTGATGTGCGGTGTATATTTTGATTAACATCATAACGCACAAAGATGGGTTCTCAAAGTAGAGGTAACAAGTTAGTTTTTCTAACACGAGGGGGAGACATGATAAACAATTGAGAAAAAGTTACGTGGAATGAATTATCATTTGTGCATCTAGATCCTCGAATAAGATAATATGAACTTCAAGTTCATCACAGGATAATTCATCTGCAATATATTGCAAAGCATGCCAGATGCATTTGCTGGCCCAAAGAAAGTAACTATATTCTCATTACAAATGCTCCTATTAGAATAAGTCCTAGAAGGACAAAGTCTATGGTACGCTTAAAGCGTATAGACAAATCAGTTTCAAATAAACTTCTTGATAAAGAAGATGAACAAATGATCACAATAAAGGAGGCAAGTGATCTAGAAGATCATATGACATAACACTTCATAAAATCTCATGAGAGATTCAGGTACCTGAATATATGAATGAAGAGATCTTTATGTTATGTCTTTATAAAAAAATAAGGAGGTTGGAACCGATATAAAATGTTTGTCGACGACACCTATAGTAGCGCTAAATATATATGAGGATCTTAAGTCTGAAGAAACAATTCGAATAGATTTGATTTCATATGAAAGACAAATAGTTTTGAACATGTAGTTCAAACACTTGAAAGTATAAAGTCAATGGTATGTGCAATCAGTTTTCAATATCTTATATGTCTAGCATGACATGAGAACTTGATATGCATCTAAAGTCTATTATATGGCTTATATGACTTAAAAATCCTTGAAGGATTTATATTGCTTAAAGCATATAGAATTCATAGTAATGAAGTACTATATCCTAAATGCAATTTGTGCACAAATGTATCTTGCTATAACTATATGCATGATAATATGATAGCAAGAGTTTTCACCTCTATGTGAAGATATTGAACTGACGATTCCAACAAGATGATATGAAGACAATTCATCTCTATCAAGAATGATGATTTCAAGGTGCAATATATTCCTTCAAGTTAATATGCCTGATTTGTTCATCAAATCTCTACCAAAGATCTTTTGAAGATGGTGCACAAGATTGGAATGCAAATGCTTAAGGATATGAATTGATGCTCTCATCAGGGGGAGTTAATACGCGTTATACTCTTTTTCCCTTACAAGGTTTTGTCCCACTGGATTTTCCTTGCAAGGTTTTTAACGAGGCAACCAAAAGGCGTATTGTAGATATGTGTACTCTTTTTCCTTCTCTAAATTTTTTTTCCCATTGGATTTTCTTTAAGTTAAGGTTTTAACGAGGCACATTATCTGTTGAATAGACATTCAGGGGGAGTGTTATAAATAGAATTTTATTTATGGTGAATGTCTATATTTGGAGAGATTCTAGGATTTATTACTTGGTGGCTAAGTCACTCTCTCCCTATAAATAAAGGGTTCTATTCCATTGTAATTTATCACAAATCAAATCATAAGGCATCATGGGTTAGAGTGAGACACTCTAGCTTCTCTCTAAAAACAACTCCCTCTTCTTTCTCCCCAAAACCTAATAATGCTCCCCAACTCTTCCCTTGAACAATCACCAAACAAACGAAACAGCATGGAGTTACAATCCAACACCATGAATATTGATACTATTTCACTAACCAACATGCTCCTAAACCCGACCCATCCATCTTTGCCCTCAACAAGCACGAACACAATCACTGCCCAGTCCCCATCGTCTTCAATAACCGAACAACAGCACCAAGGAAAGACATCATTCTTAGCTATCCTTAACTCCAGCTCTACTGCCAATGATACAACAAATAACGTTTGCGTCCAAAATGACATTAACATGGACCTAACAACCACGGATGAAACTGAGAACTTTTTCCTCAAGAAGAAGAGGATATCTTCATCCCCATAACCTCTGAAGATAAGGAAAGACTATATAGGAATTGGGAAACAGCTCTTATAGTAAAAGTTTTTGGAAAAAGAGTTGGGTACCAATTCCTTCAACGTAAACTCCAAGCAATTTGGAAGCCGAGTGAAAATATCTCCCTTATAGACTTAGGATTTGACTACTACCTANTGGAGAAGGTGCGTAATGTCGAATATGACTTGTGTGCAAAATTTGAGGTCAATCGGACGTGATTTGCTAGGTTTAAACATCGAAAGCAGAAGTTTGAAGTTCTAAAGTTCATAAAGCTTGGATTGGAGGCCGATTCTTGATTTTAGCGTTGTTTGTTATGATTTGAGGCCTCGAGCAAGTCCGTAATGTGTTTTGGGACTGGTTGGTATGATTGGTTGGGGTCCCGGGGGCCTCGGGTGGATTCTGGGTGGTTAACGGATCAAAAATGGAATTTTTGAAAGGCTGAAGCTGCTGGTTGCCGGTATAACCGCACCTGCGAGACTTGGGCCGCAGGTGCGAAGCCGCAGAAGCGGCCAGAGGAGCCGCAGATGCGGTTTTGGACCAGAAGTGAAGGGACCGCACCTGTGGCGGTCGAGTCGCAGAAGCAGAAAGGAGGGCCTCGTGTGAAACCGCAGGAGCGGTAGAAGGGCCGCACCTGCGGAACCGCAGAAGCAGACAAGGGACAGCAGGTGCGGAAGTGCTGGGGCAGTAAGTTCTTTCAAAATCGGGGGTTGGTCGTTTTTCCCCATTTTTTCATTGGGTGTGGACGATTTTGGAGAGCTTCATGTGGGGTTTTTCATCATCAACGACAAGGTAAGATAATCCCACCTATCTTGAGTTAAATATATCGATTATGTATGGATTTTAGCATGTAAATTAGTAGAAATTTGGGGGTTTGAGGAAAACCTAGAAAATTGATATTCTTAGAATTTGACAGCGATTTTGGGTATGAAATTGAGAGTTAATTATATATTTGAGTTCGTGGAGTTATGGGTAAGCTTAACCTTCAAAAATTTTTGGAATCCGGACACGTTGGCTTGAGGGCGATTTTGTCAGCTTTTCGATCGGGGTTAGGAGTTGTTGTAAATTGGATTGTAATGAGTAATTGAGCATATATTAATGGATTTGCATAATTATTGTCTAGTTTTGAGCGTTGTGCATCAATTTGAGTCTTCGGAAGGGCGTGGAAGGCCGGTTATGGATCTTCAGAGCAAGGTGAGTCTCCTTTCAAACCTTGTAAGAGGGAATTGTCCCCATAGATGAAATAATTAGTTATGTGCTCCTATTTGTGGGGGCTACGTACGCATGAGGTGACGAGAGTCTGTGCGTAACTACTAATATGTGTAAGTCCGGGTAGTCTAGGATCCAAAAGCATGTTATACTTGGAATATGTGCATCCTTATTGATAGTTGAATCGCTTAAATCCTATCAAAGTGGTAAATAAATTTCTTAAAAGAATTAATCTTAATTTTTCTAAATTTTTAAAAGAGATTTTGGTTTTCCTTGGATAATTGTTTCCTGATGAATTCATGATTGATTGTCTGTGCGTGTTTAAATTCTGGAACGGGCCGAACGCTTCGGTAGATTAAATAGATGCATCTATGGTTCGTGCCGCTCGATCCTCGGCAGTGCACATTTTACATTTATGTTGGATCGGGCCGTACGACCTCGGCATGAGTTGCGCATGCTTGTATTGCTTGCCTCGATATTTATTGATACTGATATCTGCTCTCCTCGACTTGAGAAAATTGTTAATTAGTGGATTATGAGTCCGGAGACTTTAAATAAAAAGGAACCCTTACCTGTTTGTGACTAACTCGAATTTTCTATCGTTCTTAATAAATCCATGATTTATCGCATTAATAATATTATTATTGGACCATTGGTAAGTGTCGAAGTTGCCATCTCGTCTCTACTTCTTCGAGATTAGGCGGGATACTTACTGAGTACACGTTGTTTTCGTACTCATGCTACACTTGCTGTGCATTTTGTTGCACAGGTGCAGGTACTTCTAGTGGCCTACTGGGCATTGCAGTATAGGCGACATGGAGATTAGGTGAGCTGTATTTCCTCGAGGCGATCCGCAGCTAGTATAGTCTCTCTCAGAGTTTTATTTACTTTCCGTCCAATTTGTATTCCGGACTGCTATTGTACTTTATTCGATTTCTTAGAAATTGCTCATGCACTTGTGACACCGGGTTCTGGGATGGTTATAAAGTATTTTGTATTAACTGCTTATCATTTAAATTTGATTTGAGACGATTATCTTTTTAATTGGTAAATTTGAAGGAAAATAATAGATTTCAAGAGTATTAAAACGAGAATTTAATTAAGTATTTTGGTTGGCTTGCCTGACGGTGGTGTCCGGCGCCATCACGACCCTTAGTGGAATTTGGGTCGTGACAACATGGTATTAGAGCACTAGGTTCCCGTAGGTCTCATGAGTCATGAGCAAGTCTAGTAGAGTCTCGCGGATCGGTACGGAGACGTCTGTACTTATCCTCGGGAGGCTGCAGGACTGTTAGGAGTACTTCCCTTCTTGATTTCCCATCGTGCGATTTGATCCCTGGATGCTATGCCTTTAATTCCTTCCTATTCAATCTTATGCGACGCGAACCGCTTGTTATAAATCGAGGATTGAAGAATCGTAATGGTACTACCGATGCAGTGCGGGGTGTTTCTCCTTGCATAGTTGTCTAAGCTATTATCGTCACCTTGTGGAAGGATATTCTGCCGTTTCAGCTTAGTAGCGGTACTTCTGAGAGCTCTGAGGCTAGGCACAAATTGCGATGATGCTATGAACGATTGTTCCGCGGTATTGATATGATGGTAGGACGTTTGCCTACGTTTCGGGGCAGTGAATGACTTGAAGGGAGGTTTACTCAGTGCATGATCTAGAGATTCGGTATTTTATTCCCGGCAGGGGAAAGATAAACGGACTTAGAATGGTCAGATGTGGGATGGTGGAGTAACGAGACTTGGTATTTGCGAGCGTGGTGGAGTTTTCTTCTATGATGAGGTGTCGTTGTCCTAATTGAAAGTACTCAGTTCGCCGGTGTTACGATCTTCTACAATTCGCTTTTGGGGTAAGATATTGTGTAATAGTATTGAAGATGCGGCTGTCAGATATCGCGGGGTGCGGTGGTTCAGGATTGAATCGGTGTTTCTAATGTCGACGGCTCGAGAAAGATGATCTCCAGAAAGGTTTAAAGTTAGTAGCGATTTGTGGGTTCAAGTGCTACAAAGATAGATTTTATTAAGGCAACAACTGAGCAGCAAAGGATGAGGAAGGACGTGCGGGGATTGTTAGGCGGTGGTTAAAATTTCTTGAAGGCCAGGTATAAGAAGCAAAGGTCGAGTGGTCGATTAGAGGTGCGAGTTCCGCTAAAGTGGGATAGTGGCGGAGTTGCATATGGGCCTTGTGTTAGGATGACTATGCACTTTAAGGAGAGTTTGGAACGACTTGGAAATTTTAGTGATTGATGATTGGGGTCTATGGATCTAATTTGAAGTATGGGCTATCATGCGGCAGGAGATTTGATATAACGGAAAGGAGCTACTAGAAATGAAGAAGGATACAACGTAACTTTGAATTGGAAGGATGTTGCCGCATATTTAATTGATGTCCACGAGGGGCGAATGGACTTGTGCAGCTGGTGAAGGAGCACGGGCTCAGGTGGGTTATTTCCAGTGAGCAGATCGGCGATCGCATGGTTGGCGAAGCTTCTGCGAAGAATTCTACTGGCTATACAACAAAGAGATCGGTCGTGTGAACGTGGTTGATGATTCAGAGTATAAAAAGGGGGTTTTACAGAAAGATTCCGAGAACTTTGGCATTTGATTGCGCAAGGTTATGTCAATAGGAGATAAAGGATCCCGGTGANAAACATAGACGGATCGTGTCCAGGGTAACCTAGGAAACGGGGGGGCACACGGGGGTTTTTTTTAGAGATAGCAACGGGAAATGGATACTTGGGGTTTAATAAGGGATTTGCCAATGCAACAAATATCCAAAATGGAAGCCATGTACCCTATTACAAGGACTACAACTAGCCATCCAAAAAAGACTAATCCCTTTAGTCATTGAAACGGACTGCCAGGAGCTTATTAATATGATTAACAATGAAAAAATGCTTTATCAAAATATTATTGATGATTGCAGGTCCCTATTATCTGAGGTGGGATCACCACCATTGAAGCATGCATTCAGAGAAGCTAATGGGGTAGCGGACGCCTTAGCCAAGAATGGATGCAGTCTGGACTCTTTTGCTGATTTAAACTTGTACTATTATCCGCCTGTATTTGCTATTTCAGTTTTTAATAGAGATAGGATAGGCACTGCGTGACCTAGACAAATCTCTTGTTGTAATGACTACTAAGTATTATGTTTTGAATAAAAGTCTCTAATTACCCAAAAAAAATAAGAATTCTCTCTCCCTACTTTTCTCGGCAATACTATTCATTCTTCTTTTATTATTTTATAACAGAAACTTTTCTATAGCACTTATGCAAAGAGTATTGCATGAGTACATACTTTCATAATTAAAGATTTCATTCTGTTGAACGATTGCATATATATATATATATATATATATATATATATATATATTAAGATTTGAAGAATACGTAAAATTTAATTAATTTTTTTGATAAAATTTGTCAATAACAACTAAATAATAGTTAAACATCGATTGATATTATAGGTATATAAGAACTATAAAAATTAAAAATATATCGGAATAAACAAGATTGTTATAGGTTTGACTGCTGTTTAGAAAATTTTGTTAAGTTCTTCATTTGATAGATTTCTAAATTCTAATCTTGTGGAGGATGTGCGAATGAACAGAAGTTTTGTGTAACGAAATGGTGGTACCTTGAGCTCCCAAAGTAGTACATTGATGTCAAAGTATTAAAGAAGTGCCAAGTCAGGATGAAGTTTCAGTATTTATAATTTAGTCCTACTTTTTATGTTATTTTCATTAGTTACCCCACTAGGTAGTTCTTGCTGTAATACTCTGTTAGACTCATTGTAGAACTTATGTTGAATGAAAATCAGAATTTTTATCTTTTAATTTCTTTTCTATTTCTTTAAATTTCTCTTTCAAGTTTTCAATGGTGAATCCACTATGGGATTCACTATAATTGGTATCAGAGCCGACGATTCTTGGTTATTCATCAGTGCTAATGACAGAGTCCAGTAGAGGTTCGAATCAGTTGGAGCAACAGATTCAAGCTTTTATGGACAGATCAAACAAAAGATTGCAACATATTGAAGAATGGTATCAAAGTCGTTTCCGGACCTTCCATAGTTCACAAAATCAGTATAACTTTCAAAGGTCGGAAAGTGAGCAGCGGGTTTCTGGCAACCCGTATGCATATCATCAGTATCTGATGATAGGCTATAATTGCATATTTTAGTCGCTTATTACACTCTAATTTACTGCACTTTAATTGAATTTGAGCTTTAATCGCTAGTGTTCTGCACTAATGATGTGTTTTATGCCTTGTAGGAGTGATTCTGAGCTATGTAGATGTTACTGAATGAATTCAAGTGATTTGGAGCTTTGACGTCTGAGTAAAAGCTCAAGGAATTAAGCCAGGATCGTGTTTGGGGGTCAACAGATGATAGTTAGAGCGAACGAAGAAGCAAGTAGGCATATTGCGCACTGTCTAGGAAAATGGATATAACTTTTTGCTCAAAACTCCATGCGGGCTCCACAATATATGGTTGGAAATCTAACTCAAAGGGATACAACTTTTATGTTTTACGTTTTTCCAAATTCTAAGCGGAACAGGGTGAAAAGTGCGCGTCAATTTCGCGGTCGCGCTCAGGACGCGCTCGTCAGGCAGAACACTGGGCAATATGCGCGGCCACTAGCGCGGTCACGAGTGCGGCCGCGCTAGTCAAACCCGGGAAAAGTGTTTTTTTCCTTCTAGGAGAAGGTATAATTATTTGGGCCCGACCCTACTTGGTATATATACATGGAAAAACGGTATTTTGAGGGTTGGACATAATTTTAGACCTAAGGAGGTGAAGGAAACCGGGGATTCGACCTAAGAAAGCAAGAACACACTAGGAGCAAGGCGGAGAATTCTTCTACGAGTTTTTCACTTCCTTCTTCCTATTTTCATTATTTGTTATGAATTTTAGTATTTTAGTTTTACATACTATTATGAATAGCTAATTTGTTATCTAGGATTTTGATGGAACCTTTTGTAGGATAAATTCTTGTTATGTTTTTATATAATTGAGCCCTAGTATTTTCTCTATTTGTTCAACTATATTATTCTTGTGGTTGATTGAAGGGCCCTCAATTAGCTGTGCCTATTTAGTATGTATTACTCCGGAGAGAGTGCATATTTAGGTAGTTGTTGAACAACATCACTCCCGACGTATGTGAGGAATCAATAACCAAGGGTTTAAAGGTGGGATTAGGGATAACGAAACCTTGGGCGCGATCTAAGTGAGTTGTAATTAAAGTCAGCTAGCATAACTCGGGAGAGTATGTCTAGTAAATTATCGTAATTACTCGGGAGAGAATTACTACACGCAGAGCGCTCATGATCGGTAGAGAATACTTAGGCGAAATTATAGAAGACATAGCGGGAAGGATTCCGACAATTGGGGAAATCATAACTCTAGACCTCCTTAATCTTTTCTCCAACATGTAGTATCTTTAGTGTTAGTTTATTATTTTAATTTGTTAGTTAGTTAGTTAAACATGAGAATCTTAATATCTATAAGTTAGGAATTGTTCAAGCTTGTATTCTTGGTGATAGTGAACAACTGTAGCTAAGCCTTAGTTCTTTGTGGGATTCGACTCCGGACTTGTAAACCGGATTATATTTGCAGCGACCGCTTAGTCCTTTTTATAAGGCATAGTTGGGCGTGATCAAATTTTGGCACCGTTGCCGGGGAACTAACTGTGTAGTTGTAGGTGTACATATTGCTAGGTTTCAAGTTTGAACTTTTATTTTATTATTTGATTTTTTTTATTTTAGTTTTATTTGTTTATTTGAGAAATATGGCATCATGGAATTATAAGAATTTTGATGTTGGTAATTCTACTTTTAATCCTCCTTATGCATATTGTGAAGGAAACCACCCAGGGCAAAATTATTAAAATATTCCCGAGAGCGAGTTTTGTGCACTAACTCAATCTTATGTGTGGAATGTGTGTGATATGTGTGGTGGTCAAGATGGCCACTTTCATGATTGTTCTTATAGTTCTTATCTTCCCCCAACCCCTTACTTTGATGGTTCTTCTTTTTCTTGTGAAGTTAATAGGAACAAAGAACCCACGTATGAGGACCTGAAAGAGATCGAGGATATGCTAAAGTGCCTTACGGAACAATATGATGAGATACAACTGCGGGTACAAAGGCAAGGGGCAACTATTCACAACTTGGAGGCTCAAGCGAATAAATTAATTGAACCTTGTAAAGCGCAACAAGTTGACATTGTGGATAGTAGCTAATATGAGCATGAATTGGCTGTAGAAATTGCCATTCTACTGGAGGATTTAAAAAAATACGAGGATGAGCTAGAGGATGAGGCTAGAGTAGAACACCAACAATCAATCGCACTAGATTTTGAGGATGCCGATGTTGTAGAAGAGATACTAGAGTCAACCAAGGATATTGAGGATACATATTTAGTTGACTCTATTGTCATTAGTGTTGAGAATGTAGACAGTCCCAATGTTCATGTAGTTGAGCGCATTGGTCCTCACTCCAAGCATTTTTCCACATTGTGCTTAGATGATGATATGGAAATACAGTCGTCCGAGCCACTTGAGGAGTCAAGGAATGAGGAACAAAGTGCTTACATTCTGGAATTCTTCTTGCCAGAAAGTCGGGATTACACATCTCATTTAAAAATACAAGAAGTGCAGAATACTACATTATTTTACTGGGCCAGTCAGATTCGTTCCACCACCCTAGGAGCATGATCATATAGCATAATCAAAACTTGGGGTTCAATTCATAAGCTCGAGGCGGAGGCAAAACGTGATTCACGTCGTGCCGCGACGTTAAATCAAGCGCTTGTTGGGAGGCAACCCAGCTTTATTGCTTTCTTTTATTTTATTTTTTTTCTATTTCTCTAATTGTATTATGTTTGTAGTGTCGATTTTTTATTTTCCAGGAGCATGGAAAGCAAAGCTATTGGAAGAATGCAACAACAAACCAGATGGTTGGAACTAAGTGTGAGGTACCCATACGATGGACCAGGCCTGGGAGAAGTCTGAGTACCCCATGAGATGCTAGTGCTTCGGCCTTTGGCCTACCAGGGAGTTTCTTTTACCCTCTTGTATGTATAGGTGTGCATTGGGGACAATGCACAATTTTAAGTGTGGGGTGAGGAGATTGTCTGGGTGGCTTTCTATGCCGTTTTAGTTGTGTTAGTTTAATTGAATAATTTTTTTAAATAGAAAATCTTGGACTTTTCCCGACGATGGATCTATTAGACAATTTTCTTGAGGGATTTAAGTCTAAAGAAAAAAAGAAAATAAAAAGATTTTTTTTGTTAGGTAGTGTTGCAATTACCTCTTGGTTTTTCTTTGTGCCGCGGTTCTTTTCCAAGGGTTTTGTTTGAACCGGCTGTAGTTAGTTTTTTTTTTGTTTGGGAGTAGGAGCCATTGTGTTGTGTTTTGAATTGAAGCAATATCTCTTGACTTTGTTATGCCTTGAGAATAGTGAGTACTTTGGTTGTGACGCTTAGGCTCAGTTTTTGACTCTTGTATAAGTACTTAAACTGTATGGGCTTAACTTTGCTCAACTGCTTTGACTAGAGTGTCTTGATGATCCAATCTTGAGTGAGTCATGTGCCATGTGTGTGTGAGGTTTGTTGTATTCTGTGCATTGCATTTGATGTCTAGAACTTGCCTCGTGTGTTTGCAAAGCGAAATAGTAGTTTTGTTCAGTCTTGGAAGTGATATAGGCGTTTCTTTGTTGAGCCAGATATGTATATGTTACCCGCCTAATTGTTATGTATCGTAGTTAACCTCTTTGAGCCTATAATCCTGTTTCTTTGGCAACCACATTACAAGCCTTACCCATTTGTTTGAATTAACCATCTATTTGAACCTTTTCACCTTTCATGAGCACTTGAATTGTTATGAACTTTGTAAATGTTAAAGTATGGGGTGGTTGGTTTGGCTTTTGAGTGGAACTAATTGAATAAGGAGAAAGGTGCATTGTTTTAAAAAGTAAGAGCCACTTGAATTGAAAAAGAAAAAAAATAGTTAGATTGTTGTGAAAAAAGAAAATTCCTTGATAAGTGGTGGCTCTTGATGTAAGTGTGCTTAAAGAAGAATGGGGTAATATACATTGATGTGAAGGTGGAGTTTTGGTTTGACATAAGTATGGGGTTTAAATGTTAAAATGTATGTATTAAAGTGCTTAGGGAGGTGTATTCACTCTTATATCTAAATGTATCCTACTCGTCCCGTAGCCTACATTATAACCAAATAAAGTCCTAATTGATCCTAGATTGAATGAGCTCGATTAGTGGAGTAGTACACTATGGGCAAGCTTATGGTGCATCTTTTGTGGCATATGAATGTTATTTCTGAGAGTGAGTGAATTCTTTCAATCTTGAGTTCCTAAGTGTTCTTAAATTTTAGGGCAAAGGGTCAAAATTGGCCCTCTACTATTGTTTATTGGTTGCTTATGCCACCCGTTATACTTTTCGGCCATTTTCATCCCTACCGTTAACAAAGTTTGCAAAATTACCCCTAACCCTAACGTCCCTCCACAGTGGCAGCTGACCCCTCTAATATTTTGTCCATGTCAGCAGCCAAGTCAGCTGCCATCTCATCGACCCCACCAAATTAAAACCCTAACATAAACGACCCTTCACTCCTCACCTCTCCACCCTTTCTCTCATATTTTCTCCCTCACCTCATACCAAAATCGTCGGAAACCATGGCATTTCGCCCGAAAATTTTCAGCGGGCAGAACTAACCTCCACGGACAACAACCTATTCTCCGGCAAGAAATTCAAATAAACTCACACAGACAAAAATTGCCTATAAGATTAAAAGCCATCAAAGTATTACTACCGTAGCATTACTCAATGCAGCCATGTCAGATCTTGTTGGTAAACACCCATTTTTTGGCATAAAAATATTTCTTCTCTTCATATCTTGCTTGATTGCTCTCATGGCACCATTGAAGAATTTGTAAAGAAAGCTTGAGAATACACGGTGGGGGTTTGTAAATGTTTCTTCTCTTGTAAAGAATTTGGTTCTTCATTGTTTTACTGTGGATGAGAATGTGAAAACAATAGAGGAGAAATAGTAGGGGGTTTATGTGAAGAAGGTGGGTCTGTCAATTATTGGTGGTGTTAATGGTGGCTAGTTAGTACCGATTTGGGAGAAGTATCTGAAAGGAGACTAAAATCACCATACAAAGGATTTGGAAAAGCTTGAAGAATACCTAATGGGTCTGTCATGTTCTTCAGAAGTTGTTGAAGTTCATTTTATGTTACTTGTATATAATGTTGAGGCTGAAAATTGTTGATTAAATTCTGGTTTTGAATATTTTGTGGTGAAATATTGAGGCTTTTGGGTGGTGAAGCTGCCGATGGAAGAAGAAATCGAAGGGGGAGAGAGGTATTGGTGGTGGAGGTGCTGACATGGCATTTTCTTTGTGGGACCTGCTGACTTGGCTGCTGACAGGGACAAAATATTAGAGAGGTCAGCTGCCACAGTGGAGGGACGTTAGGGTTAGGGTAATTTTGCAAACTTTATTAACGGCAGGGACGAGAATGGCCGAAAAGTATAACGGGTGGCACAAGCAACCAATAAACAATAGTAGAGGAGCAATTTTGATCCTTTTCCCTAAATTTTATTGTGTGGAACTACTCTCTTTTGTTGTGTGAGGGCACTTGATTCATAAAGGAAAGGTAATGTCAGCGACCTCTATGTTAGAGTAAGTGGGTGAGTTGTAATAATGCTTGGTACTTGTGAGTCAAATCTTGAGGTGAAGATGTTACGCTTTTGTGCTTAGTCTATTTTAAATACTCTTGGTGTGATGAGTTAGGAGAATTGTTTAAAAAGGTCGTGTCTATGAAAAAGTGTAGTTTGATTGCTCGAGGAAGAGCAATTGTTTAAGTGTGGGGCATTGATGATAGGCTATAATTGCGTATTTTAGTCGCTTATTACACTCTAATTTACTGCACTTCAATTGAGTTTGAGCTTTAATCGCTAGTGTTCTGCACTAATGGTGTGTTGTATGCCTTGTAGGAGTGATTCCGAGCTATGTAGATGTTATGGAATGAATTCAAGTGATTTGGAGCTTTGAAGTCTGAGTAAAATCTCAAGGAATTAAGCCGGGATCATGTTTGGGGGTCAACGGATGATAGTTAGAGCGAACGAAGAAGCGAGTAGGCATATTGCACACTGTCTAGTAAAATGGATATAACTTTTTGCTCAGAACTCCATGTGGGCTCCACAATATATAGTTGGAAAGCTAACTCAAAGGGCTACAACTTTCATGTTTTACGTTTTTCCAAATTCTAAGCGGAACAGGGTGAAAAGTTCACGTCAATAGCGCGGTCGAGCTCGTCAGGCAGAACACTGGGCAATATGCGGGGCCCCTATCGCGGTCACGAGCGCGGCCGCGCTAGTCAAACCCGGGAAAAGTGTTTTTTTTCTTCTAGGAGAAGGTATAATTCTTTGGGCCCGACCCTACTTGGTATATATACATGGAAAACGGTATTTTGAGGGTTGGACATAATTTTAGCCCAAAGGAGGCGAAGGAAACCGGGGATTCGACCTAAGGAGGCAAGAACACACTAGGAGCAAGGCGGAGAATTCTTCTACGAGCTTTTCACTTCCTTCTTCCTACTTCCATTATTTGTTATGAATTTTAGTATTGTAGTTTTACATACTATTATGAATAGTTAATTTGTTATCTGGGGTTTTGATGGAACCTTTTGTAGGATAAATTCTTGTTATGTTTTTATATAATTGAGCCGTAGTATTTTCTCTATTTGTTCAGCTATATTATTCTTGTGGTTGATTGAAGGGCCCTCAATTAGCTGTGCCTGTATGTATTACTCGGGAGAGAGTGTATATTTAGGTAGTTTTTGAACAACATTACTCCCGACGTATGTGAGAAATCAATAACCAAGGGTTTAAAGGTGGGATTAGGGATAACAAAACCTTGGGTGCGATCTAAGTGAGTTGTAATTAAAGCCAGCTAGCGTAACTCATGAGAGTATATCTAGTAAATTGTCGTAATTACTCGGGAGAGAATTACTACACGCAGAGCACTCATGATCGGTAGAGAATACTTAGGCGAAATTATAAAAGACATAGCGGGAAGGATTCCGACAATTGGGGAAATCATAACTCTAGACCTCCTTAATCTTTTCTCCAACCTATAGTATCTTTAGTGTTAATTTATTATTTTAATTTGTTAGTTAGCTAGTTAAACATAAGAATCTTAATATCTATAAGTTAGGAATTGTTCAAGCTTGTATTCTTGGTGATAGTGAACAACTGTAGCTAAGCCTTAGTTCTCTGTGGGATTCGACTCCGGACTTGTAAACTGGATTATATTTGCAGCGACCGCTTAGTCCTTTTTATAAGGCATAGTTGGGCGTGATCAGTATCCTGGTACTAATCCAAGTTTCTATCGAGATTCCCGTGGTAATTTTACTGGTGGATTTACTAACCCAACTGATAGAGGATTGAATTATCTCTATTCACCCACAAGTGTTTACTCTTACCAGGTTCCATATGCTTATCAGATTGACAATAACAATCCGGGTTTCTATTTCGTTCAATTTTATGAGGTTCAGTGGTGTCGATGACTGTCGCTGGGTTAGATAGCTTAGTGAACTTAGGTGTTAAGTATGTGGAGACTAATTGCTCACAGACGGATTTTCAATCATTAAAGCACCTCCAGACTCAATGGGTGGAATCGAAATGGGTTATGATTATTTAGAGACTGGTCACCCTCCAATGGAAGACGGAGATTCAGTAATGGAACATATAGAAAACAAAGAAGATCAGGTGTTTGACAAATTGCAACAGCCGTTGGCATTGTCGAACGCCACTACTGGTTTCTTGAAAGTTTAGGATGGAGATGTGGAGGAGAAAAAACAAGAGGATGACCAGACGTTTGATGAAAGTTCTCGCACAAATGAAACTCTGGAAATTAGCCCTAATGAGATCAAAACTTGCGATGTAAGTCATGTGATTCCATTCTCCACCAACTACGTGCTTGTCTTTACCATTGAAGACCAAAATTCTTTGAAACTAGATAAGGAAGTTGAGGAAAAGCCATCAGCACTAGAAAATGAAGGCGCTGAAGTTTCTGAAAACAAGGTATGCAAGGTGTTTGATGAATGTCCTCAAAGGGACGAAGCTAAACTACAAGCTGAGTTTTGGTCAACCAGAAGAAAGAAGGATGTTAGAAATACCGGAAATAGGGTACTTGAAGTTGTAAAGTTATCCGTGGGAGATGCCTTAAAGAATTTTGATGTGAACAATGATGGGAATTTTACTTTACTTGAGTTAGGTCAGTTGCTGCAGGTTTTGTGCGTGAACACCAGTCATGATTCATCCAAAATTATGGAATATTCCTTGTTTGCTTTGCATTCCAATTTCTGTATGGTTGAAGATGTTTATCGTCTTTCTAGAAATCTAGGAATGTTGAATACACGATTGATTGTTTGCACTCATTAGTATCGAGAGTCACTATTTTATGGTACTTCGAGCAATCCTGTGTTTCTTTTCTTCAGTGGCTTACTTAGTTTCTGGTCCGGAATTTTTGTGGATATTTGTGGTTGGATAGGAGGTGGTGGAACACCATCTGTTGATTCCCTATGCACTAAGGCCAACCAAATTTTCTTGCAAGTCATTTCAAGGGAAGTTTTCTATTAAAATGTTTCATGTCTCTCAATGGTGATATCAAGTGCGAACTTCCTGATGTTGGTTTTCCTACTTTGGGAGATTCAGGAGCTGGTGTAATAGCTCCTAGGATGTTGAGACTTGCTTGTTGGTTATGAGATTATCTAAGATGTGGTGCATATGGTTTCCTGCTTCCGTTTTCTAGAGATGCTGATAGTTCCTCCACTGCTGCTATAGTTGGTTCAATGTGTCGGCTTCTTATAAAAGAAATTGCAAAGGGCAATGAGCAGGTAACAACAGATGCCTTTCTAATTGGCCATTACACTGATGGTCAGTTTCAAACAGTTAACAAAGAATTTGATAAACATATCATTAACACTGTATTTATGGGATCTGAAAATAGTTCAAAAACTACAATCACTCAGGCTAAGGTGTTGGTTAATAAGATTCCATTTGTTAGAGCCCTTATGGATTGCAGTAAGAAAAGGTGGATAGAAAAGGATCAATACTTATTTGAAGTCTTGGAGAAATATTACGGAAGAAGGGAATATTGCGATGTTTGTTCATTGGTCTTTTGCGCACTAACGTTTTATCCTCTTTTGGAGTATAGGATATTGATGCAAGTAGAGTATCTGTATAAACATGGGAGTTGGAACTTGTCTTTATGCGTAAACAATTTGAAGGCTCAAATGCTCTTAGCTTCTTCTAGCAAGTCCCTCATTGTGTTGTAATAGGAGCTACAAATATGCTCTTGTGTGTCACTTTATTGTGGTCCACTCACAAATGTCTTATTGGATTAAGGGCATTGGGAATGCGTTATCCATATCACTGCTGAGCTATTTGAAATATGAGGCTTTATTATTAGTGGAGGGAATAGGAAGTTCCATGGTTGAGCAATGGTGTAAGAAGTTGGTGGGTGAACTTTTCCATGTTCCTAATTCATTTATTGTTATGGCGTTGTTGTCCATTGAAATTGAATGGAGCGAGATGATGTTTCCATTACTATCAAGGGAATCACTTTATTCAAGGTTATGGTACAAACCCGAGACATGGTGGTGCAATCCAGATACTATGCTATCAGTGCCAAGGAACTACTATACAATAGATATTGTGGGTCATCCAAATAGGAGCAATGAAATAGTAATGGTTGTGTTTGTCATTCAGTTAGTTGGGCTCTTAAGTTTACTGCACTATGACAGACACAGAGTGGGTTGGCTGTTTATTTTTATTGTGGTTCTTTGGTTTCATTTGGTATCGGTTAATGGAACGTGGAAGGCATCAGAGAAGATCTTCGTGGCAAATAATGACACGGGTGTGGCTACCTCCTCTACTTATGGTCTTGTTGAGAGGAGAAATGAAACTACATTGGGGTTTTATCCTTTTGGTAGCACAATTACTGGAATAGTGAATGTTGTTAGAAGATTTATACTGTTGTTCATACTTCAACATATGACAGGTGCAGTGGTTAAGGAAGTGAAGGGAGTGATGATTCCTGTAGAGTTCATTATTAGAGTATTAACTACTATACTGTTTTTTACCAGATTTTTGTGGATTTCGACATATTCACAGGGCACACATGATAGATCTCATTATGATTATGTCCAAATTGGAGTAAAATATGGTAAGGAAGATTTTTACAGTAGAGTGATATTTCATGAGCGAGAATTCACAATTATTTTTCACAAGCATTTTATCGGTGAAACACTTTTGTCCTTTGAGGAGGATGGAAAAGAAAGTATATGAAAAATTAGTGAAGCTGTTGGAAAAGCTATAAGTCAGGTTCAAAGGTTGATAGATTTTTATGATCATTTGGGTAAAAATATTCATGAGAAGGTCCTTAGTGATAAGAATAAGAAGTTGATGAGAAAAGTTTGTTTGGCCATATGTTGCATGTATAGTAACAAGGACATGAGGATGCTAGGCCAACGCGTTCTACTGGTGTTTCTAGCTTTTGATAACTTGACAAAATTTTTGAAGCAGATGATGATTTTACATGCGTTGAAGACGAGGTTTCACACTGTTACCAAATTTCAACCTTGAGGACGAGGTTGCTATAAGGGGGATGGAATGTAACGAAATGGTGGTACCTTGAGCTCCCAAAGTAGTACATTGATGTCAAAATATTAAAGAAGTGCCAAGTCAGGATGAAGTTTCAATATTTATAGTTTAGTCCTACTTTTTATGTTATTTTCATTAGTTACCCATTAGGTAGTTCTTGCTACTATGTTATACTCATTGTAAAACTTATGTTGAATGAAAATCAGAACTTTTATCTTTTAATTTCTTTTCTCTTTCTTTAAATTTGTCTTTCAAGTTTTCAATGGCGAATCCACCATGGGATTCGCTACATTTTGGTTGGAATTCTGTATATCTTGTTCTTTGGGTAACTTTGACTATGCTACCGAGTTCCTTTGTTTTAAATAGATGTGGTCCTTATCTTATGTATACCTTGGGGAGTGTGAAATACCAAATTTCGTATTACCTTCATATTCCTTTTATTTTTATTTTATAAATTTCATAAAGTTGCCAATTATTGCTATTCCAACTCATGCATTCTGGTCTAGGTTTAAGGTCATGATGAAATGCTGTTCCATTTTTGGAGGTGATGCTGTTATTTTACCAATGATATTTTTATCCGTTGTGATACATTTTCTGTTTTTCTTATATTAATTATTAAGGGTTTGCATTTGTACTTATAATTTTGTAGTGAAAATAAGATTTTATTAAGGCAATTTGATATTGAAAGTTCAATTTATAAGGAGGAGTAGCAACTCAACTTACAGACTCAACCCAAAATCCGAAATAACAAAATTAAATGACTTTAAACCAAACTTTAGAAATCTGAACATTCCGAGCTTTTTTGGTTTATATTTGAATACTACTCTAGCGTTTGGACATTAATTTGATTGAAACTTGAAAAAATAAATTTTTGAATATGAGATGAAAAATGGTTCTTGAAAGTTAAATTTGTGTTTGAACATATCTTTTACTTGAAAAGATTTAGCTAGCGTTTGGCCATAGATCCCAAATTTGTTTTGAAAAATCTGATTTGGGTGAAGTTTGGTTTGAAGATGAAATGTGTTTGGACATACGTTTTCATAACATATTTTCCAACTTTATTTTGGAAAAACAGGTATATAATTCCCAAGTTTTGGGATTTTGGCCCAAAATCATCTCAATAGCTGATTTTGGGATTTGAAATTCGGGATTTGGGAGTTGGCCAAAATATGGGCAAAATTTATGGCCAAACATGAGTTTTGAAAATAAATCCCAAATTTATTTTGGCAAAACTCATGACCAAACGGAGCCTTAAAGTTTTGTGAGTAGAAAACTTCAAAAACTACTCTAAACTATTATTGGGATTTGAAGACTTTGTTTTCAAAATCTGCCAAAAAATAATTAAAATCTATAGACAAACATATATTTAAAAACAAAATTTTAAAAAAAGAAATATTCCCAAATTTTATGCCAAACGGGAGCTAAATCTAAACTTCAATTATGTTTTCATGTTCAAACACAACGGAATTAAAATAAAAATTTTCAACTTTACTTCAAAATATAATCTTTCTTTTCAAATCTCAACCATATCATATGTACATGCCTACTGTGATTACATTAATTACTAGTAGTAATGGCAAATGGGCGGGTCCGCTCAAAAATGGGTAATAAAAAAACGGATAAATCATCCGACCCGGCCTATACTTAATACGGATAAAAAATGAGTTAACCGACGGATAACTTTCAACGCAATATTCTTGACGAGAGTCTAAACTTTTTTATTTCTGATTTAAATTTGAACATAATTAACCATATCATCCATGACTTCTTGCATATGATGACTTTTGAGAGAATTCTTAATCTCCCTAACTTGAGGAACCCCCAATTTAAGGCTTGACAAATGTAAAAGTTAGACCCATTGGTTATCCATTAGTTATCTATTTAGAAAATGGATAATATGGTTCTTATCCATATTTGACCCGTTTTTAAAAATTTATTATCCAACCCATTTTTAGTGGATAATATGGGTGGTTACCTGTTTTCTTTTAACCATTGTGCCACCCCAAATTACTAGTATTACAACTTCAATATATAAAATTAGAGTACATTATTATGAAAAAAAGAATTAAATTAAAACAATACCAAAGAACAAACAAACATGGCTACACAAGGCATTAAAACGTCTGCAAACACTAATCAAATTAACCTAATTAGTACTATGTTAATGATTCCCATTCAATGCATTATTCTTCTCAATCTCTCTACTTCTACGATCTTTTCTACTTTTCAATCTCTCTATAATTCTTCTCAATCTCTTTACTTTTCTACTACCGTCGACCGGTACAAACTTCCCGGCGGAGATCTCCGACTCTGGTTTCAGCTCCTCCATTTCCTTCCACTAAGGCTGTAGGGTGGGCCGGCCCCGGGCCTAAATGGGCTAAACGGGCCGGGGCTTAGCGGTCCCGGGCTTCGTGGGCTCAATGGGTAGGACCAGCCCGTGACGGGCCTAAGCCCATATGGTCCTGGGCTAAATGGGCCGGGGCTCGTGGGCTTAGCGGGCCTAACGGGCTTTTTTTTTAAAATTTTTTTTATTTAAGGCAATTTCTTGTAAACCATATGTGTATGTATATATATAAATTGCTCTTATGCATGGCTATATAAATATATGTAGTATATATAATATAGAAATTTAATTATTAAAGTGTTTGACGAAAATGTAAAATAACAAATCAATAGTAAAACTAAATTGGCATGCATAATAAATTAATAACAAAGTACAACATGAAGCATAAATACGTCTAATAATTTTAAAATAACACAAATTGTTGAAAAATCTTAAAGACGAATTTGCGGATAAATACCCTCAACACAATACTTTATATGCCTCCTTAAAATGCCTGTGGTACACCCTGAACGAAAATTTAAGACTCTTCCACAGTTCTTGCACTTTAATATTTGGCCTTCTTCATTTTCTTCAAGCACTTCATAGTATTGCGGAACAAATAAGCGCACTCTTTCCGAACGAGGCATGATTTAACTTGAAAATTGAGATTGAGACTTGAAGTCTTGAAAATTGGAGATTGAGAGATTGAGAGAAATTTAGATTGAGAAATGAGTATTGAGTATTGAAATGAAGAAGAGGGAGGGGGGTACTTATAGTGTTAGAGAAGGTTAGTTTTGTAAATTGGAAAAAAAAAACCGGCTATTTGTGCAATTAATATGACCGTTGGTGATCATTGGGGGTGGGGCCCTCATTCGTCCAATCTTGATTTGTAAGGATTTCATCATCATCCTCACCACCAACACGAGCATTAAACGTTGCATTAATTGGGTTTCTATATTCATATGCAACTACTAAACTTTCGTACATATAATTCCATCTAGTTGGACAAGGTTTAGGAACTTTTCTTTCTCTAAGGCCAAATTCATCACATTTTTTAAAATACTCTCTAAGGCTACTTCTACGGTTTGAATAAAAAAGCCAATTAAGAGCCATTCTAACCTTTTCAATTTCTAAATTTAAAATTCTCATACCATCACCGACGATTAAATGGTAAATGTGACAAATACATCTCACATGGAAACAATTACTAATACAGGATTTAGTGTTGTTGTAAGTATGCCTATAGCACTAGTGTTACTAGAAGCATTATCCATAGAAATTGCCATTATTTTATCTCTAATGCAAAAATATCTACAAATATCTGCAACAGTGTTAGCAATAAACTTACCTGTGTGACGTGAATTAATTATTCTATACGCAATAATGCGTTTTTGCATTATCCACTCCTCGTCTATCCAATGACTTGTAACAGTTAGATAATCACAGTCATTATTACTTCTACCAATATCAGTAGTAATAGAAATCCGATTAGTTATATAAGTAAATAAATACCGCAAATATTGTTCATATTCATGTTTATATTTATAAATATCGCTCTTAACTGTTGCGCGAGGCCAACCTTTATAAGTAGGATTAAAAACTTTTCTAATATAATGCACAAAATTAGGGTTAGAAGGAAAAGTATATGGTAAGCACATAACAGTAACCATCTTTGCTAATTCTTCACGATCTTTATTAGGATCGTAATATAAAATACCACCGGTCACAGTGTTAATTCCTGGTTGAACTAGATTTGAACCTGTACTAGGGTTAACCGCAGTATCTACACTTGTCCCCTCTTGCTGCGCTTTCATTTGTAAATATTTAACTTTATCTCTAGGGTGTGTTTGTATGTGCCTAGCCAAACTACCCGTACCGCTACGGTCTCCAGTATATTTATGCGCCAGCAATTTCCCACAAGTTTTACACCTAGCCTTATTTTGTTCTCTTACTTGAGTAAAAAAATTCCAAACTAATGATGTTTCTAGGCGTTTAGAAGGTTGTCTATTAAAAGTAGGGGTTTCTACAGGTGAGTCAGGCGGGGCATCAGTTGGGTTATTAACATGACTAGTAGGCGAATCATCTAAATCCGGTTGGGTTTCATCTACATCCTCATTTTCCTCATCATTTTCTAAGATAGTTTGATTAGGATAAAGAGCATTCATAACTTCTTCATTTAATTGTTCACCTTGTGCAACATTATGGAAAAATTCACTATCGGAAAATTGAAAACAAGGGTTATCACTATCAAGAATAATAGGAGCAGCAGGACGGGTAATAGGTCTGGGTCGGGGAGCCGGGGGAAGGGTAGTAGGTTGGAGACTACTTTCACCAATTTTAGCTTTTCCCTTACCACCAAACATTTTTTTCAAAGAAAATGCCATATCAATTACAATTATGCAAACTAAACACACAAAAATATATTCTTAAAACTTAAGAGTTGGAACGAGTTTACCGAATTGCCGAACAACTTCTTGAAAATTGAAAATCGTTGAAGACTTGAAGACTTGAATACTTCAATTCACCAACTTCACAATTTTTCACGAAATTGCAATAATAAAATAAGCAATTATAAAAGAGAAATTAGATATAGATTGAGAGAGATTGAGATAGATTGATGAATTGGTGAGTAAAAATGAAAGAATGAGGGGGTATTTATAGTTGAGAATTGGAAAAAAATGTAATTATATAAAGTTTGGGGTTAAAATAAAGTTTGGGGACCAAATGACTATTTTTTAAAGTTCCAAACAGTTGAAAATTAAAGGCCAACGGCTAGATTTTAAAATCTGACCGTTGGTCTTTTTAAAAAAAAAAAAAATTTTTTTTTTTTTAGTAAAAGAGCCGTTGGAGCCCGTTAGGCCCGGTTGAACCGGCCCAGGACCGCCTGCCGGTCCCGGGCTTAGCGGTCCCGGTCTCGTGGGCCTCACGCAAGAGACCAGCCCGTCACGGGCTTTCTACACCATCAGGGATCGGCCCACCAGGACCAGCCCGCCGGGACCGTTTAGCCCGTTAAGACCGCAGGGCCGGTCCGGTCCCGGTCCCAGACCGGCCCACCATACAACCTTACCTTCCACAACGACTCTTTTTCTAGCTCCAAATTACCCAGCTCTTTCTTCAGTGCCAAACACGCCTCAGCCACGTCAGCACCACTCCCTCGTGAGTTTTGCTTTATCTCCACGTGTTCGATCCCCAACTTGTTAACCACCATGTACGGCATCGCAAAACCACTCTCAGTTGCCGGAAACTTCAAACTCCACTGTATCTTCCCCACCACCTTACCCATTACCGGAAACATCGTTCTCGCACACACTTCGCCGCCAAACAATCCCTCCACCGCAAATAAATCAGCCCACGTCAATTTGCCGCTTTTCTCCTCCGTAATCTTTTCATCCTTAAAGACATTTTTGTTCTGTGCGTCGTCGTTTTTTATTTTCTTCGTATTGACTGATCGTCTTATTGAGAAGTCACCTAATTGAGATTTAAAGTGAAGGAAAAAGCTAGGATTTCCATTATGGACAAAATTAAACTCAGCACTCATGGTCATGGGAGCTTCAATGGGAGAACCGAGAGATCCGACTCCAGTTTTAATAACCAAACCGAATGCCCGGTGTGAATCATTGGGTCGATACAACAACTTCAGAACCGGACCGAATTGGTATAAGGTACTGAAACTCAAACATAAATCTTTGTCTTTGGCGTAATTAGTGCTGGTTTCAATACTAGACCGGAATGGGATACCTAATGTATTTAATGGGATTTTGGCTTTGAGAATTGGGTTTTGATTTTCTCGAAATTTAACTGAAGCTTTCATTATTTTTCAAGGAGGAATTCTGTTTTGCGAGTTGTGTAGAGGTTTGATTGAGGAGGCTCTTGCCATTTTTTGAGTAGCTAAAGGTTACTTTCAGTGTGTTTAATTTTGGGAGCTAGTATTACGAAAGGTGGTTATGACTTGTGACTTATGAGTTCTGGTGCATGCGTCATGCGTGTAAATTCAATTTTTTTTTTTTTTAATAAAATGAGGTTTAATTATTATTTCGTGACGTGGCAACTGTTAAGCCGTTTGCTTATATACAGGCTGCTAGTGGTATGGAATTGTTAAACAAATTGCCGGTCAGATTCAAAATTTAGTTTTTATCGTTGGTATACATAGATTATATAGATTTATACATATATCAAATACAAATTATATATATATACACATTTGTCGGCTATTTTGAATTTAAGAGATTAGGTGAGCTGTTATTTGGAAAAGGCGAAATATATAAACGGCCCCTTCAAGTTGTCCTCAACGGTCAGCCAGACACCTCAACTGACCCGTTTATCATTTTAACACTTCTTCTCCACTAAAGGACGACCTCGTGAACCCTTTATGCTGACATGGCAAAGAGCGTGCTTTACACTTAATTCTAAGCGCGTGAAACCCTCAAAATTAAGGTTTTTTTTCTTTTTTCTTTTAAATTTAACATTTTTTTATGTGGGTCCCATTATATTTTATTTTCCACACATTAATTTCACTTTCTTCCCAAAATATTCCTTCTTCACCAAACCTCTTCCTTCCGCCATTAATCCACCCCCTCCGACATACTCCGGCCCGGTTGAAGAATAAGCCTCCAAGTAGTTACAATGAACGTAGGATTCCCAACAATAAGAAGATATAAACAAAGGATTTGGAGATTAACATAGCAGAAGATGAAATCCCAAAGAGCCACCACCGAACTCCACCCTAAGACCATCGATAAGGTCGCTGTTTTGCCGAAAATCATTGAAGAAAATCGGTAACATTGCTCCTCCGACATACTCCGGCCCGGTGTCCAATATCTCCGTCGCCGGCATATCTTTAGTTCTTAAGATTTGGTTCAAGGCTTCCAACTACTGGTTTCCAGATTCCGTTGGGATTTCGGCAAGGTCTGAGTTCTTCGGTAAGGTTTATTTAGTCCATCACGTATTTGAGGTGGTCCGTTCGTAATTTTCAGTCTGTTGCCGTCGTCGTTCCTAGTCTCTGTTCGCATCTAACTGGTGTTGTCGTTGGATTTTGAGATCTGCTTCTTAATCCAAATTGAAGTAAAGTTCCGATGAAGAAGGGTGAGTGGTCTGTTTTTTTTTTTTTTTTTTTTTTTTTTTTTTGCAACTTCCTCTCTTCTGCAAAATAGTTGCTGAAGAAATGTGGAGACTAGGAGTAAGGGCTGGAGATGAAGAGGAAGTGAGACGAGGAGGAAGGGCTGGTGGTGATTCATAGTGATTAAAGAAGCTTTTTTTCATAATTATTGTTTTTTTTTCTTTTTTAAATTATTATTATTGCTTTTTTTTGTTTTTGTTTTATAATAGGTGGCAAATTCTTTTAATTAAAATTACGTATGGCATTTTATCATTTATTCGTTTGACATCAATCCGAGAGTGTATTTCACGTGAAGTGGGATGATGAGGTCGAGTGTTTAATTGACCTACTTTATGAAGGCTTGAAGTGTCCAACTGAAAATGGGGCCAGTTGAGGTGTCTGGCTGACCGTTGAGGACAACTTGAAGGGGCCGTTTATGTATTTCGCCTTTGAAAAAATTCTTCTACTTTTATTGGGCTGGGCTGGATGTTTGCCAATGTTTGTGGGCTGGTCTGGTGCTAAAGTTGTAATGTAAACCAGAAAATTTTGTGGTGTCTCCGTCAATGAAATTGATCTTAGCTGAATGTCCTCGTAATTGGCAGTATTTAATGATAAACTTTGCTTCTTTGCCCCTTCGGCTCCTTCTTCACCAAGAACAACATAGTACTTCAACTTTGGAAGCTTAAAATTTTTATTTAGGGTTACAAATTTAAAGTTAATGATTAATTACTGTTAAAATCGTTTGTGTTGATTATTTATGCTTAGCTTAATAATTTGCTTTAAAAATCACAAAACTGAAGAAGATAGAGTCAATCTTCTTGATTTGATGTGACTTGGCTAAATTGGTGATTGTGGATCATTTGTCTTGGTATTTTGAGGCTTTATTTTAAATTTGAAATCATTTGGAACATATTGGGAGTAGTTTTGATGAAATTAGAATCGCAAATTCGAAGAATATTTTACCGAACAACATAAAATATTATGGCAATTAGGTAGACTTTGATGAACAATTTAATAGATATGTCAATTGTAGATAACACAAAGTTACACAATTGATAGAGTTGCTGAATAATTGAACAAGCACAAAATTATGCAAACCTGTCATTTTTTTTCCATTAAAAAACGGGGCCAAAAATTACATATCAACCCTTATAGGACCATTCCTGTCAATCACTCACTGTGGACTTGGAAATTATTTAGTTTTGTCTATGGGCTTCTTAGATACAATGGTGCCAATGTGATTTTAAGTTGCCCTTGAAATTATCTAGAAAAAAAAATTAACTTTCATTTAATTAAAATTAATAAAAGAAATGGAATGAAAAAAAAAAAAATTGGAGGTGAACGTGTAACAACAAATTTTCCGTCGAGAAAAATAAATAATCAAGACTGAAAAATTGCGTAACAAATGTAGTATTTGATTTCAATAAATGAAAGTGTTACAATCTCTATGGTATTCCTCTGATTCTTCAAGAATATAAAGTATCTTAGTGAGCTTGACTTTGATTTGATTCAAGGGCTTGTAAACCTTGATCTTGAATCTCCTCCTTGAACTTGAATTTGGGTTTGATCACGAACAAGTAATTTGATCTTGAACGCCTTGGTATTTGATTTGGCTTCGTTCTTGATCTTGAACTCGAACTTGAACTTGTAGCTTGAGTGCTTGAACTTGTAGCTTGTAGAGAAATCTGCGGTGTTTGATCCACGAGCTCTCTGCTTGCTTCTTGTTATCACTTCTGGTGTCTTCCAGCTTTATGAAGACCTCTATTTATAGTTGTAGGGGATGGTGTGGCTCTGCGATTTGATTGGTCCGTTTGAACCGACCAATACCATCTTGACATTTGGCATGATTTAATTGCCTCATTTATTTGGCTTGGATTGCCACATCACTTGACACATGGCATGATTTCATTGGCTCATTTATTTGTCTTGGATTGCCACATCACTTGACATGTGGCCTGAGCCTGGGCTTTAAGACGGGCTACTAGCCATTTGGACTTAGGGCTAAGGAAGTGGGCTTATCATTTAATTTGTAGTCCAATTAAATGGACTAGCCCAACACATATATTGGCTTTTAATAATTAGCCCAATTTACTAGCCACAATATTTGTTTGGACTAGTGTCTTTAATTTAATATAGTCCGGACATTTGTGATTTAAAATTTACATGCTTACAAATACCCCCTACTTCAAGACCTGTCGAATATAAAAGTATCGAACTTCAAAGACTGGGCTTGAAGTATAATTGGAGACATCATTTTTTTTAGCCAAATCTTCACGGTATAGCCAGTTTTCGGACTGGTCAATCAAAAATAGCCAGCGTTTACCAAGTCAATGAAAAATAGCCACCATTTTGCTGCAATAGAGACCGGTCCAGCATAATATACTGGAGTTCGGTGCACTTGTGTATGAACTCCAGCATATTATACTGACTGGTATACTTTGCTGGCTCCAATATAATATACTGGAGACTGGAGCACTGGTGCTCCAAACTCCAGTATGTTATACTGGACCATTATACTTGCTGGAACTCCAGTATATTATGCTGGAGTTCTAGTGTATTTATGCTGGAACTCCATCATATTATGCTGGAGTTCCAGCATATTATGCTGGAACTCCAGGATAATATGCTG
Source organism: Nicotiana attenuata (assembly GCF_001879085.1). Taxonomy (NCBI): domain Eukaryota; kingdom Viridiplantae; phylum Streptophyta; class Magnoliopsida; order Solanales; family Solanaceae; genus Nicotiana; species Nicotiana attenuata. The sequence goes on along the minus strand of NC_031996.1, from coordinate 14,663,524 downwards.
GAGTTCAAGTATACTTATGCCGGAACTCCAGCATAATATACTGGAGTATTTTCCGGGTTTTGAACAATGTTTTCGCTCAGATTTATCTTTACATAAAAAGTGGCTAAATTTCGATTACTTTTGAAATTGGGCTATTTTTGAACGACCAGTTATAAATCTGGCTATTTTTAAAAATATCCTTTTTTTTTTTTTTTAGGTATGCCTTTATCCAATTATATGGGAACATGACTTTGGGTAGTTTACCAACTTGAAGGCTTCTTTTGTAGAATTTATTTCCAACGGGCTTACTGGCTTTGCTGTGAGAGCCGCATTTCAAAAACTCATGTGATATATAATTCTAAAGAATTTATTTTGCAAAGTCCTTGTATATTTTAAATGGATAATGTAAAAGTTTCCAAGTCAAATACACTCGAACTTCTTTTTTTTTTTTTGGCCCGTAAGAATTAGTAAAATTGTGAGAACTAGATATGTTGAGAAGGAATTTTGGAAAATGTTTTTCCTTTGCTTGATAAGAAAAATATTTTCCTCCAATTGGAGGAAAATGAGTTGATGAGGAAAATATTTTTCAAAACATTTAAGCCAACCAAACATGGGAAAATTGAAAAATATTTTCCGGAAAATATTTTCCTTCGTACCAAACACACCCGTAATTGGTCTAGAATATATACTTAAGTAACAAAAACTAAAATCCTTAAACTTTTCCGAATCCGTGGCACCTATATACAGAAAGCTGCGAAATTAGAACGTTCAACTTTAGTTCCGGAACCGCCCTGTTCTCTCTTTCGGGGCAAACCAAAACCCGCGCAATTTTGCCGTCTTTATTCTACTC
>NC_031996.1:14572057-14662675 GCF_001879085.1 Nicotiana attenuata | reverse complement strand
CTACCCCTACCCCCCCCCCCCCCCCCCCACCACTTTCTTCTGTGACCATATAACATATTCTCAGTTCATTATATGTAGGGCCAAAATTATCAACTTACAAAAAATACCATCCGATCCGAAGTTCACTTGTTAGTGACAAAAACAAGAAATAAATGATTTTGCATAAATTATCGGAGGTTCGTCAGAACTGTAAAAAATGGATTATACAGAAGCATCAAAATAGAACATACAAAGTAAGTAAAACCCGATGAAGCAATAACAAAACTGTGATGAGACCATGGCAATAACAAAAAATTTCAATTTCTCCAGCAATTTAATAAGATGGATATCAAGATTCTTCAAATTTTCAAAAATCTAATCCCAGAACCAATTAGATTAATTTCGATATCACATTCCAAAATTTTGGTTTTAAAAAATGAAGTAACCAACAGAGGCTGAGACGCTGCTACAAAGGCGTCACACAATGGAGCACGGTCAAAGGGAACATGTGCACAAAGGTCGCCAGAAAATTCTTCGACAAGATTCCAATCAAACACCAAGTTCGGAGTTTCAGCTATTTATTTCGTCTCCCTTCCGGATATATAAAATAAAAGGAAAATATGAAAAAGGAGAACAAATGACTCGAGGAAAAAATGTATTTCCGGTCAGATCCAGTAAAATCTAGACCCAAAACTTCCAAATCTCCGGCCTCTTTTATGTATTTCTCCGGATCCGTATATAAAAGTGTATATAGTAGGTATAGAGAAAGGCGAATAGAAGGCGTGAGGTGACAAATCTGAAGGTTCTCCATGGTTTACGGCGAGGTCGCCGGTGGAGATTTCGGCCATGGTCATAACAGTAAGGTGAGGAGAAGAGACGAGGAAAAGAGGAGAGAGCGAGGTCGCCGGTGGATTTTTCGGCCATGGTCGTAACAGTAAGGTGAGGAGAAGAGATGAGGAAAAGAGGAGAGAGAGAAACAATGGGGGTGGACTTCGGGTCGGGTAGTATTTTTGTAAGTGAACCGGGGCAAAAACAAAAGGAATGTGTCAATTTAATCTGGCGCAGCCACGCGACACTCTGTTAAAACTAAGGGTATATTTGTTTTATAATATAACTATAGGGTCTGATATAACCAAATAATATAACGAAGGATATATTTAAACTATTTTCAATAGTACAGGGATATATTTGACCCTTTTTCGTACTAAGCACTTGCTAATTTAATAAAGAATAAATAAGAAACAAGCAAATTTTGATTACTATATGATGTGTATCCTTTGATTTTCTATAGATTTTGTTATATTTCTGTGCACTACATTAAATAATAAAATAACAACTGTAATATTTATTAAAATAGTATAATATATATATAGATCATAATTTTATAAAATTAGTGCTCTGTTAAATTATCCACGTATGGATGCGGGTTCTAACACTAGTATTAGTAAATTGAGGGCATTATCATGCAGGGAGACTCGAAATTATTTCCATTTTGTAAATGATGTTGAATCAAGACTCAACGAAAATATGGACGGGTTATTATCTTATCCATGAGGGCTATTTATTCTTCTGATTGAATATATAAATGTAGATATAAGTTCCTCTCTCTCGCTCTGTCGGCCACCTCAACATGATGAAGGAAATTTAAGTCCTTGTAGCATTTTCTCATTGTTACTAAAGGTTTTAATATAATATACAAAGCTGAATTAGAAGAAACCACCTATAATTATGATTGATTTCTAATGTATTGGTCTATCAATTATGAGCCTGATTCTTTCGACTTCCTTGCAAATGTGATATTTTTCATCTCTTGGCCGAAGTTTCACAAAAATGGTATGGATTCAAGTCATTCAAGTTAATGGGTTTTTAAAAAAGAAAACGTGTCATTTTTTTAATTTGGTAGTTTTCCGTTAGGTGGAGGGTATTTTTAAAAAGTTTGGTTAACAGTAAGGGTAGATGCGACCCAATAGTATAACGGAGAGTAGATGCGATCCATATACCAAAGTAGAGGGATAATTTTGGCCCTTTTCCCTTATATGTATATGTATACTTGAAAACACAAATTCATACCTTTTCTTTTGTTAAGTTATTAGATTTCTTCTGGGTATATTTTTCTTTTAGTTCATTTTTTCCGTGTAACGAGCAATAATGGAGTTTGGGAGGAAGAGTAGAGTAAACGGTTCTTTTGGTAGCAATGGGGGCATGAAGAGAGCAAGAGATGGTTAGTTTTCTTTTCTAAGTCTTCTTTTCTATGCACTTATTATTGTACGCCGTGTTGTATTTAGAAGTTTAAAATTGTATTTTCTAATGGAATGGGGCAAAAATGATAATATAGAAATTTAACTGAAGCATGTTATTAAAGGCGAAAAGCGTAAAAAAAGCTCTAAGGTCCGTTGGGGCTTTAAGCACAAAGCGCAATTAAAGCGTGAGCTTTAATGAAAAAAGGCGCAACCGGGGAAAAAGTAAAAATATGTGTCCAAGACTAATAGTTAGTATAAGCATAAAGAACAAATATATGGAAAAAGAAATTGAAAAAAGTTACGATAAAACGAAATATCAATTGTTTAATATCGCCATTTTAGGATTACGCTCATTGGCAAGGAAAAGTATGCCTTAGAGCCTTGATGCGACACCAAAAGCACCCACAAAGCAAGGCGAAACGCTCAAAATGTTTTGAGCCTCGTTTCAGAGCTTAATTGCGCTTTAAGCGCGCCTTTGACAACACTGAGTCTGAAAGTTGAGTTATTTTGTGGTTAGAATGATAAGATTATGGTTTCCTGCAATATGTTATAAGTGAGTAACCTTCTATGTAACTAACCGGAACATCCTACGGTGTCTTTGCATATCTTTTTTAATGAGTACAGTTAAGTTTAGGTGATTTTTTGAATTTTTATAATGATAAAATTGTGTTGTATGGAGAATTGTACTGTGTGAATATATGAATCTATTTAATATATTGCAAATGCCATTAGAAATTATGAACTGAAAAGAAATAATCAATCTTTTGCAACAGAATCAGAATCCTTTACTACTGGTGTAGGAGTAGTAGGAAGCAAATCAAAGCCATGCATGAAGTTTTTCAGGTTTCATGTTTAATCCATCTTCTTAAACTGATTTATCTATGTTCTAATGTTTTGTAACGCTTGAACCTTATCATTTGGAATAGCAAGCTAGTGATTTCCAGCAGCAAGCAGAATTTTATTTTACAAGGCAAATGTTGTTGGAGCACTACTTATAATGTCATCATGAAAGTAAAAAAGGGAAGGAAACAAGCACTCTCTACCTGCCCCACACGCGTACGCTAACCATTTTCCTGATGTGGTGTAGCACTTCCGGATGCTCATTTGGGGAGGCATGTCATTATGTTCCTGGCTACACTGCTATGAGTCAGCTATCAAACATGGGTTCGAATCCAGCAGCTCCAGTTGGAAGGAATGGTGCCTCTTTTAGTGATGGTCCTGCTCCAGCTGTGAAGTCTAAGTGTTGCAACACTGCGGAAGGGTGCAAGTTTGGTGATAAGTGCCACTTTGCTCATAGCTAACTCCGGATACCTTGAACCATCCCGACCACTACCATTGGTATATATAGATGCCTCTCTTGCTGGAGCGATCATAGGGAAGAATGGTGTGAACTCAAAACAAATATGTCAGCTTACTGGTGTCAAGCTCTCTATAAAGGAGCACGAAAGAGATACTAATAAAAGGAATGTTGAGCTCCAAGGAACCTTTGATCAGATCAATCAGGCCAGTGCCATGGTAAGGGAGCGTAAAAATAGCACGGTCTAGCCAGTTTTCGAACTGGTCATTCAAAAATAGTCAGCGTTTACCAAATCAATGATAAATAGCCACTATTTTGCTGTAGCAGAGACCGGTCCAGCATAATATACTGGAGTTCGGTGCACCCGTGTATGAACTTCCAGCATATTATGCTGGAACTCCAACACACGGAAAGTTCCAGCATAATATACTGGAGATTCGAGCACTTGTGTATGAGCTTCCAGCATATTATACTGGACCGCTATATTTTGCTGGAACTCCAGCATAATATACTGGCGTATTTTTCGGGTTTTGAACAGTGTTTTCCCTCAGATTTATCTTTACATGAAAAGTGGCTAAATTTCGATTACTTTTGAAACTGGGCTATTTTTAAACGACCACTTGTAAATCTGGCTATTTTTGAATTTCTCATTTCCAATATTGATACACCTACAGGTGGGCCAAAGAACGCCGCTCCATTTACTCGGGGTTCCAGTGGCCCATTTAAGACAAAGATGTGTGCACATTTTGCAAAAGGCTTATGCACGTTTGGAGAGAAATGCCATTTTGCCATTGGCTTGATTTTCATACTCTCTGTATCAGCAAAAATATTGTTTGCCAATAGGAGATAGAACAAGGATAAACCTTGAAAGGATATTGTTTGTGCTGTATTAGTGTATTATTGCTTGTATTAGACAGTCCATTCGTCACCGGAAAACACAAGTCCTTTGGTAGGATCTTGTTATTGCCGCCTTAAAATAATTGGATTTCAAAATTGAGAAATGTTAAAGAGCTCATAACAAGCCCCCTTTATATCTCTGTTTAGTAGTATTTTATTACGTAGTAGCTAAGAATAGCTCTTGAGACTCAGGCAACAGTATCTACTCACTGAATTAACAGGAGCTCTAATGGAAATTAAGCAAACATCTTAACCATGTTGAAGGTGTTTTATTCCTTTTGTTCCACAGTACTACCATTTGGAAAGTTAAAAGATGTTTTTCTTTATTACAATTTTCCCAAATATTTTAAAATACTAACTATCGTAACTTAAAGTACTTATGCATTTTCAAAAAATTTAATTTTATTAAAAACTAGATGATTTATGTTCGAATTAACAATTAGAATTAAATTGTTTGACTCTCGTACTTTGAACTCCTAGTATGAACCCATCACTTAAAATGAAAGACAGTAATATAGTTTGATTCTTTTGTCCATAAAATATAGGGGTTTTGACACAGTTAACCACAAAAACAAAACTATTTACCCTTATCTACCAATTTGTTTCCCTACCCATAAATTAATTACATTTTCTACCCATAGTAGGTTTTATGGGGAATTTTTTCTTTATTCTCCAATTCTTTTTTATTTCTATGCTTCTTTTCTTTTCTTTTTTCTTTTTTTTCTTTTCTCCTTTTTTTCCTCTCGTTTTCTTCTTATTTTTTTCTTTTTTCCTTTTCTAATTTTATTTAACTTTTTTTTTTTATATTCTTTTTCTCTTCATAATCTAATTTCATTTACTGTTTCACTATTTTGTATTATTCTTTTTTTTTTTATATTACTACTAAAGAAAAATCAAATTGTGTATCAATTAAATGTAGCTCATACAACCCAAAAAATATTAACTAATATATGATACCAGTATAATATATAGCTACACCAACAGGATTACAATTGTACGCAAAGAGTTAAAAAAAATTAATTCAATTATTAAACTGAAATAATATCAGTTGTTAATAAAAAATTCTAAAAGGATCTAATTGTAAGAGTATAACGTTACATCATATAGCATACTATAATTTTTATTTTATTTTTGCATTTCCAATTTGCCCCTCACACTGTGTAAAAGCTTAAAACAAATTAAAAAGGAAAAGGCAAGTGAATTTACGGGTAATAAGAATACTATTATAGTATATTGTATACTATTACATCATATTGTTACAGTATCTTGCATATTATTACAGTATACCATAACAATATATTGTATACTATAATAGTATATTGTTGCAGTATAACTATATACTCTTATAGTATATTAGTATACTGTAGCGGTATACTGTTTTGTAAACTATAATAGTATACTGTTACAGTATAGCTATATACTCCTACATCATATTGTATACCGTAGCGGTATATTGTAGCTGTGTTCTTCGATTTTCAACTGAAAATTTCGATCTCAATCACCTCAAATAAGCTCCAAATACTATCAAATTTCAGTATGAACTTCCAGAAGGTACTATAAGCAATATTTAACAGCACCCACTTTGAATCAAACAAGAAGCTTCAAAAATAAAATTTTCTCCGACGAGGTGGTGGAGGACGAAAGGCGTTTATGAAAGGAACAAGCGAGGACGATGATTAAACTTTGTTATGGTTCACTAATGGAATGAATGAAGGTAGATTTAGTTAGTAGCCTTTATGGTTCTCTTTGCTACTTTTGTTACTTTTCTTGTTTCTTCAAAATATTCCTGAAATGATCTCCGCTTAGTGTAGTATTGCTCAATATTCCTTTCGAAGTCAAACTGTAGATATTACAAACCGATAAGGAGAACAAAAATTACAACCAAGAACTAGCATTTGAATTTAATTTTATTTTGTTTTCTTTCTTGAGAAAATAGCTCCTTCCCGTTGTAAGCCTAACAAATAGAACCTTATTGCTTTGATATTATTCATCGCTTCCATCTTTGGCAAAGCAACAACTGGAATTAGCGGGTAAATAGTTTGGGCCCCATGAGTAGGAATAGTAGTTTGGGTCTGGACATTGAAGGGTAAATAGTTTGAAATTAATGGATATAAAGTGAGATTTTCTCTAAAATATATACAAAACATATACTGTAACCTTAAAATTTCACTTCTACAATGGTAGTTCTCCGTTCCTTTCAGTTCCGGAATTGCCAAACTCTCTGAAAACCAATCATTGTATCAAACAATTAATAAGACAACACCTAACAAGAAAATTGACAATCATTTCAAGTTTTGGCTCATCAATGGAGCATGTGAAGTTGCGAACGGAGGTCTTAGTTATAGCTGCTACCTTATCCTATCCAACAATCTATTAGGAAATCCAATTTAAAAAATTGGCAAAGTCATTTCAAGCTTCTTTTATCAATAGAGCATGAAGAGGTAAGTCTAAGCTATGAATCCTGCCCTTCTCCACAGAAGCAGGGGTGCCAGAAGGAGAGGGGGGATATCACCCTTGAGCTTTTTAAACCTTTTGAAGATGGAAGGAAATCGAAGAAGTTAATGTACGATTTCCTCTTTCAGTTGTACCAGTAATATTAGAACATACCATAAGACATGCACGACCTTCATTTCCCCTAGAGCTCGACCTTGAACAAATCGTCCTTAATCAGTGTATGCATAAGATGAGCTGCTGAATTTCGCGCGGTGCCTCACCCAACTATTATCTTCTGTCCTTCGAAATATACGTGGCTGTTTGGAAGGGAATGTTTCTCTCCAATCTGGGTGTTGGATTAGATAGTCCCACTGCCTGTAGAAAGAATTTGTTCAAATGATGTTTCACGTGGATAGCCAGCTGACATATCCGTGAACGTGGGAAAGGAACTAGTGTGTCATAATTTTGGAACTATTGTAGTACCTTTTTAGGCCATCCACGAAATCTGGAGCCTCGGCAGAAGGAGAAGTGGAACATGTAAGAAGGATTTCTTGGTCAGATAAATTCTGTAGCATGAGCGCTATATGTATCTTACGCATGCTCCTATGTCAATAAAAATGGAGTTCATTAGGAGATATATTTAAAACATCAAAGAGGCCTAGCTTTAGTGGCATAGGCAAACAAAAAATGTGTAACCAATAGATCACAGATTCGATGACAATGGTGCTTTTTAATACCAATTGTCCCACTTCTGTAGGTTTTATCAATTGTTAGAAGTCATAATCTTTTTTTTCCCTGCTTAAGTTAGTTAAGTTAAAGTTAGTCACTAGTGTCTCAGGTGGTATATAGTTCACTAGTGTCTCAGCTGGTGTAGTTATGTATCTATATATTACTCTTGCAGTTCATCTAAACAAAATTAAAATATAGAGAAGGAATTTAGCTGACAAAGTAGCTTATAACGAATTCAGGGAAGGCGACAAACTGAGAAATGACATGACAGGATAAGAAATATAAATCATGAGTTAATGTTGAAAAGCAGTAAAACTATAAATAAAGAATCCAAAGGTAAGCAGTTTTACCAAGTGCATGGAGCAATCCCGAATTGGTCATTCTGAGTATCATATGTCTCTAATAATCTTCCTTCCCAACTACGGTCCTCAAAAGCTGCAGTCACTCGTATTCTCCTAACAACTTCATCAGGACATCTTGTTGTTGCATCAAAGCTTGCTGGAAAAATAGACCCAGTGGCAGTTTCCACCTAAGCAAATGAAATTTTGAAAAATTTAAGAATCTCCACTCTAAAAAGATCTGCAGTTGCTGGGAAAATTATACTCGAACAATTGTTTCTTTGTTACAGAGGAGAACCAAAAAGTATTGATGATCAGCCGACTGACTCAAGGCTCAATCCATAATCCCCTGGATGTTTTCAACATGCCAGTCAGTAATGGCGAGAAAACCCAATAAATCTTTCTCCTTATCGTGTTAGTTAATGTTTACTTTCCTTCTCTATATGTATCCGTTCTTGACTTCTTTTATTTAATCAAGTAATAAGATTTTGTTAAGAATTGGGAAAAAAACCCGTATACAAGAAGTATACCCAAAGTAGAAAACCTTACAAAAAGATATGGTTTTCTACAAACGACTCAGAGTCCTCTAGAACCCCACTTGTGGGACTACACTAGATATGTTGTTGTTGACACAGAGTCCTCTACACTTACGGAAACCTCATGGGTGCAACAAAAAGAAACAAGGGATAAGAGGCTATTCCTCAAGTGAACAAAATCTTTCTCTATTCCTTCAAAAGCTCTCCTACTTTCTCTCTCTCCATATGGTCCACATAAGTGCTAGTGAAGCAACATCCCACGCCATGTGTCTTCTCTTTCATCCACTAAAGGTCCAGCTAAACAAAACTTCTCTGATGTGTCCTCTGTTAGCTGTGCCTGGATTTCTCTGATGTGTCCTCTGTTAGCTGTACCTTAACAGCGAGACGCCATCCAGCAAGATTAGCTGTGCCTGGATTTCTGTTAAGGTCCTGCTCACACATGTGTCCTCTTCCTCAGATTCTCACCCGTCAAGATTACCCCCATCGCAGCTAGCCACGTGAAAAGCACATCTTTCTCAGAACCCTAGGGATCCACCGAGAGGTATGGAAAAGAAGATTCCCCACTACCCAAAAGATTCACAATAGGACTTAACAGAAAAAACGCCATTATTCCCTACCCCCTCTCCAAACATCATAGCGAGCCTGTGGCACACTTTATTTATAAAGCAGCTCAATCAACCTTTGGAATCATGTTACCTCCCAATCTTGCAAGTTCCTTCTAAAGCTCAACTTTCGATGAACTTCTCCACCTTGAAGTCTTTGTATCCATTGAACAGACATCTCCTTTTGGACATTGCATCTTGGAATATTGAGGTATCATGACTGCATAATAAAGGCTATCTTTTTTCTGAAATGGTGAACCCCCCTACCCAGGAGCCGGATAATCAGTCTTTTCCCACTTTGCTCCATTGGTGATTTTACCACTAAGCTTTCCCTCCCTTGTCCTGTGATCATCAGCGCTATAAACTAAACTGAAATCCAAATAGAGCTTACCAGCAAACCAGAGAAGATGGGGTATGAATTTCCTTCAGAATCTCGTCTTGTATTGTGCCCAAGAACATGAAGAGTGTGAATCTGGAACTTCATATTACTCTTTGCCAGGCTTTCAACTATTTTCTTGCACAAAGGGAAGGAATAGCCCTCCAATTCTGCATGACCTTCCGTAATACCATTAACATGCTGCATAAAAAGCCCAACAGATTCAGCTTCATTAAGCCTCTAGATGACTCACTATCTCACTGAAAATCAAAAGAAAAGCGGAGTCTTGGCCAGACTTTAGGCGAGCCATCATCAAAGCCACCAATTAGATGAACCTGCATATTATACCCATCCAATGTCAACATCCAAAGTGAGTAAAGAGTTAAAAAAGTGAGTTACTAATGTTGTTAGACATCAAGGATTAGAGAAGAATACATCCAACATGGCATCTGAGCTTTGATTGACAACAGATGCCAACATCTGGTCTAGGCCAACATCAACAATATCTGGTGAATCCAAGTGAGCAACAGATATCCTGTGGCGAAGTCACAATCACAATAGTTAGACTTAAGCAGCATTGTACTGCAAATAATGACGTCCTGTCTAAATAGTTTCTCTTACATTCCACTTTTTTGGTTTCTTATGACAATGCCTACACAAGTTGTTGCCTCATCCGTGCCAACCGCCTATGTTCAAGAACAAAGGAAATCTTTTAGAACTTCAGCAGAAAAGAGTGGAAATTTTTGAAAAAAATTGCTGCAGTAGATCAACATTGTTTGAGAAATGGAATGGTCAAGAAATGTGCTCTTCAACGTAAACACAAACAGAAATTGCAACAACTTTCAGTAAGTTGGAATTATTTTTACATAAATGACCACTTGAGGTGCAGCGTGGGCCATGTGGTTTCTCTTCAACGTGGAATGCTTTGTGCATCGGCCTGCCCTAAGTGACCTATGAAGCAGAAATACATTCAAGAGAAACCACATGGCCCACCATCAAACATATCCCTCTAACTTCTGCTATAGAAGACAGAAATGCTAAGACAGTAATTAAAAGAGAAATAATTTGACAGAGATGTACCGGAGAACTCTTAGTTATGCCAAGACAAAACCTTTAGAATGTCATCACAAGATCACAATTATTCCTGATGATGAAAACAGAAGTTCTCCAAAATGATAAGAATAAGGATGAGGCACACAATAGTCAGCAGAAAGAGGTTTAACAGATGCATCCCAGCAATGCAGATGAATCTCTTAAAGCTATAAACTCTCGGTGGACAGAGGAGATTTGAGCATGGATGCTTCAATTAGACAGGATCAGGAAAGTGTCCGGAAGAGAGTCCAAGTACTTGAAAGGGAAATAACAAGTGCTAACACAGAACACCTGAATCAGCACACCATAAGCATAGTGGACATCTTAGATCCAAGTATATCTGCAAGGTGCACATATGGAATAACATAATGCATTTTACCATCCGGCAGACTGAGGACTGCATTGCCCTCGTGCAAAATATTCAATCTGATCATCCAAATGCATCGCTTTCCCTCTAGGCAATTACACTCTCAACTGTTAAGGCTAATTTATGGTCTACTACTTCCCTTTTGTTGAGCATAAAATATTTTTTCTTGCAGCAATGGGCACGTTTAGCACACAGATACTCACAGCCTTGCCCAATTTTATAGTGCTAAACCTGATAGTTATAGGCAATGCCTTCTCTAACTATTTAGAAAGATTAGGTAATATGCAGCAATCAGCATATTGTGGCACGAAAAGTGGGCGATAAAGACAGATCAGACAAGAAAAGCTCCTTTAAATCAACTTCTCTCCTGCAACTGCAAGTCTGGGACTATGAAAAAAGAAGGAAGAAATCCAAATGGGGAGAAAGGATGAGAAACAAGGTCAGATGTCACTTCAGTAGGATTGTTATAGAAAGCATGAACATACATCGACAAGTGCAGGATCCACAGTTGCATATTCTCTCTGGAAAATGTAAACCCATCTATTATGTCTTAATATACTCAAACTAGAGTCTTTAGAAGCAGAGAACTTCCTTTCTTCAACATCATTCAATGAAGACGAGGCAGATACCAAAACTGGATGCTCCATTAAAGCCGTCAGGATGTCATGTTCCTGTTCATATAGGATGTTCTTATTAAGTAGCTACATAAAAACAGAAAACGGGACTTTGTATCCATTGTAATACAGAGAAAAAGTTTGACGTAATGAGATTTCAGATTCAATATTGATAAAGACTCCCTGTGAAACTAATCTTGTTGGTTAATAGGACTCACTAAAAGCAACCTCCTCAGATATATCTAAATCAATTAAAATTGGTGAATGGCACATCAGTTATATATGCATCGCCAAAAATATTTGCCTGTGATAAATACTCCGCCTGACACTGTTCTAACCACTGGATTAGATTATAAATTGATTCTGATTATTTATTGTCTAAAAATTGATAAGATTATGAGTCTGTTTCAAGAATAATAACAATAATCATATCTCAAAGATTACTACGTAATTTAACTGGAATAAAGAAACTGAGTATGTCAAATGTAACAATCCAAACCAAACAGTCCCTTTTTAATGCAATGTACAGATAACAACAGAAAGTCTTTTTCTCTACTCAACCAAATTGATTCTTTAGACAATCTAAGTCCAAAAGAATGAACAAAATAATAATCAATCAACATACCGAATATGAACAAATTTAACCCCCCAAAAAGGATAAAAGGGGAAAAAGGTGGAGTCTTTACAGATTAGAGGACAACAGCATTACTATAAATCAACCATATATTGTAGAAGACACATTTATCTCAAGGGTGAAGAAGGGATTAGTTGTAAAAGATTCATAAGTGGGTGCAACCCTCAATTAAGATTGAACCTATACCTGAAGTTGGATTTTTGTTAAATTAAAATAAAATAAAATAAAAGAAGTTAGACTATACCTGAGACTGAGAAGAAGAAGAAGAAGAATCATCTGTAGGGAAAGGAACTCCACCCACAAAAATCATAGTGGCGTTTATGTTAGAAAAGAGAAACAAATTGCAGAGGATTGTCTTTTGAGATGCAGAGCTGAAAATCAAAGGCGCAGAGAATAGAGATGACCAGAGTGGCAACGACTGGACTTCTCTCTTCTCTCGCCCTTCGTTTGGTCGTCTTGAACAACTGTTTTGTTTAAAATGACTATTATGTCTCGCGTAAAATTTATTTTTTAAAGTCAAAAAAGGCAAACGATATTTGGGTAAGAACCTTCGTGCTTTTAATATAGTATATATATAGATATAGATTTGTTTATGGTTATTATTATAAATAGAGTTTTTTTAAGGTGAATGTCTATATTTCAGAGAGATTGTATGGATTTTAGTTGGTATCTAAATCACTCTTTCCCTATAAATAGAGGGGTCATATTCCATTGTAATTTATCCCAAATCAATAAGAATTCTTTCTCCGTATTTTTCTCTGCAATAATCTTCTTCTTCTTTTATTCTTTTATAACACGTTATCAGCACGAGACTCTAACCAATTGAGTAGAAGCTTTGGGATTGAGCATAATGATTGTCAATTGTTCCATGAACTTCATTCATGATTAAATTCTTGATTTAAGGTAAGTATTTTACTTTATTTTTCTCTTTTGAATTCTTGACATTCTATAATTTGATTTTAAATACAAGTAAAGACGATAAATTTTGATTGTAACTCTAGTGGAGTTTGAAAGAATTATAACCACCTAAAGTGGTAAAATTTCTATGACTTGCCATGATCAAATTCATGTATGATTGTGGGCAAAGAATTAGAAACTCGTCCCGTCGAATTTGCTTCATTTTTATTCCCTTAAGAGAATGTAATAGCAGTATGTGATAAGTCGGAAAGAAGACAAAATTATTACTATGAATGTATCAATGGATGTGGACGTAGAAATTGACGAAATTATAATCGTCATCATTGTGGTAACGAGATCAATAAGGATTCTCAAAATAATCCTTCACTTTGTGAAAGTAATATTTGTCATTGATTTGACATGTGATTTTATAAAGTACATATAGATGATTATGGTCCATTCATGATGTGAATGTAACAACATGTGATTTATGAATACATATTCATTCTTAAAAAAATATGAACGTGCTAGTGGTAGTAAATATACCACACTCACCTCTTGAAAGAGGTTTGAGATGAAATAAGAAGATAATTTCATTATTATGGCATGAATGGTCATTGATCACGTACCGATTGTGATTATGCCAAAATATTATGGCAATGTGATTATTACAGGGCAAAAGTAATAGAAGCAACATATCTTGCCTATAATGATTTTGACCATGACCATAATGATATAACTTTCTCCTTGAAAGAGATATTCACCATATAGATGTTGATAAATATGTGGTAGTACAAAATTAATTGAAAGCTCTAGAAAAGCCAATTATACTACTTTGGAGAAATAAAATTGATTATCAATAAGGTATGGTGTCGTAGTAAGTCTCAAAGAAACTTAATTGAGTTTCTAAAGTATTCGCGAAAGCGGTTGGTTATATTGAGACTATAAATAAAGGAAAAATTTAATATCTTCTATTACTACAACTTGTAGCTGGGTAATATATATGTGAAAAGTTACCCGCTTTATTCTCTAGTTTGTACTACACAAATAAAAGAATACCACAATAAAGTGGATGTTTATTGATATAAAAACCCATATCATAATAAATTTGGAGTTTATTGATAATTGCACACGTCATGGTGTAAATTTAAACTTCAATATTGATAATTTATTCAGCTGGCATAATTGGTTTAGCCATGTTAATTTAAGTGTGATGTGCAAAAATAAAAGAGAATTTACATGGATAAATATTAAAGAACTAGAAAATCCGGTACGAACTCTCTTATGTTGTTCTCATTAATTAATAAACCAATTAAAATTGGGATTGAATCCCATGAATACTGGAAATATCAAAGGTGAATATGGGCTCATTCACCTGCCATGTATACCACATAAGATGCATCTATGAGATGATTACATGTGCGAATATTATTAACCCGCAACCTGGTGTTTGCGAGGTAACTTGCTCAATAATTTAATTTAGAGCATAATTTTCAAATTTTCTATTCAAGATAATTTATATTGATAAGTTGGTTTACATCACAACTGGTTTAACAAGATGATTTATTGAGTGCCTCTACTTAATAGTTAAACTATTGCTTATGAGAACAAAGTTATCTAATCAGTTTGATATACGTTATATACGAAAGTATATTACATTCTCCCCTCACAAGTGATTCAGGGTCAAGAACCAAATAATTCCATCGTATTATTATTATTAATGTGCAGTGTGTATTTTGATTAGCACCATAATGCACAAAGATGAGTTTCCAAAGTTGAGGA
This sequence comes from Nicotiana attenuata, assembly GCF_001879085.1. Classification (NCBI taxonomy): domain Eukaryota; kingdom Viridiplantae; phylum Streptophyta; class Magnoliopsida; order Solanales; family Solanaceae; genus Nicotiana; species Nicotiana attenuata. Next base: position 14,647,862 of record NC_031996.1, on the reverse strand, counting down.
AGCAAGTTAATTTTTCTAACATGAGGAGGAGACATGATACAAAGTTGAGAAAAAGTTACATGGAAAGCATGCCAGATGCATTTGCTGACCCAAAGAAAGTAAATATATTCTCACTGAAAATGCTCCTATTAGAATAAGTCCTAGAAGGACAAAGTCTAAGTATGCTTAAAGTGTATAGACAAAACGGTTTCAAATAAAATTTTTGATAAAGAGGATGAGCAAATGATCAAAATGATCATGATAAGGAGGCAAGTGATCTAGAAGATCACATGACATAACACTTCATAAAATCTCAGGAGAGGTTCAGGTACCTGAAAATATGAATGAAGAGATCTTTATGTTATGTCTTTATGAAAAAATTTATGTTATGTCTTTATGAAAAAAATATTGGAATCGATATAAAATGTTCGCCGACGACATCTATTATAACGCTAAGTATAGATGAGGACCTCAAGTCTGTCGAATACAGACACAAAAATATTGTCCAAATAGAAGACACACAATTCAAATAGAATTGGTTTCATATGAAAGACATGTAGTTTTGGACATGTAATTAAAACACTTGAAAGTATAAAGTCAATGATATGTGCAATCAGTTTTCGATATCTTATTTGTCTAGCATGACATGAAAACTTGATATGCATCTAATTAAAGTGTATTATGTGACTCAACTTATATAACAATCCTTGAAGGATTTAAATCGCTTGAAGCATATACAATTCTTGGTCCTGAAGTACCATATCCTAAGTGTTATTTGCGCACATATGTATCTTGCTATAACTATAAGCATGATAATGTGATAGCGAGGATTTTCAAGGTGCAACATATTCATTGGAGTTAATATGGCTATTTTATTCTTCAAATCTCTGCCAACGTCAACCTTCAAGAAGCTAGTGCACAAGATTGGAATGCGAAGGCTCAAGGATGTGAATGCTCTCATCAGGGGGAGTTAATACGCGTTGTACTCTTTTTCCCTTACAAGGTTTTGTCTCAATGGGTTTTTCTTGCAAGTTTTTAACGAGGCAACCAAAAAGCATATTGTTAGATATGTGTACTCTTTTTCCTTCACTGGAATTTTTTTCACTGGGTTTTATTTTAGTTAAGGCTTTAACGAGGCACATTATCTATTGAATAGACATTCAAGGGGGAGTATTATAAATAGAGTTTTATTTAAGGTGAATGTCTATGTTTTAGAGAGATTGTAGGGATTTTACTTGGTGGCTAAGTCACTCTTTCCCTATAAATAGAGGGGTCCTATTCTGTTGTAATTCATCCCATATTGTCCAAATGGAAGCGGGAAATGATCTTTCCGAGTGAATTTGTTGAGCTTCCTATAGTCCATGCACACTTTCCACCCGGTGACGGTTCTTGCGGGGATGAATTCATTCTTATCATTTGTTACCACAGTCATGCCCCCTTTCTTTGGGACACATTGCGCCGGAGAGGTCCACGAGCTACCGGAAATGGGGTAAACAACCCCAGCATCCAACCACTTGATTACCTCCTTCTTCACCACCTATTGCATTGCTTCATTTAAACTCCATTGATGTTCATGCAAAAGGCGGGCTTATGCCCCATATGTCTGCTAATGTCCAACCGATTGCTCTTTCCCTCCTTTGTAGCACCTCCAATGTGGACTCTACCTGCATGTTAGTCAAAGAAGAGGAAAGAATAACCGGTAAAGTTGAAGAAGGGCCAAGGAATTCATACCTGAGATGTGGAGGCAATGGCTATAACTCCAATGTGGGAGGATCCTCGATTGAGGGCTTTGTTGGAGGAGTCTTCCGGTTCTCAAGATCCAAGGATAGCTTGCGGGGTTCATAAGTGTACGACCCCATTCCTTGCAATACATTCACACATTCCACATAGCTATCACTCTCCTCATCATCATCAAGATTGAGCAACACAACTTCCAATTTGTCCTCAACATTCATTGTGGCACTAGTATCATCAACAATCACATCCGTCACCAAATCCACGAACGAACAAACTTCATTACTATTCGGTTGCCTCATAGATTTGCACACATGGAAGACCACCTTTTCGTCACCCACCCGAAAAGTGAGCTCACCGGCTTCCACATCAACAAAAGCCTTCCTTTTAGCAAGGAAAGGTCTACCCAAATGATAGGCACCTCATAGTCTACTTCACAATCAAGAATCACAAAGTCCGCCGGGAGGATGAACTTGTAACCACGAACCAACACATCATCAATAATACCCAATGGAATCTTCATTGTACGATCCGCCATTTGCAACCTCATGGATGTGGGTCTTGGTTGCCCAATTCTCAAGGTTTTGAACACCGAGTAGGGCATCAAGTTGATACTTGCCCCGAGATCACATAAAAGCTTTGGCAAAATCGGCGCTCCCAATAGTGCAAGGGATTGTGAAAGCACCCAGATCTTCCAACTTAGGAGCCATTGAGTGCACAATTGCACTCACTTGATGTGTCATCTTAATGGTTTCACAATTCATCGATATCTTCTTGGTTACCAAGTCCTTCATGAATTTTGCATAGCCCGGCATTTATTCCAAGGCTTCAACCAACGATGCATTTATGGACAAACTCTTCATCATATCAATAAACTTTTTGAATTGGTTCTCACTGTTTTGCTTTGCAAGCCTTTGAGGGTACGGAGGAGGAGGCCTTGGCCTTGGTGCCTTACCCTTTTGCACCACCGGTTCCGACATGTCAATCACGTGTTCCTTGGACGGGTTCACTTCTTCCGGTGTCTCCTCTACACTTTCATCAATATCAATTCTCACTTTTTCATTAACTTGAACCACATTGCTTGGGATTTCATCTTCTTGAACCACAACATCTTCATCCACAACTCTTCTTTGATTGGAGGTGGTTGCATCTCCACCTTTTCCACTTCTAGTAGTCACGGCCATATCATGTCCCGTATTATTCCCACCCTTCGGGTTTACCACCATATCAATAGGTAGTGCCCCCTTAGGACGAGTGTTTAAAGCTTGCGAGATTTGGCCTAATTGAACCTCCAAATTTCGAATAGAAGTGTTGTGAGAGGCTAATTGATCATCGGAGTCGGCATTCTTCTCCATCATCTGTTTAAACATATTCTCAATTCTACCCATCTCATTGTTAGAAGAGCTCAGACCTTGATAAAGATAGGGAGGTGGATTGCTCGGTTGTTGGAACATCGGGGGCCTTTGAAAAGCCGACCCCCGGTTGTTGTTGTTGTTCCGCCTTCCTAGGTTATTACCTCCCAATTGCTTTGATTGTTGCCACCCCAATTCCTTTTGTTACCTTGATTATTCCAATTGCGTTGATTATTTTTACCACTACTCCAATTGCCTTGGTGGCCTTGGTTGTTCCAATTGCCTTGATTTCCTTGTGCCTCCATTGTTGTTGATTTTGTCCTTGAGCATTGTTTCTTTGGCTTTGATAATTGTTGACATATTGAACTTCTTCTTCTTGCTCATTGATCAAATCACCTTGATCATAACCACTATCATCTTGCATGAATTATTCCGGACGGCTTTGCATTTTTTGACCTTGTTGTCGTCTCTTGTTCATCATCATATTTACACCTTCCATTGCATTCACTTGTTTCGGCCCTTGAACTTGTTGAATTTGAGCTTTGGCCAATTGGTTCATTGTAGTTGTCAACTCGGCAATAGCTTGACCATGATCATGTAGCTCCTTGTGTAGGTGAATGACATTTGGGTCACCTTGAGGAACATTGGCTCGACTTTGCCATGCCGATGAGTTATCCGCCATCTCATCAAGAATTTCACAAGCTTCGACATAAGGCGTGTTCATAAAGTTCCCACCGGCGAGTTGATTTACCACACATTGATTCGTTGTGTTGACCCCCATGTAGAAGGTTTGTTGGATCATGTCTTCAGTCATATCATTGTTCAGGCGCTCTTTAACCATGGTACGATATCTTTCCCAAATCTCGTGTAATGGCTCATCTGGTTCTTGCTTGAACGCAAGAATCTCATCCCGAAGTGTCGCCATATGTCCCGGAGAGAAGAATTTGGAAATGAATTTCTCCACCAACTCATCCCATGTATGGATGGAATGATTGGGCAATCTCTCTAACCAATCCAATGCCTTTCCCCGTAGAGAAAAGGGAAATAGCCTCAACCGCAGCGCATCCTCGGAGACATTTGTTTGCTTGCTCTCCCAACAAGTATCGACGAACCCCTTGAGATAGTTGTAAGCATTTTGACTCGGAGCCCCGGTGAAGAATCCCCGTTGCTCAAGTAGTGTAAGCATCACATTGGTGATTTGGAAGTTACCCGACCTAATACGGGGCAAGACTATAACACTTGCATAACCCTCGTTCGGTAACTGTCGGTGAGCTGCTTCTCTTGGTGGAGGCCGGGGAGGGACGGGAACATTATCTTGAGGCTGGCGACCTTGTTTATTTGCTTGAGGTTCAAGAGGAACCTCATCAACTTGGTCATCATCCACGTCCTCCCCCATTGGCAAATTACCAATGGGCTCGTTGTTGAGAGCCATTATCGTACCTAAAAGCAATTCAAAAACAAAGTTAGTGACTCGGAAGGAAAAGAAGACAAAGTACACAAAAACCTAGATATATAGCTAAATCAGTTTAACTCCCCAGCAACGGCGCCAAAAAAATTGATCTCGCCCAAAATCACACCATAATTATAGGCAGTGAGGCGCTCGATGCAATAATAAAAATCCAACGCAAGTCGGGGTCGAATCCGCAGGGAGTTAGAATTGGGATTAGGTATATATTTAGTGTAATTGTATGATGTGCCTCAAATTGCACTTCCACATTCTTGTTTGTTGTTTCTATTTCTAATTTAAGCTATTTATTGCAATTATAAACTAGGAGACAATATTTTTGGTTTTGGTTGTTCTTTTTCAGGATATAGGGTCGTGACTTCCACCTAGGTGGTTACCTAACGGGTTGTAAACTCTAGGGCAAGTTTGTTTAGTCAGGGTTGTAATATAGCAATCACACGCAATTACCCATTCTATACCTCTCGGTAGTTTGAGTGATTTTGCCCAATTTGGCTTTCAATGGGTATTGCACAAAACAAGTGATATATGCTCAAGTCGGGTCTTACTATCTCTAGATTTGACCCTTTAATTTGGGCTATCAATTTCTTGAGTTCACCCCAATTTCTTGTTAGCCAAGTTTTCCTAGACTTAGTCTCTCTTCTCAAGTAGAGATTAAGTCAATAAGCCATGAATCAATGTTTGCAACCATTTATTCTTGAATTCAAGCACGAGCAATGCTAAATATCACTAACCCAATCACAAACAAGCCCTAAATCAAACACCCATTAAGTACCCACACTAGGGTTGGGTCACAACCCTAGCTAGAAATTTAGCTACTCATGAAAAATGAAGAAACTAAAGAAGAAATTAAGATAGAATGCATAATAATTGATTATGGAAAGAAAATATAATGGAAGTTAATCTAGCACAAAATTACTCAAAACAGTAAAGAAAACGGCTCAGGTGCTCTTCCAAAACTAAACTTAACCTAAAAATGACAAAAAGTTCTATTTATACTAAGCTGAAAATATCTGACAAAAATGCCCCTATGGAGGTTGTGCGGACTGCACATTTCTGAGTGCGGCCGCACTCTTGCTTCTATGACCGCACATTTATAGTGCGGTCCGCCCTCCTTGAACTTGAGCTCTGGCTTTTGCGGGGCTTCTATGGACCGTACAATTCTGAGTGCGGCCGCGCTCTTGATTATGCGGCCGCACAAAAATGGTGCAGTCCGCATTTCTTCTTGATTCTAAAATCCGTTCTCTCTGATTCTTGTCTTCTACGGACCGCATAATTTTGAGTGCGACCGCATTTGACCTTTTGCGGCCGCACAATTTGAGTGCGGTCCGCATGCCTTCAGCCTTCCTAAAAACCTAGCTCTCTGAATCTCCTTGTCTGCGGCTGCACAATTATTGTGCGGTCCGCACTGTAGGCCTTTCTGCCTTGTTTTGGTTCTTGTTCACTTTTGACTCCTTTATGAGTTGATGTTGACTTCTTTGGTTCGTTTTCCAATATTCTTGTCCAAAAGCTCATTTCATTAGTTCTCGGAAATACCTTTAAGCATTTTTGAGCTAAAACGCAAGTAAAAGAGAGCAAATAAGCAGTCAAAAACCCTACTTATCAATACACACGTTCAACAATAATAGAATCTCCCACGGGTGTAGACACATAGACGGGAGAACTCAAAGAATCGCGGGATACACCCAAATATGGAGTAAAATAAGATTACACATATGAATAAGTGGAGTCTGGATCAAATAAGACTGTTGTATCTCTATGACAGACCGGAACAATACCTGTGATGATAGAGTAGGACGCAACTGTCTCCGTCCTAGCAGAAAGAGCATAATATTTGGCCTGGACTCCCCCTTTAGGGCGACCCCTACCTGCCCGACCTCTACCTCTAGCTGGTTATGCAGGTGGAGTGGCAACTGGCGCGATAACCATGGACTGAGAAGCCTGAGGTCCCGGTGGAATACGCGGAGCCTGAGTAGTCTGTGGAGGTGCATCCCTCCTGAGTCTAGGGCAATCCCTCACCATATGATGAGTGTCACCACACTCAAAACAAGCTCTCGAAGGACATGGCTGTTGTGGCTGGCTCGGGCTTGATCGGCTGGACTGACCGCTGAAAGCACCCCGTGCAGGAGGTGCACTGGACAATGGCGGTGCATAATAGGGATCCTGAGGCCTAGGAGTGGCTAGAATACCGCTGGAAGCTGGAAGTGCTGAATGAACAAGGCGACTCACATAGCCCCTACTATGACGAGCTACAACTGGGGCACGGGTACCACTATACGTGCCAGAATCCTGAGACCTCTTGGCCTCCCTCTCCCCTCTCTCTCTCTCTCGAGTCAACATACCCTCCAATCTCTTAGCGATCCCCACTACTTGCTGGTATGCGATGTCCATCTCCAACTCTCCGGCCATGCTAATTCTGATACTGGGGTTGAGCCCCTCGATAAATCGACGGACTCGCTCTCTAACAGTAGCAACCACGGTTGGTGCATGCCTAGCCAAATCAAATGAATCGGACCGCATACTCTGACACGATCATAGAACCCTGACGCAACTGCTCAAACTCTACACGCCATGCATCTCTGAGACTCTTGGGAACATACTCCCTCAAGAACATATCTGAGAACTAAGTCCAAGTGAGTGAAGCTACCTCGGCCGGACTACCCAACTCATATGCTCGCCACTATTGATAAGTCGCTCCCTTAAGTTGGAACGTAGTGAAAGCAACCCCACTAGATTCCACAATACCCGTAGTATGGAGGATACGGTGGCACTCCTCAAGAAAACCCTAGGTATCCTCTGACGCCAAGCCACTAAAAGTAGGAGGGTGGTACTTCTTGTACCTCTCGAGCTTGAGTTGCTCCCCCTCATAAACTGCAGCCCTAACCTCGGGCTGAACTGGGGCTACCGGCTGTACTGGTATGACCTTTGGAACCTGGTCAACCTGAACCAGCTGCTCTAGGGTACGAGAGGCGGGAGTCTGTGCTCCTCCCTAGGTCTGAGATGTGGCAGAAGCAAGTGATATCAACCCCGCCTGAGCTAAAGTACCTAACATGCTCAGAAACTAGGCGAGAGTCTCCTGGAGAGTTGGTGCAGTAACAGGCATCTCAGGTGCCTGCGCTCTAACTGGAGCTACTAGTGGCTCCTCTGCAGCAGCTCGTGCGGGTGCTCTGGCTGCACAACGTAGACGTCCTCGGCCTCTACCCCGACCCCGGCCTCTTGCGGCTCTAGTAAAGGGCGCGGGTGTCTGGTCATCTAATCCAGCTGTACGGGTCCTCACCATCTGTGTGAGAATAGAAAGACAGAAATTTAGAATCCCGAAGTCAATAATTTCACACGACAAGAAATCAAAGAAGCGAAGCTTTTCTTAACAGTTTCATAGCCTCCGGAAGATAAGTACAAACGTCTCCGTACCGATCCACGAGACTCTACTAAACCTGCTTGTGACTCATAACACCTATGAACCTAGAACTCTGATATCAACTTGTCACGGCCCAAATTTCCCTCTGTTGGATGTCGTGACGGCACCAAGTCTCTAAGACTAGGTAAGCCTAACAAACATGCGGAATAACTGAAATAATAACTTAAAAACTCAAACGGCAACAACTATATAAATGAAAACTGCATCTCAACATGAACAACTCCCAAAACCTGGTGAAATATAAGTCACAAGCGATAAATACAGTACTGAACAGTCCTATACATCACTATCTACAAAGATGTAAAGAAACAAGAAAAGGACGGGATAGAACGGGACTCCGAGGCATGCAGACGGGGGCAGGTGTACCTTGAAGTCTCCAAGCAGCAAAGCAACACTCTAATACCGAGGCTGATAGGATGTACCTGGATCTACACAAAATATGTGCAGAAGCGTAGTATGAGTACACCACAATGGTACCCAGTAAGTGCCAAGCCTAACCTCGGTAGAGTAGTGACGAGGTCAGGTCAAGGCCCTACTGGAAATAATAAGAAATAAGGCAACAGATATAATTATATAATAAAGTGACAGGGAAGTGAAACAATTAAGAATTTATGGAAGGTAACAACACGGAATCAAAGGAAGCAGATACAACACAAAAAGGAAACAAGAATCTTACATGTCAAGGAAACAACAACCAAACAGTGCAGCAAATAAAGAAGATCAACAGGGGCACTCTCGAGGTACCGCCTCGTAGTCCCAAATCATAAAATAGCTCACAGTCTTTCCTTATATCACCGCGGGAGCCTTTATATTTTGTTTAGAAAATCATTTTCCCGAAATAGCCTCCCACGTTTTAGCCCACCTTATCACACCGCATAACTTCTAGTAGTTCCCCTACTAGCCATGCGTATCAAGCCCATCTTATCTCACCGCATGCGTTTCAACACCCAGACCTTATACCATCGCATGCGTATCAATGATCACAACGGCACGCAGAAACCTCGTGCAAGCAATAACAACTGCATGGCAGAAACCTCGTGCAATAATAACAATAACACGTCAAAAACCTCGTGCAAACAACCAAAACAATCACCTCAACAATAACACGAAAACGAAACATAATATCTAAATAACATGAAGTTTCACAACTTACACCTTGCCTCAACAGAAACCGCGACCTTGCAACTCAACACCAAACTCAACAACAAGATATTTCAAGGATAGCCATTTCAAGTAAAGAACTCCACAGTTAAGTAATGAATACGGAATCAAGAAAGAAAGTAATTCAACTAAGCATGTAATACAAGTTGTAAATAGGAGGTAAGACAAGTAGACATGTGAAATTAGGCTAAACATGATGAGTATAACATGCTAAAGTAACTCAATTAAGGCATGAAAAGGATACTACATAGCTAAAACTGAAATTTCAATATTTAGCCCGTGTACACACTCGTCACCTTACGTACACGGCCTTCACGTATCACAAATTATCACAACAACACCAATTCTTAAGGGAAATTTTCCTCACACAAGGTTAGACAAGTCACTTGCCTCAAACCACGCTCAATCAATCAATTAGAAGGCCTTTTCCTCGATTTTCCAACTCCAAACGGCTCGAATCTAGCCAAAACAATTTCATACTATAAATATAACTATAGGGAACTAATTTAAATAATAAAATAATGATTTTAGCAAAGAATTGGAAAATCGCCCCAAAAAGTCAACCCGGGCCCGCGTCTTGGAACCCGTCCAAAATTACAAAACCGAACACCCGTTCGACATCGAGTCTAACCATACAAAAATTGCACAAATTCGATACCAAAATCTAGCTCAAATCCCCAAAATTTGGCCTAAAAAGTTCCTCCAATTTTCCCCAATTTCAACCCAAATCCCTAATTAAATGATAAGATCAATGATAAATTAAGGAAATTTAATCAAAAACGAGTTAAGAACTCTTACTCCAACGATCTCTCTGAAAATTCCTCAAAAATTCGCCTTAAACCGAGCTCTCTAAGTCCAAATTGTGAAATATGAAGAAAACCCTCGATTTGGAATTTAAATCTGCTGCCCAGTTAATTCCTTCTTCGTGAACGCGGACAATTCCTCGCGTTTGCGAAGCACAAAGATGCTACTTCCTAGATTTTCTCTTATGTGAACGCACGGATCCACTCGCGAACGCGGATAAATGAATACCTAGACCTACGCAATCGCATAATCACCCATGCGATCGTGAAGCACAACTGCGTCTGAACCTGCTGCGCCCAATTCCTCTACACGAACACGACCTTCACCATGCGTTCGCGATTCACTAGAACTAACCTTCCACGTGATCACATTGAAGGAAACCAAGACCTGAGAAAACCAACAACTTCAGCTATTCTTCAATTATCTGAATACGTCGAACATGGTCCGAATTGCACCCGAGTTTCCCGGGACCTCGACCAAACATACCAACAAGTCCTAATACATCATACAAATACGCTTGAAGCATCAAATCACATCAAATAATACTAGAATCATGGATCGCACATCGATTCAAGCCTAAGAACTTATGAATTTCCGAATTCCGAAACCAACGCCGATTCATACCAATACAATTCCGATTAACCTCAAATTTTGCACACGAGTCATAAATGACATTACGGACATATTCCAACTTCCAGAATCGAAATCCGACCCCAATATCAAAAAGTCCACTTCCGGTCAAACTTTCCAAAATCTTCCAACTTTCCAACTTTCGCCAATTTACGCTGAAATGGCCTACGAACCTCCAAATCAACACCCGGACATGCTCCTAAGACCAAAATCACCATAAAGAGCTATTGGAACCATCGAAACTCCATTCCGGAGTCGTCTTCATACAAGTCAACCTATGGTCAACTCCTACAACTTAAATTTCTAACTTAGGGATTATGTGTCCTATTTCACTCCGAAACTCACCCGAAAACAAAACCAACCATCCCGACAAGTGATGTAATCACAGTATAACACAGGGAAGGCAATAAATAGGGGATCGAGGCTAATACACTCAAAATGATTGGCTGATTCGTTACAAGAATACAATACTTAACGTTGAAATCCAGATAAGATAGTAGAAATCTTGACTCCGAGAGCAGAGCTTCTGGAGGCAGTAATGACAATGTAAATAAGCAAGAACGTAAAATGTTTTTAAGCTTTGAATATAGTATATTGTATGCTTGTCAGAAAATTCGTCCTTTACAATGGTTGTATAGCTTACTATTTATAGTTATACCTAGGGAACAAGGTCCTAGGATCAAGCCCCTCTTCAATGACAATTATGATGGCCATTGAAGAATATGTAATGGTAGGCAATGAGTGACATATTCTCTGTAACAAACCATATACTTAATATTGTAGAATATTCTCCATTAAATGCTACCGGGTGACAAGCATTTATTTCGCCTTTATGAATACCATTCTTTCCGATAACAAATGAGATCGTTGCCTTCAGACCCGATTGTCATCGATCTTCGGCTCCATGTGCCGATTTCTCATGCGATCATTTATGTAACGATCCGAACGGTCATTTTGAGAATTGAAGTCTCGTTCTGGAGCATAAGTCTTGAGCAGCTTCGTATTGTGTGTTATGACTTGCAGGTGTGGTGAAGTTCAGCTTTCAGATGATTCGAGGTCAATTTGGAAGAAGGATTCTTGTTTTAGAAACTTAAGCGGTAAGAGTTGACCGAAATTTGACTTTTGTGTAGACGACTATGAAATGGAATTTTGATGATTCCAATAGCTTTATATGGTGATTTTGGACTTAGGTGTGCGTCCAGATTTTGATTTGGAGGTCCGTAGAGTAATTTGAAGCATTTCGGTGAAAGTTGGAAAAGTTGAAGTTTTGGAAGGTTGAGAGGTTTTACCAAGAGTTGATTTTGGTGATATCAGGGTCGAAATACAATTCCTAGAGTTGGATTAGATCAGTTATGTCATTTGGAACTTTCATGCAAAAATTGGCGTCATTCCGGGTTGATTTGATATGTTTCGGCACGAGTTTTGGAAGTTGGAAGATTTGAAAATTCAAGAGTTGGATTTATAGTGAGATTCATAGTTTTGATGTTGTTTGATGTGTTTTGAGTCCTCGAGCATATCCGGGTTATGTTTTAGGACTTGTTGGTACATTCGGACGGAGTTCCGAGTGGCTCGGGTGTGTTTCGGGGTGAGTTTTGAGCTAGTCCGGGCATTTCGGCACTCTAATGTTGTTGTGGAACTTTTGGAAGTGCAAGAGGCAAATTTTGGAGTGTTGGGGCAGAAGAAAAAGTGCTGAGGCAGAAGAAAAAGTGCTGAGGCAGAGGAAAAAATGCGGACCACCGAGGAAAATTGCGGACCTCGCACAATTCTTCTCGCGGCCGCACTTCAGGGATTCGGCATGATCGATGGTCCGACTTTGAAAGCTTATATCTTTTAATCTATATGGAATTTAGAGATAATCCAAAAATGAAAGTTGTAGCCCTTTGTGTCTAGTTTCCAAAAAAGTAAGGAATCATCATTTGGACATTCGTCCAAAAAGTTATAGCCAATTTACTAAAGCCTGATAGTGCAGATTTTGCTGAAGTGCAGCCGCTCAATTTGGATCACGGCCGCAGAACCTGGGATGTGCGAACGCACCAAAAAAAAATGTGTGGTCAGCACTTTGGAGGTCAGATGTGGTATTATAAAAACGAGGGTTCATCTCATTTTTTATTTTTGGACCTAGAGAGCTTGGTTTGTGACGATTTTTCGTGGGTTTTTCAGAAAATCATCGGGGTAAGTGTTTCTAACTCGGTTTTGGCTGTATTACACGAATCCATTATTATTTTCATCATTTAATTATTTATTTGAGTGGGAAATTTGGGGAAAAATTATAAAAACTTCTTATACTAAATTTTGGGGATTTGAAAGGCGATTTGAGGTCGGATTTGAGTAATTCTTGTATGGTTGGACTCGTTCTTGAATAGGTGTTCGGATTTATGCAATTTTGGCCGGATTCTGAGGTGCGGGGGGTTGACTTTTGGGTTGACTTTTTTAGTTTTAATTAATAATCGAAGCTTTATTATCTAGAATAGTTTCTTATGTGTTTTATTTATGCTTTGAAGTTATTTTGGCTAGATTTGAACCGCCCGGAGGTGATTTCACTCGAGAAGTTCATTTTAGAGGAACGGTCTATCTTCTTTGAGGTAAGCATCTTGCCTGACTTCATGTGGGGGAACTACCCCTTTGGATTTGAGTCTTCTATGCTAATTGTGTCGTGTAAAGTCCATGTACGCGAGGTGACGAGAACATGCTCGGGCTTATTTGTGGGAAGTTGACCTTTTAGGACTTTTAGATCTTTATGTACACTAGATATGGAGTTTTTTTTTCTATGATTGAGTTCTCATTTACTAGTTTTCACCTCTACACGCTTTAATTGGAATTAATTGCTTCATGATCCACTCTTATTGCCTATTTGGCTCTTATATGACTTAACGGAAGTTGTTACCTCTTCTATTGCCATGCTATCCCTCCTTAATCGTTCCTCCTTCGTTGAAAGTATAATTATCTCTTTTTGTAATTGTTCATCCTTAATTGAGGTTATGATTATCTTTTCGCTGTTTATCCTTAATTGAATTTGTTGCATCTCTTTCGTAATTGCGCAACCTTAAAAGAAGTTTAGATATCCTATATCTTAGTTGATTTATCCTTATTTGGAATTATTGACTTGTGTTATCTCCCTTGTTGTTGAACTGTACTTTGTGGGATCGTTGTTACGTATTATTTTCTCCCTTGTTGAGCTATTTCCTGTTATGACTAGTATTTTTATTTTGGTAATCCTTGTGAACTAGTTCTACCGTTTCTTTATGATCGAAAGCTCTTGAATTGATTTACTTACCATACTCTTGTTTTATTATCATTGTGGCTGTGGTACTCAGTGGTGTGGTGCACGAGGTTTCTACCGTGCGGTTAGGGTTGTGTTGCACGAGGTTTCTACCGTGCTATTGTTACTGTTGATTATGCACATGCGGTGTGACAAGGCGGGCTATATCTGTGTGTTTGCGCATGTGGCGAGACAAGGTGGGAATATTATTATTCATGTGTGGCGAGACTAGGCGAGCATTTAATTTATTATTGCACACATGGTGAGACAAGGTGAGCAATGTCATGGATTAGTTTGTGATGACTTGTGATGGCCTGGGGGCATTCTTGTTGTTGATATTTGTGTAGTGGCGCACTTACCTGTGTGAGTTTTATCTTGTGGAAATTGTGGGAATTTTTTTTTATGTGATGTCCATTTTCTCTATACTTACTAGCTGGCATGAACTATGTTAGGACACTTGCACAAGCATACACGTAGTTAATCACTCCTAGCGGTTAAGAGGATGGAATTTGATATTGTTGAGTATTGATGCACACCCTTGTTTACTTGCCTTCTATGTGAGAATGGCTCTATTGGCATGTGAGTCGCTAGTGTGGTTATAAGTTTGTAATGAGGGCACAGGAGGCCAAGTGTTTAGGGTTCCGAAATTGGGATCGATGAATTGGAGTTTGAGTTTTTTTATCTTTCTATTCTCTCACAGATGGTGAGGACACGAGCTGCAGTTATTGATGACGCTGCTCTCGGAGCAGGTGTCGCTAGAGGCAGAGTCCGACGAGAAGCAGGTGCCGCAGCTAGAGCACCTACAAGAGCAGCAGATGAGGAACTGCTAGTAGCTCCAGTTGGGGGTCAAGTACCGGAGGCACCTGCTGTTACAGTTGGACTACAGGAGACTTTAGCACAGTTCCTAAGCATGTTTGGTACATTGGCTCAGGCGAGATTGATTCCGATTGCACCAGCTACTTCACAGATCGGGGGAGGGACACAGACTCCCGCCGCCCACACTCCAGAGCAACGAGTTCACGTTGGTTAGGTTCCAAGTGTCATGGCAGCACAACATGTGGTTCTAGCTCAACCCGTGTTCAGGGCAGCAGCATCTGAGGAAGAGCAGCTTAGACTTGCAAGGTTCAAGAAATATGACCCTCTTACTTTCAGTGGTTTGGCTTCAGAGGGTGCCCAAGGTTTTCTAGAGGAGTGGCATCGCATTCTCCGCACTATGGGTATAATTGAGATGAGTGGGGTTGCTTTTACTATGTTCCAGCTTAAAGGAGCGGCTTATCAGTGGTGGCGAGTTGGGTAGCCCAGACGATGCAGCTTCACTTACATGGGTTCAGTTTTCAGAGATGTTCCTAAGAGAGTTTGTACCTCAGTCCCTTCGGATGTGTAGCGCACGGAGTTTGAGCAGCTGCGCCAGGGCACTATGTCCGTGTCAGAGTATGCCGTTAGATTTAGTGATTTGGCCAGACATGCACCTGCTTTGGTCGCTACAGTTAGGGAGCGAGTCCGTAGGTTCATTGAGGGGTCCATGCATGATATTCGGTTCAGCATGGTTCGGGAGTTGAAGTCGGATGTTTCATTTCAGCAAGTGGTAGGGACCGCCCGCCGATTGGAGGGCATGTAAGACCAGGAGAGAGGGGACAGGCGGGGCCAGGAGAGAGAGGGCAGGCGAGGTCAAGAGAGAGAGGACAGGGAGGCGAGGAGGCATCGTAGACCGGAGAAATCTACTGGTCCTTATTTTGGAGGCAGGGTGCGGCATGGTAGAGGTTTTGTGGGTCAGCCAGTTCAGTTTGCACTTCAGGCTTCGCACGGTGTATCAGGTACTCATGGGTCTCAGAGTACCCGTACCGCACAGTTTCCACACCCACATCAGCAAAGAGGTTGCTTTGAGTGTGAAGATACCAACCACATGGTGAGAGATTGTCCAGACTTCGGGCAGATGTGTCACAGCGGGGTCTTCGGGCGAGTAAAGGGCACCCAAGGGGGGGAGGCCCGACCCGTTGATGTGTTTCATACAGTAGGTTTGAGGCCACTGTGCCAGATGATGTCATACAGGTATGCTTTTGATTCGTTCTAAAGGAGCACCACCCGTATTTTGTTTCGGTTCTGCTTATCGAGGTGGGTCCTCCTATTTTGCTTCACATATGGGTGAGTTTCGTGATTTAGTATTCTGCTTATGTGTTTGCCCAGTTGGGAGATCCTATGAGTGGTAGCCCGTGTCTATCGTTTGTTTTTATTCATTATTGAGAGTTATGAGACTAGTAGTGAATTACTATTGTCCATTACGGTAGGTTTTGATGTGGTTCCTGAGTAATTTGGTTATGATCTGTAATTTAGATGCTACACCGGTGTGGGAGCAGTACTTGTTGTAATTTTATTGACAAAATTGAACTAGCGGGAGGTTTCGGTTGGTTTGATGAGTATCATACTTGTGATTCAAAGTTGAGGGTGGGGCCCTAGCAATTTCATGTGATTTGATGTGTTTGAACCGGGCAGTGTGCCGCGGTGGAAGTTATATCAGGATGAGATCCTTGTGAATTGTTCATATACTTTTATTTTTCCTTGTAAATTGATTCGTAGAATAGTACTGATAGAGAGTTGTGCTTGTCGGGCTTGTTTGATAATTCTTTTATGTGTTTCTCCTTACATATTCAATCATTTTCGTTCTGTGCTTCCTGAGTTTTAGCTTGCGGGTGTGTGCCCGGTGGTGTTAGTTGTGACTTGTTGATTCGGGTGAATAGTTATGAGCTATTCATGTTTCGTTCATCGCTGTCAGTGTTGTGGAGGTTTGAAACAGGGTTCTAGCGGATATGAGGTTGGTAGCCAGTGCTGGTTTTGATTACGGGCAACTATTGTGATCAGAAATGTTATTATAGGCCTATGTGTGGTGTGTCACGTTGTGTGGTCGTACCTTTTGGGTGTAGGCGTAAGTTGTTGCATCTGGTTGAGACTGATACCGGGTGTGGATTAAGAATTGGATCTTTTGGAGATGAACGAAAGGTGAGAATTTTGACTTTTAAGGCCTATTGCTATTGGTGGAAGGGGTAAATTACTGTTGAGATGGTGTTGTCAGGCTTATGTAGATTGGGGTGACGAGGGGTCACCCGCGGGTGTATGTTGGATGAATGCATTCAGTAATTAGATGACTTCGTGACGATTCTTGGCACGTTCGAGGACGAACGTTTGTTTAAGATGGGGAGGATGTAATAACCCGGCCGGTCGTTTTGAGAATTGAAGTCCCGTTTGGAGGCATAAGGTCTTGAGCAGCTTTGTATTGTGTGTTATGACTTGCATGTGTGGCCGAGTTCAGTTTTCGGATGATTCGGGATCAATTTGGAAGAAAGATTCTTGTTTTAGAAACTTAAGCGGTAAGAGTTGACCGAAATTTGACTCTTGTGTAGACGACTCCGAAATGGCATTTTGATGTTTCCAATAGCTTGATATGGTGATTTTGGACTTAGGCGTGCGTCCGGATTTGGATTTGAAGGTCCGTAGAGTAATTTGAAGCATTTCGGCGAAAGTTGGAAAAGTTGAAGTTTTGGAAGGTTGAGAGGTTTGACCAAGAGCTGAGTTTAGTGATATCGGGGTCAAAATGTGATCCCGAGAGTTAGATTAGGTCCGTTATGTCATTTGGAACTTGCATACAAAAATTTGGCGTCATTCCGGGTTGATTTGAGATATTTCAGCACGTGTTTTGGAAGTTGGAGGATTTGAATATTCATGAGTTCGATTTGTGATGCGATTCATAGTTTCGACGTTGTTTGATGTGGTTTGAGTCCTCGAGCAGGTCCGCGTTATGTTTTAGGACTTGTTGGTACATTCGGACAGAGTTCCGAGTGGCTGGGCTGTGTTTCGGGGTGAGTTTTGAGCGAGTCCGAGCATTTCGGCACTCTAATGTTGTTCTGGAACTTTTGGAAGTGCGGGAGGCACATTTTGGAATGCTGGGGCAGAAGAAAAGTGCTGAGGTAGAAGAAAAAGTGCTGAGGCAGAAGAAAAAGTGCTGAGGCAGAAGAAAAAGTGCGGACCGCAGAGGAAAAGTGCGGATCGCACAATTCTTCTCGCGGTCGCACTTCAAGGATTCGGCAGGATCGAGTGTCTGACTTCGGAAGCTTATATCTTTCAATCTATAAGGAATTTGGAGATGATCAAAAACTAAAGTTGTAGCCTTTTGTGTCTAGTTTCTAGATAAGCAAAGAAATCATCATTTGGACATTTGTACAGAAAGTTATGGCCAATTTACTAAAGCCTGATAGTGCAGATTTTGCTGAAGTGCGGCCGCTCAATTTGGATCGCGGCCGCAGAACCTGGGATGTGCGACCGTACCAAAAAAATGTGCGGTAAACACTTTGGAGGTCAGATGTGGTACTATATGAACGAGGGTTCATCTCATTTTTCATTTTTGGACCTAGAGAGCTTAGTTTGTGATGATTTTTCGTGGGTTTTTCATGAAATCATTGGGGTCAATGATTCTAACTTAGTTTTGGCTATATTACACGAATCCATTGTTATTTTCATCATTTAATTAGTGATTTGAGTGGGAAATTTAGGGAAAATTGTAAAAACTTCTTAGACTAAATTTTGGGAATTTGAAAGGCGATTTGAGGTCGGATTTGAGTAATTCTTGTATGGTTGGACTCGTTATCGGATGGGTGTTCGGATTTTTGTAATATTGGTCGGGATCCGAGGTGCGAACACGGGGGTTGACTTTTTTAGTTTTAATTAATAATCTAAGCTTTATTATCCGAAATAGTTTCTTATGAGTTGTATTTATGCTTTGAAGTTATTTTGGCTAGATTTGAACCGTCCGGAGGTTATTTCACTCGAGAAGTTCATTTTAGAGGAACGGTCTATCTTCTTTGAGGTATGTATCTTGCCTAACTTCGTGTAGAGGAACTACCCCTTGGGATTTGAGTCTTCTATGGTAATTGTGTCATGTAAAGTTCGTGTACGCGAGGTGACGAGTACGTGCTCGGGCTTATTTGTGGGAAGTTGACCTTTTAGGACTCTTAGATCTTTGTTTTCACTAGATTTGAAGTTGTTTTGCTATGATTGAGTTCTCATTTACTAGTTTTCACCTCTACATGCTTTAATTGGAACTAATTGCTTCATGATCCACTCTTATTGCCTATTTGGCTCTTTATGACTTAATTGAAGTTGTTACCTCTTCTATTGCCATGCTATCCCTCCCTAATTGTTCCTCCTTAGTTGAAAGTATAATTATCTCTTATGTAATTGTTCATCCTTAATTGAGGTTATGATTATCTTTCCGCTGCTTATCCATAATTAAAGTTATTGTATCTCTTTCGTAATTGTGCAACCTTAAAAGAAGTTTAGATATCCTATATCTTAGTTGATTTATCCTTATTTGGAATTATTGACTCGTGTTATCTCCCTTGTTGTTGAACTGTACTTTTTGGGATCATTGTTACGTATTATTTTCTCCCTTGTTGAGCTATTCCTATTATGACTAGTATTCTTTATTGTGGTTATTCCTTGTCAACAAGTTCTACCGTTTCTTTGTGATCGAAAGCTCTTAAATTTATTTACTTGTCGTACTCTTGTGTTATTGTCATTGTGGTTGTGGTACTCAGTGTTGTGGCGCACGAGGTTTCTACCGTGCAGTTGGGGTTGTGTTGCACGAGGTTTCTGCCGTGCTATTGTTATCGTCGATTATGCACATGCGGCGTGACAAGGCGGGCTATATCTGTGTGTTTGCGCATGTGGAGAGACAAGGTGGGAATATTATTATGCATGTGTGGCAAGACAAGGCGGGCATTTACTTCATTATTGCACACGTGGCGAGACAAGGCGGGCTATGTCAGGGATTGATTTGTGATGACTTATGATGGCCTAGGGGCATTCTTGTTGTTGATATTTGTGTAGTGGCGCACTTACCTGTGTGACTTTTATCTTATGGAAATTTGGGGGAAAATATTTTTACGTGCTATCCATTTTCTCTATACTTACTAGCTGTCATAAACTATGTTAGGACACTTGCACAAGCATACACGTAGTTAATCACTCCTATCGGTTAAGAGGATGGAACTTGATATTGTTGAGAGTTGATGCACACCCTCGTTTACTTGCCTTCTATGTGAGAATGGCTATATTGGCATGTGAGTCGCCAGTGTGGTTATAAGTGTGAGCACATGATTTTTGCCCGACCCAAAATACTCCTACAGAATCCCAATAGATTTTTGTAGGTCATTTTAATTTTTATAGAATTTTAGGAATATTTGTTCAAGTGTTAGCATTTTTAGTTGCATCTTTGCATGCATTAAAGCATAGAAAATACCCCGAAAATATCAAAATTCCATGCATTGCATATTAGGTCGTGTGTTCGTATTTTAGGATTAATTTGGTTAATTAATTGTTATTAAAACAAAAATCACAAAAAAATATCATTCATTTTACATTTTAGCCTTTAATGTTAAATTAGTAGTTTTCTCTTCTTTAATTTAGGATTAGCTAATTTTTGGAAATATTATAATTGGATAATTAGTTTAATTTTGCAAAATAGACTAATTTAGGATTTTTATTAATTAAAGAAAAGAAAAAAAAAAGAGAAAAGAAATTGAAAAAAGGTTTAATTTGGTCTTGAAATTGGGCCAAATCTGTACCCAAATCCGTCCCAACCCAGACCCAATAACCAAATATACCCGGTCCAATCCCCTTAACCACAAAACGATGCCGTTTTCTTGGGTTTTAATCCCAGCCGTTGATCGTTCCAGATCCAACGGCTGGGAACTGATCGCTCTTTTATATAAAAGTGTCTGAACCCCCTGAAACCCTAGAAACCCCCCCCCCTTTCACTTCCGTCTCCATCTCTCTAAACCAAACCCTAGCCGCCCCGATACCCCACGCCGGCTCCGCCTCGCTCCGCCGCCCAAAAATCGCCTCACGGCGGCGGAGCTTCCCCAAACAACCTCAAATTAACACCCCATAATCCTGAGCCCCTCCCAAACAAAATCCCACTATCAATTTCCCCAAAATCACCGCCCAATTCCGTCAATTTTAGATCTGGAATTCACACCCAAACCCTAAATCGACCAAACCACCTCCAGAATCACCCAAATCGATACCCTATACTCCTCAACCTCCCCTCGTCATCAAGCTATTACCCTATTCCCCAAAATCCCCACCAAATGCTCTCAAAATCGGATCTAAAAAAGAGAAAAGCATCGAGTTTCTTCTTTTCTTTCTCTGTCTGGTTCGTTAAGTTTCAAGGCTCGTGTTGGCTTGAAATTTTGCTAGTCGATTGTTCTTGGCAAGAACAACCGATTAGCGTTAATGTAACGACCCGACCGGTCGTTTTGAGCTCTAGCGCGTCGTTCAGAAGTCAGAGGCCATGAGCAGCTTTATTTCAGGTATTATGACTTGTACGCGCGGTCGGAATCGAATTTCGGGAAGTTCAGAGTTGATTTGGAAAGAGAATTCTCATTTCGGAAGCTTAAAGTTGAAAGAATTAACTAAGATTGGATTTTTGAGTAAACGACCTCGGAATTGGGATTTGAAGGTTCCAGCAGGTTCGTATGATGATTTCAGACTTGGGCGTATGTCCGGATCGGGTTTTGGAAGACCCAGGAATGTTTTGGCGCCTATTGTGGAAGTTAGCATTTTGGAAGAAATTTCATAAGTTTGTTTTGAAGTGCATTTCAGTGCTATCGATGTCCGTTTGGGATTCCGAGTCTGAGAGTAGCTCCGTATGGTGATTCTGGAGTTGGGAGCGCGATCGGAAGTGAATTCGGAGGTCCGTAGGTCGTTTTGGAGTCATTTGGCTAAAGATAGAAAATTGAAGGTGTTTGAGAAGTTTGACCGGAAGTGGACTTTTTGATATTGGGGTCGGAATCCGATTCCGAGAGTTGGAGTAGGTCCGTAATGTCGAATATGACTTGTCTGCAAAATTTGAAGTCAATCGGACATGATTTGACAGGTTTAAACATCGAAAGTAGAAGTTTGAAATTCTAAAGTTCATAAAACTTGGATTGGAGGTCGATTCATGATTTTAGCGTTGTTTGATGTGATTTGAGGCCTTGAGCAAGTCCGTAATGTATTTTGGGACTGGTTAATATGATTGGTTGGGGTCCTGGAGGCCTCGGGTGGATTCCGGGTGGTTAACGGATCGAAATTGGAATTTTGGAAAAGGCCTGAAGAGCTACTGCTTCTGTCATAACCGCATCTGCGGTTTTTGAACCGCAAATGTGGCACTGCAGATGCGGCACCTCAAACGCAGATGCGGCCAAGGGTGTCAAGCCAGGAACCGCAGATGCGGCTCCCAAGCCGCAGATGCGCCTCCGCATATGCGCCTCCCAGACTGCAGATGCGGTCCAGCCTTCCCTTCCCTTTTTCGCAGATGCGGAAATCGCTAGGCAATGAGGTTCATTTAATACGAGTCCAAGACCATTTTTATCACAAAAACACTTTTCCATTGGCGATTTTTGGAGCTTGGGAGAGAAGACTTCCACTTAGCATTGTGAGGTAAGTTTATTCCACCCATCCTTAGTTTAATACTTGTATATTAGGTAGATTAAACACTAGAAATTGGGTAAAATCAAGGGATTAGAGTAAGACCTAGGGTTTTGCTAAAAGCTAGATTTAACCACGAAAATTGTTATGGAATTAATTAGAAATCATATATTATTGATCCTTAGGTTGTAGAGAACAACTTCCTTCGAAAAATTTCGGAATCCGGGCACGTAGGCCCGGGGTCGGATTTTAGGAAACTCGTGTTAAGGGTTGGGAAATTTCTTAAATAGTTAGAATACGATCTTGTGAGTCTATATTGACTAGTTCCTCCTTCATTTAACTAGTTTGGGATCGTTCAGTTTCGAATTGAGGATTCGGGCTCGTTATTGGCATTGGAAGTATACTTCGGAGCGAGGTGAGTCTCCTTTCTAATCTTGTGAGAGGGAATTGTCCCTATAGGTGAACTAATTGATTATGTGCTCCTATTTGTGGGGGCTACGTATGCACGAGGTGACAAGAGTCCATGCGTAGCTACTATTATGTTATTGTCCGGGTAGTCTAGGACCCAGAAGCATGCTGTACTTGGAATACTTGTAATCTTATTGACAGTTTGAATTGTTTAAATCACGTTGAGCTAGTAAATGAATTGCTAAAAAGATTTACCTTCATCTTCTTGAATTTTTAAAAGGAAATTTTCTTTCCCCTGGATAAAGTGCTCCCTGGTGAGTTCTTAATTGACTGTTTGAATGTGTTTAGATATTGTGAAACAGGCCGAACGCCTCGGTAGATTAAATAGATGCATCTATGGTTCGCGTCATTCGACCCTCTGGCAGTGCACAATTTAAATATTATTGGATCGGGCCGTACGTCCTCGACATGAGTTGCGCATGCTTGTATTGCTTGCTGTGATAGTTGTTGATACTAATATCTGTTTTCCCCGACTTGAGAAAATTGTCAATTAATGGATTATGAATCCGGAGATTTTAAATAAAAAGGAACTTTCACCTGTTTAGTGACTCATTTGAATTTTACTGTTGTTCTTAATAGATCTGTGAGTCATCGCATTAATAATATTATTACTGGACCTTTAGTAAGTGTCGAAGTTGCCTTCTCGTCTCTACTTCTTCGAGATTAGGCGGGATACTCATTGAGTACACGTTGTTTTCGTACTCATACTACACTTCTGTGCATTTTTGTTGCACAGGTATACGTAACTCTAGTGGCCTACTGGGCGTAGCAACATGGTTGATACGGAGGCCTAGGTGAGCTGCAAATTCTCGAGGCGACCCGCAGCCAGCAGAGTCTCTTTCAGTTATCTGTATTTATTTCCTGTCCAATATTGTATTCCGGACGGATGTTGTATTATATTGTTTCTTAGAAATTGCTCATGCACTTGTGACACCGGGTTCTGGGATGGATTTTGAATACTTGTATTAATTGCTCATTATTTAATTTGAATTGAAGAAGTTATCCTTTTTACCTATGAAATTGGAAGAAAAAATCTTGGTTTTCAAAAATTGTTAAAATTGGAATCTAACTAAGTATTTTAGTTGGCTTGCCTGACAGCGGTGTCCGGCGCCATCACGGCCCTTAGTGGATTTTGGGTCGTGACAGTTAATTTCGGGTCATTTTGGAGGGATTCGAACCCATGCTTGATCCAATGCTATTGGAAGATTTTTCTTTTTTTTTTTTAGGTAATAACCCTCCTTTTTGTTCTTCTTTTCTTTAATTTCTGTGTGTCATCATATTTAGGTTTTAAACTTTTTTTGCTTTGCATGGTTTAATTGTCTGACTTTTTGTTAAAACTGTTGGAATTATCGCTTTGTTTCTTTATTTCTTTTCTTTATTTTATTGTTTCGGCTAGATTAATACCTAAGTTTCTTTTAAGAATGATTTTATGCATGCATGACTATTCTGTTTTTGCTTCCATTTTTGTTTAATTTTTCCTCTCCGGTATTCTGCAATTAGTTAGTTTTAGTCAGATTTCCAAATGTTAATTTAGTTGATTAATTTATTTTGATTTATAAACTGAGTAGTTTAATTTCTAGGATTTCTTTACAGTTTCTTTTTAATCCTGGTTTGATTGCTGTTTAGATGGTTAGTCGTTTAAATCCAGTTTTATTTAGGTTAATTAGATGAACACTCTTATATACTGATTAGGTCAATCTTAGGGCTTAAATTGCATTATTTCAACTCTGTTTGTCATTTGGATCTGGACTCTGACTCCTTTTGGCCTGGCCTTTGTTTGCCTTGATTTGTAAATTAGTAGACACTTCTAGGGGGTCAAATGAACAAAAGAAAACTTAAGGGGTTTGTCTGAAGGGTGGGTAAATATGAAATAGGATAAAGACCATGTTGGCAGGTTCTAGAATAGGGGCAACTGGCCACATTTGGTTAGCACAAATGCTGAAGCCAATGAGGGACAACCAGCTATCCAAGTTTGTTAAAAGATATCTTTGTGGCTGAAGGGAATAATTTCCTGATTCTTTTTCAGCACATGGCTTTTTTGGACGCCTATAAAATAGAGCCTTTCTTCACTCATTTGACTCAGAGAATTTCGAACCCTAAAAACACTCAAAAAAGGTTCAGCTACTATTCTATTAGTGGTTGAGTCTACTTTCCTTTGATTTTAGCACAAACTTAGAAAATTCTCCTGAAGTTTCTGGATTAAGTTGAAGCTGCTACTGCTGTTGGCTGTTATTGATCTCCATTTATCTTTCTTGCTGAAATCCTCACCTCATTCTGTTCTTTGCTGTATCCAGGTATTTTCATGAGATTTGAAATGACAAAGATGAAGCTGTAACCTGTTGGCTTTGAATAGAATTTCAGATTTTTCCTTTGTTGATATCTTCTATTTTAGCTTCGTAGTTTCTATCCATATTTGTTTGTGCTTGCTGAAATTGAAGCTCTATTCTATAACTTAGTCACAATATTTAGGTTTAAAGGATGGAATTAGTTAGTTGTTTACTATATGGTTTGACAGTCTATAGTGCATAGTGGTTGTATATTATTGGGACTTTGAACATGTTGAAAGTATATTGCACGCATGTATCCTCAGCTAAGTCAGTTTGACATTCAATGTCATTAACATGATTGCATGTTTAGGTATAGGATAATGCATGAACTAGTTTAGGATTTGATCTTTTGTTGATTGATGTTAGCAGCATGTTAAATGAATTAACTTATAATATTTGATTAATATTCTGCATTTTCAGTAGTTAGGTAGTTAATTTCTATGCACAAATAAAATCAGGACCAATTGAGGCCTGAACATCAAAGGTCTTTTGTTTAGAATAACTGGGCCTGGTGTTTGGCCCAAATATGGCAGCTGGGTCTGAACCAAGCTTCCTGTGACTGGCTTCCGTTATTCTTTCACTTTTTGGGCTCAATTTCGGCCCAAGTATCTTCAGCATTTTTCTTAAAATTTTCTTTTAACAATAAACTGGATTGTCACGTTGAAAGCTCATCTTTGAAAGTTGGGCCTGATACTAGCCCAATCGAATCTGCCTGGTTAAGACCAGGCCTGTTTTGCCTTTTTGTCCTCACTCTTGGGCTCCATTTCGAGCCCAATGCCTACCAGCAACATTTTCTCTTGAAGACTTCTGTAGGTAATAAATTGGGCCTATTGCTGGCCCAATTTTCTCAAATAATTAAGGGCCTAATTTCTCCTCTAATGCAAACTTATAATTAGTGGCCTTTTATAATTCTAAACTTAGTTTAAACATAAATATTCGTAGCTTGCTCACGTTTAATATACCATCGTGGTTGTGTACACATTCGCGTGACATAATTATGATCTTAAAAATAAAATCGGAGTATGCGTTCACGCAACTTCGACTAATCTTTCTTAATAATAATAAAGCGTTATTAATTGTGGACACGTACGCGTGACATGATTTTTGACGCGCCAAACAAATGGGTACACGTACGCGTGACCTGTTTTAAGATTATTTTCTAATTAAAAGAGGTGAATGCACATAGGTTCTAAAATAAGTAATTATATAATTTAATTGAGCCAAGTATGATTAAAGCGACCGTGCTAAAACCACGGAACCCGGGAATGCCTAACACCTTCTCCCAGTTTAATAGAATTCCTTACCCGGATTTCTATGTTTCGCGAACTGTATAACAGAGTCAAACTTCCTCGATTCAGGATTTTAAACCAGTGACTTGGGACACCATAAATTACCCCAAGTGGCGACTCTGAATTTGATAAATAATCTCGTTTCGATTGTCACTTAAATTGGAAAAACTCCCTTATACCCCCTTCCGGGTAGAAAAAGGAGGTGTGACAGCTCTGGCGACTCTGCTGGGGATCTTGAACCCAGAATCTCTTGTTCAGGGTTCAAGAATTTGAGCTTTTTAATATGATTTTATTTGGCTTCATTTATTGTTAATATTACTGTATTTTGTGAACCTAATGTGCTAATTGTTATTTATTTACCATTTCGATATTGCTTGAATTTTATTAACATGCCTTCTTACGCCACCCTTCTGAGTCTTCTAAAATATGGTGCACACGTACGCGTGGCCCACTTTCTGTTAGAAGTCATACCAATTAGAACGGGGCTTGGGTCAGCAACAAGGCCGGGTAGACTTTCGTGCTCCCGGTACGTTGCCCCCACCTCGGCTCGAGCTGCCCGCTCGGGTAAGCCAGGTCTAGAACACAACCCCAGGTGTAAACCTAGAACAACATAACCTCATGATGGATCCCTAGTAGGAACGTTTGTTTGCATCACGTGCATTTGACTTAGGGGACTCAACACAGGGGTTGGGTCCGTCTATGACAGGTGTACCCAAAATAACAGACCATCCTGATGCATCTTACGTGCTATGTGAACATTTATTTGTTTCGGCCTGCATGCTGACCGGCTAGGAAAATAAAATCAGGAGAAAAACCAAGAGTGATGCAGTAAGGAAATAAACCCGGTTCTGAAAACCGCGGTAGTTGAAAATGTCCCGGAACTCTGCCGAAATTTTTTCAAAAAAAGGGTTTGAAAAAAAAGAAGAAAAGAAAAAGAAAAAGAGTCATTTCAAAACGAGTCATTCATGTTTTTTCAATTATGTCAAAACTGACGGAACTACGCATGTCTGATTCTCATCGGATGTGAGATACGTAGGCAAACCTCATCGGTCCCGGCCCATAATTTTTTTTAAAAAAGAAAGAAAAAAGTAATCCAAAAAATAATTTTCCATCACTTGCTTCTTTAGAAAGTCTTTCTTTTAGACCCCAATTTTACAAAAAAGAAATACAAAAATATTTTCTTTTAATTTCTTCTCAAAAATCCAAAAATAGTTTCATTCTTCTTTCAAAAATTGAAAAGAAAATTCAAGATTCAAAAATATTTTAGAAGCATTTCTTTCATAAATTCAAGAAGTTTTTCTTTCGAAATTCCAAAAAAAAAACGGTCGAAATTCAAAAAATATTTTCTTTCTTCTTTAGAAGTCTTTCTTTTCAACTTTTTTTTAAAAAAATTGAATTTAAATCCAAAAATATTTTGTTTCTTCTTTTTGAGTATTTTTTTCGAAAAAGTCCAAAATCCAAAAAAAAGAGTTAGTTTATTTACTTTATCTTCCCCTGAACTACGTAATGATCTGATTCATGCGGCGTCATGATACGTAGGCAATCCCCATAGGATTCGATCATAACCATAAAATGAAAAGAGAGGAAAGAAATTTGAGCGGAAAGAAAGAGTGGCAAAACAAGAGAATAAAAGAGAGTGCAAAATAAAAGGGAAGCGACAGGGACCAAGTGAGAAAATCAATAGTGATTAAAGAAAGGCATGAGTGAAAGAAAAGAATGTGCAAAGTGAAAAGAGTTAGTTAAGGCCGGGATGAAGCATTCAACCGTTCAAATACACGATAGAAGCATTCAACTGTGTAGGTGCATGCATCCCAAACGTGCGATTGCCTATCTGCTAAACTCTTAAACACTAACAAGTTTGCTGTTGCTATTGAGAACAGGAAGGTGGTTAGTTTGTTTGGCATTCTGGCAAGCCACCCATATAACACCAGGTCTAAACACAAGGCGATCATGGCTAGCAAAGAATTAGACGCAAGTGTTGTTGACCCACCGAGAGAGATGGTAGATTTTGAGTTTGGTTTGAAAGAAGAAGTACATAAGCTGAAGCACCAAATGGACGAAATGTATCAAGCATGGATCAGGGGGCATCCTCCACCGTCATACCCTACCAACTACACAGAGAACCCTGCTTTCATCCCACTGCTATCTCAATCCCAAGATCCCACTATTGTTGATCTATCCCCGCAGCATGCACCAGGCTTCACCCCTTACCACCACTATCCCGTCACCTCAAACCAAACTGTCCGGGCTCCCCTAGCCAAAGCAACCACATACCCTGTTCCGCCAGCTACTCCTGTTTTCGTAGCCCCTCCACGAGCTACCCTTCATCGATCTTCTAGTAAGTCGGCATTCCACGCCCAAGATAACCAATACTATTCCCCAAAGCCCACCTTCAAAATCCCGAATCATTATTCTTACACTCCTCACTTTGAACTTCCCGTCGAAACTGAGAAGCCACCCAAAAACGCGGAGCAAGAGGAGATATTTAGGAAGGTAAAGAGTTTGGAGTAGTCGTTGAGGAATATGCAAGGGTTGGGAGGCCAAGTGAGTGTGGATTATAAGGATATGTGCTTGTTTCCCGATGTCCAGTTACCTGCCGGGTTCAAAATGCCCAAGTTTGACTTGTACGACGGGCATGGAGACCCCGTGGCCCACTTAAGAGGATTTTGCAGCAAAATGAGGGGTGCTGGTGGGAAAGATGAATTGCTGATGGCATATTTTAGGCAAAGTTTGAGTGGTGCAGCGTTGGAATGGTACACCCGCCAAGACAACAGTAGGTGGCATACTTGGGATGACTTGGCTCAAAATTTTGCCCGGGACCATCAGTACAATGTAAACATTATCTCAGACCGATCCTCCCTATCTCAGATGGAAAAGAAACCCGAGGGAAGTTTTAGGGAGTTTTGGCTCAGATGGAACGAACAAGTTGCTCGGGTCAGTCCTCCAATTGATAGAAAGGATGTTGCTGAGCCCCACAAACGACAGGATGCAGTGGGCATTCCTGCTAAATGCTTTCAGCCTCAATACCGACCCCATGAATATCCCCGAGCTCCACATAATCCACCCCAGTATTATCCTCTGAACAACATCCGGCCATCTGTCCAACCACTGGGTCACTCCCTAGGGCGAGCACCAGCATCCTAAAATTCTCGTGCGCCTTCACAGCATTTTCAGGCACCCTATAACCCTAAAAAACATAGGCATAGAGGGAAACAAAGGTAGAAAGATAATTTCACACCAATCTGGGAATCCTACACAAACTTGTTTGAAAGGTTAAAATATTCTAGCTTGATTGAGCCGCTCCCCGGCTACACTCTAGACCCATATGCAAAAGGTTTTGATCCTACTGTACGGTGCATGTACCACTCTAATGTCCAAGGGCATAGCATTGAAGATTGTCGTGCTTTGAAAAGGGAGAAGGGATAATTGTGAGGGTCACACATAATCCTTTACAAGTACATGACTGCACACAAATTGTTGGGATGGTTGGCAATGACAACGAATGTGCAGGTTCTTTCAAGTTCTTTGGTGAGTCATTTGCGGCAAGATCCCTTAGGGGGTCAGTCGGTAATTCAACAGATAGTGCTGAGGCAGGCTTACTCAAAGGGGTCAATGAGGCACGTGGTGAAGACAATGTGATTGAAGTTGGTGAAGGTCCCAGTAATTTTGATGTGCAACTCAGTGGCTAAGATCTCAAGTTTGGTAATTAGAAAGCACCTCATTTCCTCATCGGGAACGAGTCTTGGCAGTTCATTTTGACATCTTTTCTGCTATTTGGTTATTTCAGGGTTGTAGCCCAGATTTTATTTGCTTGTTATTTTGATTCAAACCCTCCCATCCTCTTTTGCCTGTTTCTAAGAGTCTTGTTAGTTAGTTTTGCGTCTCTAGGTCTGTCATCTAGGATTGTTTCAGGGCTTTAATATAGATTTTATTCTGATGTTCAAACCCTTCCATCCTTTGGTCAAATGAGATTTTGTTTTTCTGTTTTTTGCAGTCTTCGTTTAGTTCCTTTCTTGTATATAGTTCTCTTCAGGCCAGTTCTAGTGACATGACATGCATGCAGAGTTTTTAGCCAAATCTTGAAAGCCAATCTAATCATGGAGTAATGAAACATAGTTTTGAATGATAAAAGATGCGCTTGAGGAAACAAATAAAGATTCATGCATTCTGAGATAACCTGAAGCTTGAATTGAGTGAAACTGAGGCAGTTAGTCGGGGAAATCAAGAGGTGGATAAGAGCATACAACAGTTTGAGGTAGATCAGTCAGTGTTAAAATACACTCTTCCACTTCAAGCTGAAGTTAAAGGCAAGTTTGCCCCAAGCTAGCAGGGGCCGTCATTGTAACGAGAGTGTTGCCCAATGGTGCTTTCTATTTAACAGATATAGAAGGCAAATGTGTAGATATGGTTGTCAATTCTGATGCAGTCATGAGATATTATGTATGATTTCTTTAGTTTGTCGTCAATTGCGTTGTTTGTATTTGGCATGTTTCAAAGATTGGAATGACGAAGGCATTTTATTCTGCTATCCAAACACTTTATCCTTTGTTACCCCTTTTGAGACTTTATTTTCTTTCATACCCCTCTTTTGGAATCGGAAGTAGAGCTTAAGAATAGAGAAAAAGAAAAAAAATAAGGAAAAGGAAAACGAGAAAAGGAAAAAAAAGAGGAAAAAGAGAAAAAGAAAAAAAGAAGAAGAAAAAAGAAGAAGAAGAAAAGTAAAAAAGAGAAAAAGAAAGCAAAAGAAAAGTAACAAAACAAAGCAACTCTTATGTCTTGAACTACGTTCGACCTGATTCCTTTTAAGGATATGTAGGTAGCCTCACGGTTCGGTCCCATCAAAATAAAAGTCCAAAATTCCCTGACTCAAAGAAACTGGGCAGAAGTTGTGGTGTTGCGAAAGACCCGATTCCAAAAGTGTTAATTTTGAACCCTCTTATCTAAAACTGTTTTTGAGCCTTTATGATATCCTTTCTTTCTAACCCTGCCCAAAAGCCTACGTTACAGTCCAAAGAAAGACCTTCCGACCAATTTTTGAGAAATGCCAAGTCAAGCGAGCTAGAGGTATGATTCACATCATGGGTAACACTTTTGTTCACGGGCACAAGAAAAATAAATAAATGAGAGAGTCCTATTGGTGAAAACCCTCACGGGCACCGTAGGGCGATGAAAAGCTGAGAGAAAAATAAAATGAGAGAGTCTTATTGGTGAAAATCCTCGCGGGCACCGTAAGGCGACGGTGAGTTGAGAGATGAACAAATAAGAGAGGTTTGCTAGTGAAAACCCTTCAGGGCACCACAAGCCGAATGAGGTTAGTGACTTTGCGGAGAGATTGGATTATGGGGATCCCAGTCAAAAAGTATGAAGACGAGTCATGAACTGAAATGTGATTGATTGAATGGACTGGGCTGATTAATCCGAAATGCATGTCATGATCATTGGTGCCAGCTGCTGCACTCAGATAAGTCTCTTTTCCATTCTTCCTCAAATAGTCATCTTGGTTTAAAATTTTCTTCTTTATCCCTAATCCTCGGAGTCACTTCATTTCATTTTCTTTTGGGTCTACTTCTCTAAGTCCTTCTCAACGGTAGCCTTGTTAAACAAGCAAGAAAGGATTTCAAAGCCTATTACCAACTTCCAATTGCACAAAGCAAAAGTCTGGCCAGAGCACATCACAAATGGCATGATTCAGAACAAGCAACAAGGTTTTATTGGGAGTTCAAGTGGTCAAATGGCTCATGAATTTTGAGGAAGTATAATGGTTCAAAATTGGCAAGATAGAGTTGCTAAATGACAGGCTGAGTGTAAGTTACTCGGTTCATTCAGGGTTCTGTGGTTGAGGTCCGGCCAGAAAGTCAGACAATTCTTTGCTAGCTCAAGGTAGCTAATCAGAACAAAGCATGGCAGTGGAAAGGCCACTTTCAGCAAGAATGCCACAAACTAACCACCATATTTTCAAACTGATAAGATTTTCTTTGATTGAAACAGGGGCAGTAAATTTCGTGTTCTGGAGGAACCCTCCGTGAGGAAAGCATGTGCCAGACAGGTTCGTCCGTAAATTTTCAGGACCCTCCTGGATAATGGGATTTAGTTTTAAGTTGTTAACACCTTCATAGATAATGAGACTCGACGTAAGTTTTACCTTTAGGAAATAGAATTTAGCTTTCAAGTTTTCACTCTTGAGATGAGATTTAATTTCAAGTTCTAGGACCCTCTTGGATAATGGGATTTAGTTCAAGACCGTCAGGACCCTCCTGGATAATGGGATTTAGTTTTAAGTTTTTAAGACCTTCATTAGATAATGAAATTTAGCGTAAGTTTCACCTTTAGGAAGTAGAATTTAGCTTTGAAGTTTTCACTTTTAAGATGAGATTTAATTTTAGTTTTCAGGGCCCTCCTGGATAACGGGATTTAGCTTTTAAGTCTTATAGCTCTTTTTGATAACAGGATTCGATTAATACTCACAGATGTCCCAGGTACCAAACTGGGGCAGAAAAGTTTCTTTTGTTTTATCTATTTTGTTGTAATGGCAGGCGCCCACCTGGAGAACAAGGGAATCCATTTCAAGTTCAAGCATCAGGCGCCCACATGGAGAACAAGGGAATCCATTTCAAGTTCAAGCATCAGGCGCCCACCTGGAGAACAAGGGAATTCATTTCAAGTTTCAGCATCAGGCGCCCACCTACTGGAGAACAAGGGAATCCATTTCAAGTTCAAGCATCAGGCGCCCACCTGGAGAACAAGGGAATCCATTTCAAGTTCAAGCATCAGGCGCCCACCTGGAGAACAAGGGAATCCATTTCAAGTTCAAGCATCAGGCGCCCACCTGGAGAACAAGGGAATTCATTTCAAGTTTCAGCATCAGGCGCCCACCTGGAGAACAAGGGAATTCATTTCAAGTTCAAGCATCAGGCGCCCACCTGGAGAACAAGAGAATTCATTTCAAGTTTCAGCATCAGGCGCCCACCTGGAGAACAAGGGAATCCATTTCAAGTTCAAGAATCAGGCGCCCACCTGGGGAACAAGGGATCCATTTCAAGTTCAAGCATCCGGCACCCACCTGGAGAACAAGGGAATCCATTTCAAGTTCAAGAATCAGGCGCCCACCTGGAGAACAAGGGAATCCATTTCATGTTTAAGCATCAGACGCCCACCTGGAGAACAAGGGAATCCATTTCAAATTGAAGCATCAAGCGCCTACCTGGAGAACAAGGGAATCCATTTCAAGTTCAAGAATCAGGCGCCCACCTGGAGAACAAGGGAATCCATTTCAAGTTCAAGAATCAGGCGCCCACCTGGAGAACAAGGGAATTCATTTCAAGTTTCAGAATCAGGCACCCACCTGGAGAACATTCCAAGTTCAAGAATCAGGCGCCCACCTGGAGAGCAATGGAATTCACTTCAAGTTTCAACATCAGGCGCCCACCTGGAGAACAAGGGAATTCACTTCAAGTTTCAGCATCAGGCGCCCACCTGGAGAACAAGGGAATTCATTTCAAGTTTCAGCATCAGGCGCCCACCTGGAGAACAAGTAAATTCATTTCAAGTTGAAGCATCAGGCTCCCACCTGGAGAACAAGGGAATTTATTTCAAGTTCAAGAATCAGGCGCCCACCTGGAGAACAAGGGAATTCATTTCAAGTTTCAAGAATCAGGCGCCCACCTGGAGAACAAGGGAATTGATTTCAAATTTTAAGGCACCCGCCTGGGGAAACGAGGGAACACATTTCTGAGTTATGTCCAAGACAACAGCAGGAACCCGCCTGAAGAATGGGGTCAATGCAAGTTAGAAGTAACAGACGCTCGCCTCGAGAACGCGAATCAACAGTTCAAGATGCGCGACAGAAGTACAGAAGTTCCAAGAGCAAGATTGAAGACATATAGATAGGAATCTTGTAATTCGTAGATCATAGATTTGACTAGCTTCTTTTCATTTTGATTTTGGTGTAATAAGGAGTTCAGCAAGCAGCAACAGCACCAGCAGCAGTGAAATCACAGCTTTCCGGTAGTCCCTGCTAACAAAACTTCCAGAACTACACTGACCTGATTCCTTTATAGCCAAGGATATGTAGGCAACCTCGGAAGCAAGGTTCGGTCAGACTTCTCAAAAATGCTTCTCACGGAGTATCTAAACGGGCAAAAATCGCTCGTATTTGCTCACTTTATCTTTGCCCGAAAACTCTTTGCATTTTCGAGCAAAGAGGGGAAACTGTGAGCACGTGATTTTCGCCCGACCCAAAATACTCCTACAGAATCTTAATAGATTTTTGTGGGTCATTTTAATTTTATAGAATTTTTAGGAATGTTTGTTCAAGTGTTTGTATTTTTAGTTGCATCTTTGCATGCATTAAAGCATAGAAAATACCCCAAAAATATCAAAATTCCATGCATTGCATATTAGGTCGTATGTTCATATTTTAGGATTAATTTGGTTAATTAATTATTATTAAAATAAAAATCACAAAAAATATCATTCATTTTATATTTTAGCCTTTAATGTTAAATTAGTAGTTTTCTCTTCTTTAATTTAGGATTAGCTAATTTTTGTAAATGTTATAATTGGATAATTAGTTTAATTTTGCAAAATAGATTAATTTAGGATTTTTATTAATTAAAGAAAAGAAAAAAAAAGAGAAAACAAAGAGAAAAGAAATTGGAAAAAGGTTTAATTTGGTCTTGAAATTGGGCCAAATTTGTATCCAAATCCGTCCAAACCCAGGCCCAATACCCAAATATACCCGGCCCAATCCCCTTAGCCACAAAACGACGCCGTTTTCTTGGGTTTTAATACCAGCCGTTGATCGTTCCAGATCCAACGGCTAGGAACTGATCACTTTTTTATATAAAAGTGTCCGAACCCCCTGAAACCCTAGAGACCCCCCCCCCCTTCATTTCCGTCTCCATCTCTCTAAACCAAACCCTAGCCGCGCCGATACCCCACGCCGGCTCCCCCTCGTTCCGCCGCCCGAAAATCGCCTCACGGCGGCGGAGCTTCACCAAACAACCTCAAATTAACACCCCATAATTCTGAGCCCCTCCCAAACACAATCCCACTATCAATTTCCCTAAAATCACCGTCCAATTCTGTCAATTTTAGATCTGGAATTCACACCCAAACCCTAAATCGACCAAACCACCTTCAGACTCACCCAAATCGATACCCTATACTCCTCAACCTCCCATCGTCATCAAGCTATTACCCTATTCCCAAAAATCCCCACCAAATGCTCTCAAAAGCAGATCAAAAAAAAGAGAAAAGCATCGAGTTTCTTCTTTTCTTTCTCTATCTTGTTTGTTAAGTTTCAAGGCTCGTGTTGGCTTGAAATTTATGCTAGTCGATTGTTCTTGGCAAGAACAACCGATTAGCGTTAATTTCGGGTCATTTTGGAGGGATTCGGACCCATGCTTGACCCAGTGCTATTGGAAGATTTTCCTTTTGTTTTTTAGGTAATAACCCTCCTTTTTGTTCTTCTTTTCTTTAATTTCTGTGTGTCAGCATACTTAGGTTTTAAACTTTTTTTGCTTTGCGTGGTTTAATTATCTGACTTTTTGTTAAAACTGTTGGAATTATCGCTTTGTTTCTTTATTTCTTTTCTTTATTTTGTTGTTTCGGCTAGATCAATACCTAAGTTTCTTTTCAGAATGATTTTATGCCTGCATGACTATTCTGTTTTGCTTCCATTTTTGTTTAATTGTTCCTCTCGGTATTCTGCAATTAGTTAGTTTTAGTCAGATTTCCAAATGTTAATTTAGTTGATTAATTTGTTTTGATTTATAAATTGAGTAATTTAATTTCTAGGATTTCTTTACAGTTTCATTTTAATCCTGGTTTGGTTGCTGTTTAGATGGTTAGTCGTTTAAATCCAGTTTTATTTAGGTCAATTAGATGAACACTTTTATTTCCTGATTAGGTCAATCTTAGGGCTTAAATTGCATTATTTCAACTCTGTTTGTCATTTGGATCTGGACTCTGACTCCTTTTGGCATGGCCTTTGTTTGCCTTGATTTGTAAATCAGTAGACACTTCTAGGGTGTCAAATGAATAAAAGAAAACTTAAGGGGTTTGTTTGAAGGGTGGGTAAATATGAAATAGGATAAAGACCATGTTCGAAGGTTCTAGAATAGGGGCAGCTGGCCTCATTTGGTTAGCACAAATGCTGAAGCCAAGGAGGGACAACCAGCTGTCCATGTTTGTTAAAAGATGTCTTTGTGGCTGAAGGGAATAATTTCCTAATTCTTTTTCTGCACATGGCATTTTTGGATGCCTATAAAATAGAGCATTTCTTCACTCATTTGACTCGGAGAATTTCGAACCCTAAAAACACTCAAAAAGGTTCAGCTACTATTCTATTAGTGGTTGAGTCTACTTTCCTTTGATTTTAGCACAAACTTAGAAAATTCTCCTGAAGTTTCTGGATTAAGTTGAAGCTGCTACTGCTGTTGGCTGTTATTGATCTCCATTTATCTTTCTTGCTGAAATCCTCACCTCATTCTGTTCTTTGCTGTATCCAGGTATTCTCATGAGCTTTGAAATGACAAAGATGAAGCTGTAACCTGTTGGCTTTGAATAGAATTTCAGATTTTTCCTTTGTTGATATCTTCTATTTTAGCTTCGTAGTTTCTATCCATATTTGTTTGTGCTTGCTGAAATTGAAGCTCTATTCTTTAACTTAGTCACAATATTTAGGTTTAAAGGATGGAATTAGTTAGTTGTTTACTATATGGTTTGACAGTCTATAGTGCATAGTGGTTGTATATTATTGGGACTTTGAACATGTTGAAAGTATATTGCACGCATGTTTCCTCAGTTAAGTCATTTTGAAGTTCAATGTCATTAACATGATTGCATGTTTAGGTATAGGATAATGCATGAACTAATTTAGAATTTGATCTTTTGTTGATTGATATTAGCAGCATGTTAAATGAATTAACTTATAATATTTGATTAATATTCTGCATTTTCAGTAGTTAGGTAGTTAATTTCTATGCACAAATAAAATCAGGCCCAATTGAGGCCTGAACATCAAAGGTCTTTTGTTTAGGATAACTGGGCCGGGTGTTTGGCCCAGATATGTCAGCTGGGTCTGAACCAAGCTCCCTGTGACTGGCTTCCGTTATTCTTTCACTTTTTGGACTCAATTTCGGTCCAAGTATCTTTAGCATTTTTCTTAAAATTTTCTTCTAACAATAAACTGGATTGTCATGTTAAAGCTCATCTTTGAAAGTTGGGCCTGATACTGGCCCAATCGAATCTGCCTGGTTAAGACCAGGCCTGTTTTGCCCTTTTGTCCTCACTCTTGGGCTCCATTTCGAGCCCAATGCCTACCAGCAACATTTTCTCTTGAAGACTCCTGTAGGTAATAAATGGGGCCTATTGCTGGCCCAGTTTTCTCAAATAATTAAGGGCCTAATTTCTCCTCTAATGCAAACTTATAATTAGTGGCCTTTTATAACTCCAAACTTAGTTTAAACATGAATATTCGTAGCTTGCTTTAGGCACGTTTAATATACCATCGTGGTTGTGTACGCGTTCGCATGACATAATTACGATCTTAAAAACAAAATCAGAGTATGCATTCGCGCAACTTCGACTAAACTTTCTTAATAATAATAAAGCATTATTAATTGTGGACACGTACGCGTGACATAATTTTGACGCGCCAAACAAATGGGTACACGTACGCGTAACCTGTTTTAAGATAATTTCCTAATTAAAAGAGGTGAATGCACATAGGTTCTAAAATAAGTAATTAGATAATTTAATTGAGCCAAGTATGATTAAAACGACCGTGCTAAAACCACGGAACCCGGGAATGCCTAACACCTTCTCCCGGGTAACAGAATTCCTTACCCGGATTTCTGTATTTCGCGGACTGTATAACAGAGTCAAACTTCCTCGATTCGGAATTTTAAATCGGTGACTTGGGACACCATAAATTATCCCAAGTGGCGACTCTGAATTTGATAAATAATCCCGTTTCGATTATCACTTAAATTGAAAAAACTCCCTTATACCCCCTTCCGGGTAGAAAAAGGAGGTGTGACAATAAGTTTGCAATGAGGGCACAGAATGCCAAGTGTTTAGGGTTCCGGAATTGGGACTCGTGAATTGCGAATACTCTGAGGTTCGATTCCTCGTGATGGTTATTGGCTAAAACCCGGTGTGAAAGCGGTCGTTTTTGTTGAGTTGCTACTTGCCTCTCTTTTATCTATGATCAACGGATTTAAACTGTGTTTCCACTGAGGTTAGTCTTGATACTTACTGGGTACCGCTGTGGTGGACTCATACTACGCTTTTGCACTTTTTCTGCAGATTCAGGTATTCGATCGTTAGTAGCTGTGCGGATTGTTGCTATGGAGACTCAAGGTAAACCTGCTGCTGCGTTCGCAGGCTCCGGAGTCACCTTCTAGTTTTTGTATTGCACTGTTTATCCTTATTCAGAACAGTTGTACTTAGAGGTTTCCTAGCAAAACTTAGTAGAGCTTATGACTTGTACTACCGGTTTTGGGATTGTAAATTTGTATAGAGACTTCTATTTCGAAATTGTTAGATGTTAGTTATATATTGTTGTGATTTTGGTTAATGTTAGGCTTACCTAGTCGCTAAGACTAGGTGCCATCACGATACCCAACGGAGGAAAGTTTTGGGTCGTAACAATTTAATATGAACATATTTTACCCTATACGATCAATATTGAGCATTTATACAAATAAAAGTATATATCGTCTATCCTTCTCAAACTGAAGGTGGAACTGGAATTTCAGTAGAATACCCTTCTAGGAGGGCTGAAAGACTTGACAAAACAATTATTACAATAAATTTTGATATTGTTACGTTTCAGTACAATAACTCTATTCTTTTTAGGACATCTTGAAGAATTTACTTAAGTTTTTTAAAATAAAATAATGCTATTAATAGTTAAAATTTATAAAGAATCTAAAGTTTCAACACTTTGATCATTCCTTGTGTTGAAATTCAATAGCCACTTTAAAGATAACTCTTCGAATCAAATTTTCAGAAACCACTATGTTTTAGTGATTATTAGCTTGCTATAGTTACCATTTACTAAATTACTTCCTATAGCTATGTTTTCAGTTGTTATAGACTGTATTCGATGTATTTTTGCTACTGTATTCATGAATACAATAGCAAAACTCGATAAAAAACAGGGGAGTCCAGCTAAGCAGAGAAATGTATTCGACAGTATTCGCGAGCTGTATTCGTGAATACAGTAACGAAATTTGCGAAAAAAGGTCTTCAGTTGTTTAAAAACGGTAAGTGAATCAATTAACGCGATAGACTCCTAATATAACTCAACAAACTCAATTATAACACACAAAAATTGTATTTTCAATTATAGAAAAGATTCTCAACCGAAAAATACCCCAAAAACAGAACAATCTTCAGAGATTCAATCCATCCTTTCTTTTTTTATTGGTATCATTACTAAAATATTTTTTAGTGGTATCTTACAAATAGATTTATATATTGAAATTATATAATTACATTGAATACAATTAAATACATAAAAATATATTGAATACATGAAGTATAGCAGGTCATCTATAGTGCAAAAACATATGAATACTTACTGCAGATACATTTGAATACATATATATATCTGAATACATAAATTATATTAATTAAAAAAATATATGAATACATTCATGGAATACAGCGAGACAGTGAATACATTGAAATACATGGAATACAGCGAGATAAATTGAAATACAATGAAAAAAAAAAGACAGTGAATACAATGAAATACATGGAATACAGCGAGATACATTGAATCTTTCTTTCTACCATACTATTTACAATGGAAAAAAAAGGTAACAGACTCTTCAAGTTCCTCAGCTCGAAACTCCGTTCCCAATCCACCGATATCCAGGCCGCCGCCATGTGGGGCTTTGCTGCCAGTTAAATGAATATAGTTGTTGAAGAAGCACCAATTGAAAGGATCAAATGGAAACTAGAGACAGAACTTCTTCTGTGATGACCCAAAAGGTCATCACTTGTTTTAGAAATAAATTCTGTGATCCGAGGCCTTAAAACCTCCTTTTTGTCTCACCTCGATTTGCGTGCGCAGTCCGGGCGTGTATCCGGAAAGCCATTATGTGAAAATCTATGAAAAATTGATAAATTTTTGCTTTTAAAATGAATTTAGGTTGACTTCGGTCAACATTTTGGGTAAACGGACCCGAACCTGTGATTTGACGGTCCCGGAGGGTACGTAGGAAAATATGGGACTTGGGCGTATGCCCGGAATCGAATTCTGAGGTCCCAAGCCCAAAAAATGAATTTTCGAAGAAAATTGTTTAACTGAAATTATTAGAGTTTTTGAAAATTTGAATGTAATTGAATTCGATGGTATCGGGCCTGTATTTTAGTTCCGGAGCCCGGTACAGGTCTTATATGGTATTTAAGTCGAGCTTGTAAAATTTGGTAAGAAACAGACTTGAAATGAAGATCGGACCTTCGGTTGTTAAGATTTGAACTTAAGAGTTCATGAGATTTTTCTTTGATTTTGATGCTAAATTCATAGTTATTGATGTTATTTTGATGATTTGATCGCACGAGCAAGCCCGTATGATGTTTTTGGACTTGCGTGCATGTTTGGTTTGGAGCCCCGAGGGCTCGGGTGAGTTTCGGATAGGCCACGGAGTGAAATTTGAACTTAGGAAATTGCTGGTTGCAGGTCTGCAGGCTTCGCGAAGCCTGGCTCACAAATGCGAGTTCGCAAATGCGAACAAGTATCGCAAATGCGAGTGTCGACCTGGGCTGCCTTTGGTCGCAAATGCGACGTTTATATCGCAAATGCGATGTCGCATTTGCGAAGTGTCCCTCGCAAATGCGAAGGTGACCAGAATTGTGCTGGGTCGCAAATGCAACAAAAGCTTCGCATTTGCGAAGTGAACAGATTCTGAGGGGTTCGCAATTGCGAACCCTGGTCGCAATTGCGACATCAGAGACCAGTTAATTGACACTTAGATGCATTTTCAGCCTTTTTTCAAACCTTCTCAAAACCTAAACACCTTTGGGCGATTTTTCAAAGACAACTACTCTTCCAAATCAATTGTAAGTCATTTTTAACTCATTTCTTTCAATCTAATCCATCTTTTTACATGATTTCAACTCAAAATCAAGGATTTTCATAGGAGAAATTGGGTGTTTTTGGTAGAACTTAGGTTTTTCAAATTTTGGGGATTTGGACCTCGATTTGAGGTCCGATTTTAAAATAAATTATATATTTGGGTTCGTGGGTGAATGGGTAATCGGGTTTTGGTTCGAACCTCGAGTTTTGACCCTGTGGGCCCCGGATCGATTTTTGACTTTTTGGGAGAAACTTTAAAACGTATTTTCATGCATTAGAATTGATTCATTTAGAATTTATTGATATAGTTAAGTAACTTATGGCTAGATACAAGCGAATTGGTGGTGGAATCAAGAGGTAAAGCGGCAGTTGAGGCTTGAATTGTGTTCGAGGCATCGAGGTAAGTGTTTGGTTTAACCTTAGCTTGAGGGATTAGGAGTCGTGTCCTATTTTCTATGTGTTAATTGTTGAGTACAACGTATAGTCATGGTGACGAGTATCTATACGTTGGTGTCAAGCATGCCCGTGAGTCTTATGCTATAATTAATGTGACTCTGTTTTGTATTGTACACGCCTTATGTGATATTCCTATTTTTCAACAAGGCTTGTGGAAGTAAATTTGGTAATTGAACATTGAAGAGCGTTGGATCAAGTTGTAAAATGATTTGTGGAAGTACTATTGGTAATTGAAAGTTGAAGAGCGTTGGCTCAAGTTGTAAAATGATTTGTGGAAGTATTATTGGCAATTGAACATTATAGAGCATTGGCTCAAGTTGTGAATTGAGTTGTGAAGTAAATGTGAAAAAGAGAAGAGGATTATGATATTGTCTCCCTTGCCGGATGTTATTGCTTTTAATGTTATCTCACTTGCCGGGATGTTGTTGCTTTCAAAGGTTTTCTCCCTTGCCGGGATGTTGTTGCTTTTGATATTGTTCCCTTGCCGGGATATAATTATTGTACCATTGTTCCCTTGCCAGGATTTTTATTGTGATTTTATTTATTTCCTTGCCCTTATTGTTTGTGATTGTTGTTTGGGTGAGAAAGAGTGTTAAAGCACGAAGGGTGATGCCGTGCATTGTATTGGTGAGAGAGTGTTAAAGCACGAAAGGTGATGCCGTGCATGATATTTGTGAGAGAGTGTTAATGCACGAAGGGTGATGCCGTGACGCACGATGTACCATTCTGTGCCTTTATATGAGTGATAATGCACGAAGGATCATTCCGTGCCATGATTATGTGAGGTAAAAGCACGAAGGGCGATGCCATGTCGATTATATTGATTCTTATGGTGAGGACGAGAGTAAAAACACGAAGGGTGATGCCGTGCACTTGTCCTTGATTTTCCCGATTCTTGCTGATAATTGAGTTATGGTGTTCTTTACGTTTATTTCCTGACTTTCTGTTGTTACTTGATTTTATTGTGATGTCATTGATTCCCTTGCCCAAATTGCTTGTGATTGTTGCTTGGGTGAGGAAGAGTGTAAAGCACGAAGGGTGATGCCGTGCACGATATTTGTGAGAGAGTGTCAAAGCACGTAGGGTGATGCCGTGCATGTTACTTGTGAGAGAGTGTTAAAGCACGAAGGATGATGCCGTGCACTTGTCTTTGATTTTCTGAGTTTTAAGGATAACATAGTTATGGTTTCTCTACATTTAACTGTTGGTTTTCTTTTGATACTTGTTGTTCCCCGCAGCATGATTTCCTTTCCTATCTTTAATTGTAAAGTTTTGCCTTTATTTTCCGCTGTATATGATTTAACTGCACAGGTTTATTTGGTAGTATGGTCCTATCCTCGTCACTACTTCGCCGAGGTTAGGCTAGGCACTTACCAGCACATGGGGTCGGTTGTGGTGATACTACACTCTGCACTCTTTTGTGCAGATCCCGGTACTAGAGCATACGGACCTTAGCTTTGGGTCGCTGCCTTCAGT
Source organism: Nicotiana attenuata (assembly GCF_001879085.1). NCBI lineage: Eukaryota > Viridiplantae > Streptophyta > Magnoliopsida > Solanales > Solanaceae > Nicotiana > Nicotiana attenuata. The sequence goes on along the minus strand of NC_031996.1, from coordinate 14,604,493 downwards.
CCATTCGGAGACCCGAGGTGGTCCTGCAGGCGTCCGCAGGCCTTGGCGTCTCCTTATATCCCCTAATTCTGTTTCTTTTATGTATTTCAGAGACAGCATTGTATTTATCTTTCGGACCCTTATTTGTAGTACTCTTAGACAGTCTGTGAAAGCGATACCAATTCTGGGTAGTCTATGTTTAAGGAATTGTATTGGTAATATTTTAATGGTTATAATTTGTTCTTCCGCTTATTTAATTCCGTTGGTTATATAATGTTGATTCATAACTGTTAAATGATTAAAAATGAGAAAAAGGTAAATAATTCAATTGGTTGGCTTGCCTAGCTTTCACTAGTAGGCGCCATCACGACTCTCGAGAGTGAGAAATTCGGGTCGTAACATCTTCAGATCTCACAAGGCAAACATGAACAATCAATGCAAAATCTAAGAAAAATTTAGAACGTGTAACACAACTGTGTGAAAGAAATCGCCAGCCGGAGGAGGGGATTAGGGGTGACACAACAAGGAAGGGGGGAAGTGGTCGCCGGCCGGATCTGTCGTTGGCGGAACACAGCCCCTGATAGGGTTTCTAAAAGCTAGGGAGGAAAAAACATGGGGGAAAAGAGAAGAAAGAGAAAAGAGAAAGGAGGAGAGAGGGAAGAGAGAGGGAGAGAGGAAAATAATACACAGCGTATTTAATGGCTTAAAGGTAGGAAGTGGCCATAAATAGATATTTTGCTATAATAATAAAAAGGTAGCTATAGGCGATAATTTTTTAAAACTATTTTTATTTATAATAAATAAGGTATCAACTTTTGCTATAGGAGATAAAATTTCCTTAATTAAATCGGTCAAATTGATGCTCACAAGGAATTATAATCTAAATTCATCCTAATTGTTTAGTTGTTCAAGTATTTTTAGGAGTTCTCTATGTCAAGATAACTATGAGAGTTTTACTACACGTGAACTTCATGTTTAGTTTCTTTTGCATGATTCTATCTATTTAAAAACTATGTTTTGAGTCTTTGTATCGAAAAATTCATTCGAGGTGAAGTAGGGAAGGATAATAATGATATTTTGTCTAAAAAAATTCTTTTTGGTCTTTTCTATCTAGAACGTGTGTTTCCAGTGCTCTCCACTCTCCTCTTCGTACTCAATGTTTCCAGTGCTAAATTCCCCTTTTAACAAGCTTATAATTATTTCGAATAAAAATCTACTATAGCAATTAAAATTTTAGTAATCTAAAGCTTTTGGATCACAATTTATATATTTCTTTTTTACTTGTTTTTCTTCACATGTATGTTCCAATATTTTTTTAAAATAAAAATGAAGTTGTTGGATTCGAATTTTTGTGATATTAACTTATTCTTTTAAAATTTATTGAGAATAATTCATATCGTATCACTTGTTGCTTAAAAAATGAAATAATTTGCATTTTTGCCGGCGACAAAGAAAAAAAGAGCTTGTATTTTGTCATTTAGCTGACCATGTTTGTATCTTCTAGAACGAATTTGAGAATGTTTTTTTTTTAAAAAAAAAAGCTCTTAAATCTTTATAGACTGTTTCCTTGCTAAACTGGAAAGAAAATGTTAATGTATGAAATTTAAGTAATGAAATTATAAAACTAAAACAACGTTTATGTTAGAATGCATAATTTTGATCTTAATTTTTTTAAATTAGCCACATAGGATCCACATTTATCAGTTTCAAGAGTTTACATTTTTATTTATAACCCAAACACAATTTTTAATATACCATTATATATTGCTTTAAAAATACTCATGGATATTGGATACACGCGCAATGCTTATATGATTGCTTTTAAAAAAATTAGTCATGAAGATAGGTGTCACGATCTGGAATTCCACCTTCGGGACCGTGCTGACACCTAATATTTTACTCGCTAGGCAAGCCAATGTTAGAGAAATGCTTAAACCAATTTTTAAAGAGTTCAAATAAATAAACCTATTTGTGAGCACGCGATTTTTGCCGCGCTCAAATCACTCCTATAGAATTCATTAAAATTAGAATTTTTCTTTTAATATTTGAATTTTTAGGAATTAATTGCGTGATTTTGTGTTTTGTTTGCATTTTGTGTGCATTTTTAGTTGTCATAAAAAATGAAAAGAAAAATTACAAAATAGTATACTTGCATTTAGGACCCAATTCCAGATTTTTAGATTAATTAACATCATTAAAAATAAAATAATTAAAAATATTCCTTTATATTATTTTACTTGCAAAATTTTGATTTTTCCTTAAACTAGGATTTGTTTAATTTTTGAGAATTAATTAGTCACATTTTAGAATTAAATTAGGTTTTGGCTATATTTTAATTTTGTACTTAATAAAATCCAAAATTTAAATAAATAAAAAGAAAAAGAAGAAAACAAATAAAAAAGAAATTGAAATAAAGAAGCAAAGGGCCAGCCAGCTTTGGGCCATTTTTCATTTAAATTGACTAGCCCAAGTCAAAATGGGACCCCAAAATCCGGCCAAAATCAAGCCCAATTATAGCCTACCCGGTCTGCCTTTTTTTTTTAATCCAAAACGGCGTCGTTTCATGTGAATTAATCCTGGCCGTCGAGGATTCTTGATCCTACGTCCAGGAACTGGCATCAATTTGGTATATCAGTGTCGGAGCCTAACCCCCCGCCCCCCCTCCTCTCCGTCTCTCAGAATGCCTTCATACACAAACCCTAATTCCCCACCGCCCTCCGCCGGCCGGAAATCGTCTCCGCCGGCGGCGATTCTCCAATGACACCCAAACTTACACCCCTACACCATCTCAACCCCCTCATTACAAAGCCGCCCTTGTTTTCTGTCAAATCCCGACCAAAACCCTCAAATATGTCAAACCCTAGGCGCTGCCAACACCGTGCACGGCGCCGCCGTCACCCAAACCCTACCAAATCAACACCATATACTCCCCTCACCTTCCTCTACTTAAATCCCCAAGCTATTTTCCCCAAATCCAACTGAAAAGTTTCAAATCCTAGATCTAGGGTTTGCTATCAAGACTGTTCGAATTTTTAAAAGGCCACCAGTGTTCGATTTGGGTTCTGGAATAATGTTATGTGTTGTTCTTGGTAAGAACAAGTACATAACATTATTTAAGGACCCAAATTCGAGTTCAAGCTAGTTCAAATCTCAAAATCAGTAAGTTTCTCCTTGATTCGATGCTTGATTCTGTTTGATTTTACTTTAATTCAATCCTTGTTCTGATTCTGTTATTGAGATTGTTTTAATCGTTGTTTGATCCTGTTTTTGTGATTTTTTAAGTTTAATTTTTGTTTTGCTGAATATTTCCTGGTTTAATTCAGTGTTACTAGTATAGGCTTTAATTTGACTAATTAGTTAATTAGATTAGATTTTTTGTTATGTTGTTAATTGTTCTTAGAGTTAATTTCAATTCAGTTTGATTCATTAGTATTAACTAGAGTTATTTTTTAGCCTTGACTGCCTGTTTTGATTATTAGGATTTTATTAGTTTAGTTGTTTGGATATAGCTGAATAACTCGGAACCTTGATTAACTATAGTCAAATTTAACTAGGGTAAAGAGGTTTAGTACTAGGTTAGTAATTTCAAATTAAAAGCAAGGGTAATATAGGTATTCTTAGGTAGAAAACAATGCTGTAGGTGAAACTAGAACACCCTAGACTCTTCTAGAATAGGGTCTTAGTTCTAATTTCAGAAGCTTAGGGCAATAACTTGATAAACAAGTCAAAACATTAAGGGCTATTGAATAAAAACTGAAAATAAAAGGGGAAAAATGGGTATGAAATCTAGAAGCTTCCTCCCTATTTTCTGCCTATAAAAGGCAGTATACCTGCCTTCTTTCACAAGTTCGAACACCTGAAAAAATTCCCAAAAAGTTCCAGCTTATAAAATTCCCCCTCAAAACATTTTCTGCAAGTTCTAGCATCTAAAAATTTGAATTTCAAATTCAAATACTAAAAGTCTGAACTCAGAAAGTTCAAAATTTCATCTCAGATTCAGTTTTTCTTCAGAAAACCAAAAAAAAGAGTAAAAGCAATAGAAACTCCAAAAAACAATGTTCTATTGGAATTTCCTAGGTCAATCTCAAAATATTTTAGCTGTTAATTCACATCCATAGCATAGGAAGGATAGAAATGGCTTGAAGGTCCTGGTACTTGGCTACTGAAGTCGCAGAAGTAATCCTGGGTTAAATTTCAAGCTGTTAGGTTCTATCGGGTCTATTTTGAGTTTTGGTTGGTGCTGTTTCTCCTTTCATTTCATTCCTGGACTTGGTGATGCTGTTTTGGATTCAAACTGATCCTACATTGTTGATTTCATTGCTTATTCCTGTTGCTGTACTGCTGAGAAATTGCTGACCATACCTTCTTCTCTTGTTTGCTTTAATTCCAGGTACACTCCCTGTAGATCTCAAGTGTTGGAAATGAAAGAATGAAATGCTGTTTATTTGCTTTCCCTTGTTCAAACTCATACTATAGTTAGCTAGATTCAGAATTTTACTATATTTTTCGTGCGTAACCAATTAAGGACTGCCTAGAATTATGATGTGGTGACTGTTACGCTAGAGATTCATTCGTCAGTACATTGTGGTTATTTGTATTGGACTGTTGAAACAGGATGGACTTGTAGGAGTATTATAATGTAGTACTAACCGTAATGTAGTAAACGTCAGTCGAGTTACTAGATTAATTTGAGGTTCGAATTTAGATTAGGGTATTATTTGGTTGAAGAAGCTGTGCTTCAGGCTTATTAATCTGCTATTAGCCATAGTGCATCTAAATCCAGTACAGCTACTAGTTCTAGTTGAGTTATAGTAATTGATAAAAAACAAGTATCGAAAATGAGTAAAATTTGTAGTTCAATTTGAATCCCAGTTACAGTAGTTCAGTTTTCTCATTTTCATTTTGAATCAAAGTAGCATTTCAGTATAAACACTTCAGTTATCTACTTCTTCGAATATGTGTAGGAATTTGTTAATGCAAATTAGAGCAAAATTTAAAAAGGTTAATTTAATAGTTATTTGACCAACTGGATTTGAATTTTCCCTCTCCTTGATATCCCCAACTACTGAATACATTTGGGCCTCAGTATCACTAAGGCATGGCCCAGTTCCAATCTTCCCCATTTCACTAATTGGGCCTGTGTTGAGGCCCAGAGCTGGTAACAGCTCAACAAAATGACAGACTGTGTTTATATTATGTTGGGCCAAGTTCAAGATTCGAAGGCCTGAATGAACATTAAATCTGAGATTAATTTTGGCAACATAGGTTTTGGGTCTTCTAGTTAAGTAGCATACTTGAATTAAGAGGTTTGCCTCTTGTTCAAGTGTGGACTTGAACCGGAGCCCAAATTCCTTGATCACTTTAAATAGATAGTATTAGTAATATTAACTTATTAGGACCCTTTAGAGACAAACCCAGTAGAAAATCATAGTTTGTCATAGGATGGCCTTTAAATAATAAAATGAGGTGAGCCGCGCCAAATAAAATGCATAAATTGTGTGGCCCTCTTTAATTGGTTATATTAAAATACTTAAAATTCGGGACGTGCCGTTTAGCAAATTTTCACGGCCTCCCGCGAAGTTAATAACACGTTAGTCGCTTTAGGCGCGCTTTTTAATAATTTTACCTTCCTAAATACGGGTATGCATTTCATGCGACCCAAATCCAAATCCCAATACGTTGAATAAGAATGTGTCGAGGATCCGGGTGCATTTTATGTGACGTAATCCAAAAATATATTTTTAAACGACGTTCACTTTCTTACAAAATTTAACTAAAAGCGGTAAATAATTCTAAAATTGCATTATAGGATGACATGTATTAAAATCAGATTTCTAGCCATTTATAATAGTTTAAGCGACCGTGCTAGAACCACGGGATCCAGGGGTGCCTAACACCTTCCCTCGGGTCAACAGAATTCCTTATTCAGAATTTCTGGTTCGCATACTCCAACTGGGAAGTCAAAATTTTCCTCGATCTGGGATTCAAGTTAAACCGGTGACTTGGGACACCAAAAGCCAATCATATCCCAAGTGGCGACTCTAAAAATAAATAAACAATCCCATTTCGAATAATGTCACTTAAAGTGGAAAAACTCCCCTATACATTATCCTTCGGGGTAGGTGTGTAAAGAAGGAGGTGTGACAGCTCTGGCGACTCTGCTGGGGACACGAACCCAGAATTTCGATTCAGGGTTCAAGAATTCGAGCTTAGTATAATTGTTATATTTGGCTTTATCTGATTTTTCTACATGCTCCATGTTATATGTGCTAAATGTTTTACGCTTTGATATTTGTTGAATTGTATATATAAACTGTTACGAATCCCTTCCTCTCTCTGAGTCTTCTACATCATGGAGAAGGGTGCACTTCGTGTAGCTTCTCTTCTGTTTAGAGTCTTTTCCTATTTAGAACGAGGTTTGGATAAGTTGCTAAGCCGGCGGAGCTTCTGTATCCCCTCGGTACGCTGCCTCCCCCTCGGCTCAAGTTGTCCGCTCGGGTAAGCCAGGTGTAGACCAATAAACCTAGGGTTTAAACTCAGAAGAACAAAACCTCATGTTGGATCCCTAGTAGGAACGTTTGTTTGCATCATGTGCATTTGACTTAGGGGACTCAACACAGGGGTTGGGTCCGTCTAGGACAGGTGACCTGAAATGAAAAGACCATCCTGATGCATCTTACGTGCTACTTGCACATTTATTTGCTCGGCTTTGCATGTTGACCAGCTTGTATATAATGAGAGAAAAGTGAGAAAAATAGCAGTGTTATGACTAAGTGAAGGTAACCATTTGTTTTGAAAAACCAATGCCCAAATAGTACCGAAATGCTGCCGAATTTTTTAAAAAAATAGAAAAGAAAAATATTTGAAAATATGAAAAGATTGTTGTTCGAAAAATATAATTGATTTTGGCAAATCTGCCCGAACTACGCTGGTTTGATTCTCACCAGATGTGAGATACGTAGGGAACCCTCATCGGGTCCAACCACCCTTTTGTAAAAAATAGCCAAAAATACCAAAATCTTAATTGTTTTCACAAAATAAGTCGGGTGATGCCATTCTTGTTTTAAAATAAGCCGAGTGTCCCCAAAAGGACGCCGGAAGGCTGTTTTTGCAAGAACAGCCACCCTGAGTCATTTTAAATGGTTTGCGGTCACAGCTTTAAAATCTTCCTCCTAGAAGTGCTAAAAGGTCGTATCTGCAAAACCGAGTCTTTGTTTGCTTAAAATCAAAAAACAAAAGAAAAAAAATAAAAATATTTCTATTTACTTCTAAAAATTCCCAAGGTTCCAATAAAAAGAAAAGAAATCTTTAGAAGTCTTTCTTTCAAAAAATCAAAAGAAATCAAAATCAATTGCAAGAACTACGCTTGGTCTGATTCATGCGGGGTCATGATACGTAGGCAATCTCCATAGGATTCGACCATAACCCTAAGAAAAAAAGAAGGAAAATACGAGGGAAGGAAATAAAAGAAAAACAAAAGAGAAAAACACGCAAAAAGAGAAAATAAAGAATCGAGAGAAAAACATGGCAAAAGAAAAGGGAAAAGCAGAAAATGAAAAACAGAGGGAAAAGAAAAATGAGAGAAAAATAGAAAGAGAAAGAAAATCAAGAAAAACAAAAAGTAGAAATCAAAAGAAGAGAAAATAGAAAAGAAAAGACGGGATGACGCATGCAACCAGTGCAAACATGTAGACATCCGTTTAACTGTATAGGTGCATCACACCCCAATGTGCGATTACCTATCTGTTACTTGTCTCAAACTAACCGTGTGTTGCTATCAATTCCAGCCTAGCTTTTAGAAACGGTGGTTGGTTGTGGTAAGCTGGCATCGCATCAATACTTCACCAGATCGAAAGGAAGTGTGGAAATGTCTACAAAAATGACTTTGCCCGCAGTTCCCATCTCTGAGGACAGCCCCATCTCTGGGATCCCGGCATCTGAGTCTATTACAGTGGAAGAGAACCGGATACTACGTCTCCGACTCATGGAGATGTGGGACGCCTGGACCAATGGAAGGGAGCCTCCAAGCGCCATCCCTGGATTTCCTGAACTATTCCCTAGATCTGGGGGTGCCTCCAATATCCCCATCAGCCACCCTCATACTCCGTTGGGACAACCTACCATGATCGCTCACTTCGTCGGAACACCTTCTGAGGTCCGCCCCCAGGTGTTCCCAGTAGGAGCAGCTCCTAACATCTTCACTGCTCCACCATGCTCTGCTACAACACAACCTTCACTGCCAAGGCCCGCCTTTGATCCCTCAGCTTTCACCTTCCAAAACCCTGTCTTTCCAGTGGATCCTCCTCAATATCCCACATATAATTACTCTCAGCCACCACCATTTGAGCTTACGCTAGGACAGGACCAAACTCCCAAAGTTCCTGAACAAGATGAGATGGCGAAAAGAATGAGAAGCCTTGAACAGAGTTTAAAGAATATGGAAGGTTTGAGTGGGCAAAAAAGTGTTTCTTATACAGATCTATACATGTTCCCTCGCGTGCACCTGCCCATGGGATTTAAAACACCAAAGTTCGAAAAGTATGATGGGCATGGCGATCCCATTGCTCACTTGAAAAAGTATTGTAATCAGTTGCGCGGAGCCGGCGGAAAAGAAGAGTTGTTGCTGGCATACTTCGAAGAAAGCTTAGTAGGCATTGCCTCAGAATGGTATATGGACCAAGATGTCTCACGATGGCACATTTGGGACGATCTTGCCAGAGATTTTGTAAGGCAGTTTCAATACAACATCGACATCGCACCAGACAGGAACTCCTTGGCAAATTTGAAGAAGAAGCCCTCGGAAAGCTTCAGAGAATATGTTATTAAGTGGCGCAAACAGGCATCGAGGGTGAAACCTCCCATGGATGAAGTAGAAATGGCACTGTTTTTCTTCAGGCCCAGGAAGCGGATTATTTCCAGAACATGATGTCAGCCATGGGCAAACCTTTTGCAGAGGCGATTAAGATCGGGGAAATGGTAGAAAATGGTCTGAAAACGGGCCGAATTTTGAGTCAGTCAGCCATCAGAGCAACCTCCCAAGCCATCCAAGGCGGGTCTGGAGGAATGGCCAAAGGTAAAAAGAAAGAGGAAACGGTTATGGCAGCATCAGGGGCAAGAATATACCGGGCTCCTAGACCTGTGTTTTCCGAAAGAACCCCTCAACATTACTACCCTCATGATATGGCTTATGCTTCTCCACCTTATGCGGTCATGAATGCTCAACCCTTTGCTTGACCGCAGCCACATGCCAATAGAAACCAAGTTCCATTCCCAAGAAATCAGCCTCCCCACCAAAACCACTATAATCCCCGTCCTCCACAAAATAACTTTCCTCCCCGTGAGCCACCCAGGAGGCAAACTTTTACTCCAATTGGTGAATCTTACTCTAATTTGTTTCCAAAACTTGTCCAAATGGGTCTACTGCAGCCGGTCCCTCAGAACAAACAAAACCCGGCATCGCCTGCCTACAGAGCCGGTGTGAGGTGTGCATATCATTCAGGGGCAGAAGGCCATGATACAAATGACTGTTGGACACTGAAACGAGCAGTGGAACATATAATAGAGCAAGGAAAAATCGTACTGAGGGATGAGGATGTCCCAAATGTGACCAACAATCCATTGCCAGCCCACAATAATGGGCCTGTGATTGGGATGATCTGTGAGGATAAAGAGTTCGATCCGGCATTAAAGGCCATCATTGCTATTGCTGATGCAGAAAGAAAGCCAAAGGTGGCCCCGAGGCAAGAGAAAGGGGAAAGGAAGAGCAAAGTCACCAAGACAGAACCAGAAAAGAAAGCGGAAACAAGAACAGAGGCAATGCCTCCCGAGAATGGGATCCTCTATGTCCCACGAGGCCGCCAGGAAAAGCAACTGATTGTGAACACTCCAAAGAAATTTGAATTGAAAAAGGGAATGCAAATGTACGTACCGAAGGGAGCCTATGTGGTACGGGGGACAATTAAACCACCTCGGCTGAATGAGCCAGTGGTTATTTGACGCGTGCCACAGAAGCCTATGACGGACCCTGCTGTAGTACCTTGGAATTATCATCAGACCGTGGTTACATATAAAGGAAAAGAGATCTTGGGAGAGCTTCCAGAAAATACCACTGTTAAAAAATATTCAAACATAGAAGAAGTAAACAATGCCACCAGAAGGCGTTTTCCGCCTAAGAAGCATGTGAGTGCTGAAGAAGCAGAAGACTTCTTTCAGAAGATGAAGATGGCCGACTATGAGGTGATCGATCAATTGCGAAAGTATCCTGAACAAGTGTCGTTGCTGTCATTACTGATGAAATCCTCTGAGCATCAAAAGGTTTTAATGAAAACTTTGAATGAAGAGTACGTACCAGTTGAAACCTCGGTCGAACAGCTTGAAAGAATGGCAGAAAGGTTCTTTGTTGTCAATCAAATCTCATTCAGCAAAAATGATTTGCCTCCAGAAGGAGCTGCTCACAACAAGGCCTTGCACTTAACCGTCAAATGTGAGGGATATTATGTAAAGAGAGTCATGGTAGATGGAGGTTCGGGAGTAGACATTTGCCCACTCTCTACATTGCAGCGTATGGAAATCGGGACTGGAAGGATTCGTCCCAACAATGTCTGCGTAAGAGCCTTTGACGGTATCAAAAGAGACACCATTGGAGAAATTGACCTAATCTTGACCATTGGCCCGGTGGACTTCGAGGTGACTTTCCAAGTGCTAGACATGGACACGTCCTACAATTTTCTTCTGGGAAGGCCTTGGATCCATGCTGCAGGAGCTGTACCCTCTACCCTCCATCAAATGGTGAAATTTGAACACGAGGATCAGGAGATCGTGGTTCATGGAGAGGATGAACAGTCAATCTATCGGGATCCATCTATCCCATGCCTAGAAGCGAGGGAAGGCAGTGAACACATAGTTTACCAAGCATTCGAAATTGTGGTGGCGGACCAGCATGAAGAAGGAAACCCGTGTCCCCAACCCTTCCTATCTAATGCCTCGATTATGGTGGCCAAAGAAATGATCAGACATAGTTTCAAGCCAGGGAAGGGACTTGGAAAAGCTCTGCAAGGAATATCCGAACCGGTGACCCTGCCAACAACTGAAAAATTCTTCGGGATAGGTTTTCACCCCACCCCAGATGATGTAGAGTGGGCGGATGAGAGAAAGAAAGAGGGATGGGTCTTGCCACAGCCACTGCCACATCTGTACGAGACCTTTGTTAAGCCAAAATACAATGAAGAAGAAGAGGATGAGGTCTTTACGGCCGAAGAGATTGAAGAGATATGTGGGGCAATGAGAAAGATGTTATACGAAACCCACATGGTTCAGCCGGGAGAGGGCTCCAGCACCGTTGAGGTGCTGTATATGGGACCAAACGCCAAGCTGCAGAATTGGAAGGCTACGCCATTCCCAATCAGGCGGGAGTCCCGGTAGACCTATCCTGCCACTTTTTCTGCATCCCGAGTTATTCCAGGGTGTAACTCGGATGTTTTCTTTAGTTTCCTGTCTTTTAAATTTCCCAATGTAAACCCTGTTATCTTCCCAATTCCAAGAAATGAAATCAATATTTCATCGTTCATTTTTCTCTTTATTCTTTCTGATTTTCTTTATTTTTCTCTTTTATTTCTTCTTTTCAGTTATAATAATGCGGCTTTAAATAACATGACATGCTTGCGGACTTCATGCCCAGATCCAACTACGCTGTCTAATTGTGAAATAATGAACCAAGAACCGGAATATGATGAAGAAGAGGCTTTTAGGGAAATAAATCGAGAATTGGAACAATTTGAAAATAAACCTAAGCCAAACTTGAATGATACTGAGCCGGTTAACTTGGGAACTTCCGAAGAGATTCGGGAAACCAAAATAAGCATTCACACGGATGAGAAAACTCGGGATGCAATAATCCAACTCTTGTTTGAGTTTAAAGATGTGTTTGCTTGGTCATATGACGACATGCCAGGGCTGAGTGTTGATTTAGTGGTTCATAAGTTGCCAACTTACCCCGATTGCCTTCCGGTCCAACAAAAGCAGAGAAAGTTTAAAACTGATATCAGTGATAAGATCAAAGAAGAAATCACGAAACAGCTGAAAGCGGGGGTAATCCGAGTGGTCCGGTACACTACATGGTTGGCCAATGTAGTCCCAGTTCCAAAGAAAGATGGAAAGACCCGGGTGTGTGTGGATTACAGAGACTTAAACAAGGCAAGTCCCAAAGACAATTTCCCTTTGCCCAACATCCACATCCTTGTTGATAACTGCGCCAAGCATGAGATACAGTCCTTCGTGGACTGTTACGCAGGATATCACCAGGTGTTGATGGATGAAGAAGATGCCGAAAAGACAGCTTTTACCACACCTTGGGGTACATACTGTTACAGAGTCATGCCGTTCGGTCTGAAGAATGCTGGGGCAACCTACATGAGGGCCATGACCACCATTTTCCATGATATGATGCATCAGGAGATAGAAGTATATGTTGATGATGTAATCATCAAGTCCCGAACTCAGGATGATCACGTTCGAGACTTGAGAAAATTCTTCGAGCGGTTGCGCAAGTATGATCTGAAGCTGAACCCAGCCAAGTGTGCGTTTGGAGTCCCATCCGGCAAACTTTTGGGCTTCATAGTTAGCAGGAGAGGTATCGAGTTAGATCCAACAAAGATAAAGTCTATCCGGGATTTGCCTCCTCCGAGAACCAAGAAAGATGTGATGAGCCTGTTGGGCAGATTAAACTATATCAGTCGGTTCATTGCTCAATTGACTTCCACATGTGAGCCCATATTCAAGTTATTGAAGAAAGATGCAGCAGTCAAGTGGACGGATGAATGTCAAGAAGCTTTCGACAAGATCAAAGAATACTTGTCAAATCTGCCTGTCTTGGTCCGACCGGAGCTAGGGAGACCTCTTTTCTTATATCTGACGGTCTTGGAAAATTCTTTCGGCTGTGTCCTCGGGCAACATGATGTAACCGGGAAGAAAGAACAAGCAATCTACTACTTGAGCAAGAAGTTCACCAGTTATGAAGCTAAATATACTCTGTTGGAGAGAACCTGTTGTGCTTTGACTTGGGTTGCTCAAAAGCTACGACATTATCTTCAAGCTCACACCGTCTACCTCATAACCAGGTTGGATCCTTTGAAATACATATTCCAGAAACTGATGCCCACAGGGAGGTTAGCGAAATGGCAGATTCTGCTCACTGAATTTGACATAGTCTATGTCACTCGCACGGCGATGAAAGCCCATGCGTTGGCAGACCATTTGGCTTAGAATCCGGTTCACGAGGAATACCAACCATTGAGCACGTACTTCCCAAATGAAGAGGTAAATTCAATAGAAGTAATATCTGAAGATACCAATACTTGGAAAATGTTCTTTGATGGGGCGGTAAACGCCAAAGGTGTTGGAATTGGGTCAATCCTGATCTCACCCACCGGTCAGCATTACCCGGCCACCGCTAAGCTCCGGTTTTTTTGCACAAACAATATCGCTGAGTATGAAGCCTGCATCATGGGCATGATATAGAGATTGACCAAGACGTTGAAGAGTTATTAATTATGGGGGATTCAAATTTGATTATCCGGCAAGTCCAAGGAGAATGGGAAACCCGAGATGTTAAGCTTATTCCCTATCGCCAACATGTGGAAGATCTTGGAAAGCGATTCAAATCAATAGAGTTCAGGTACATCCCTCGGTCACAACGAATTAGCTGATGCACTCACCACTCTGGCCTCGATGCTGCCTTACCCAGGCAATGCCCATATTGATCCCTTGGAGATCCAAATCAAAGAAAGGCATGGTTATTGTAATACGGTTGAGGCAAAACCAATCACCCAGCCATGGTACCATGACATCAAAAGGTTTCTGAAAACGCAAGAATACCCCGAGCAAGCTACTGGAGATCAAAAGAGAACCATTAGACGGCACGCGAGTGGTTTTTTCTTGAGTGGTGATGTCTTGTATAAGAGGACCCCGAACCTCAACTTGTTAAGATGTGTTGACGTCGAGGAAGCCGGAAGAATTATGCATGAGGTACACGCGGGAGTGTGCGGACCTCATATGAATGGATATGTTTTGGCAAAGAAAATCCTTCGGGCAGGATATTATTGGCTAACTATGGAGAAGGACTGCTTCAGCTTTGTCTGAAAGTGCCATCAGTGTCAGGTGCACGGTGATTTGATTCATGCACCTCCAACAGAACTGCATCCTATGTTAGCACCTTGGCATTCATTGCCTGGGGCATGGACGTTATGGGNTTTCTTATTTTTTCTCTTTTATTTCTTCTTTTCAGTTATAATAACGCGGCTTTAAATAACATGACATGCTTGCGGACTTCATGCCCAGATCCAACTACGCTGTCTAATTGTGAAATAATGAACCAAGAACCGGAATATGATGAAGAAGAGGCTTTTAGGGAAATAAATCGAGAATTGGAACAATTTGAAAATAAACCTAAGCCAAACTTGAATGATACTGAGCCGGTTAACTTGGGAACTTCCGAAGAGATTCGGGAAACCAAAATAAGCATTCACACGGATGAGAAAACTCGGGATGCAATAATCCAACTCTTGTTTGAGTTTAAAGATGTGTTTGCTTGGTCATATGACGACATGCCAGGGCTGAGTGTTGATTTAGTGGTTCATAAGTTGCCAACTTACCCCGATTGCCTTCCGGTCCAACAAAAGCAGAGAAAGTTTAAAACTGATATCAGTGATAAGATCAAAGAAGAAATCACGAAACAGTTAAAAGCGGGGGTAATCCGAGTAGTCCGGTACACTACATGGTTGGCCAATGTAGTCCCAGTTCCAAAGAAAGATGGAAAGACTCGAGTGTGTGTGGATTATAGAGATTTAAACAAGGCAAGTCCCAAAGACAATTTCCCTTTGCCTAACATCCACATCCTTGTTGATAACTGCGCTAAGCATGAGATACAGTCCTTCGTGGACTGTTACGCAGGATATCACCAGGTGTTGATGGATGAAGAAGATGCCGAAAAGACAGCTTTTACCACACCTTGGGGTACATACTGTTATAGAGTCATGCCGTTCGGTCTGAAGAATGCTGGGGCAACCTACATGAGGGCCATGACCACCATTTTCCATGAAATGATGCATCAGGAGATAGAAGTATATGTTGATGATGTAATCATCAAGTCCCGAACTCAGGATGATCACGTTCGAGACTTGAGAAAATTCTTCGAGCGGTTGCGCTGAACCCAGCCAAGTTTGCGTTTGGAGTCCTATCCGGCAAACTTTTGGGCTTCATAGTTAGCGGGAAAGGTATCGAGTTAGACCTAACAAAGATAAAGTCTATCCGGGATTTGCCTCCTCCGAGAACCAAGAAAGATGTGATGAGCCTGTTGGGCAGATTAAACTATATCAGTCGGTTCATTGCTCAATTGACTTCCACCTGTGAGCCCATATTCAAGTTATTGAAGAAAGATGCAGTAGTCAAGTGGACGGATGAATGTCAAGAAGCCTTCGACAAGATCAAAGAATACCTGTCAAATCCGCCAGTCTTGGTCCCACCGGAGCCAGGGAGACCTCTTTTCTTATATCTGACGGTCTTGGAAAATTCTTTCGGCTGTGTCCTCGGGCAACATGATGTAACCGGGAAGAAAGAACAGGCAATCTACTACTTGATCAAGAAGTTCACCAGTTATGAAGCTAAATATACTCTGTTGGAAAGAACGTGCTGTGCTTTGACGTGGGTCGCACAAAAATTGAGACATTATCTCCAAGCCCACACTACCTACCTCATAACCAGGTTGGATCCTTTGAAGTACATATTCCAGAGACCGATGCCCACTGGGAGACTGGCAAAATGACAAATCTTGCTCACTGAATTTGACATAGTCTATGTCACTCGCACGACAATGAAAGCCCAGGCGTTGGCAGATCATCTGGCGGAAAACCCGGTAGACGAGGAATACCAACCGTTGAGCACATACTTCCCAAATGAGGAGGTAAATTCAGTAGAAGCAATCTCTGAGGACACTCATGCTTGGAAAATGTTCTTTGATGGAGTTGTGAATGCTAGAGGTGTAGGAATTGGGGCAATCTTGATCTCACCCATGGGCCAGCACTACCCAGTACAGCCAGGCTCCGATTCTTCTGCACAAACAATACTGCCGAGTATGAAGCCTACATCATGGGCATGAATATGGCAATCGACCAAGATGTTGAAGATTTATTGATCATGGGGGATTCTGATCTAATTATCCGTCAAGCCCAAGGAGAATGGGATACCCGAGATGTTAAGCTCATTCCCTATCGGCAACATGTGGAAGACCTCAGCAAGCCCTTCAAGTCGATAGAATTCAAGTACATTCCTCGGTGTCACAATGAACTAGCCGATGCACTCGCCACTCTGGCCTCGATGCTGCCTTACCCAGGCAATGCCCATATTGATCCTCTGGAAATTCAAATCAAAGAAAGGCATGGTTATTGCAACGCGGTTGAGGCGGAGCCCAGCACCCAGCACCCAGCCATGGTATCATGATATCAAGAGATTTATGAAAACCCAAGAATACCCCGAGCAAGCCACTGGAGATCAAAAGAGAACCATTAGACGGCATGCGAGTGGTTTCCTCTTAAGCGGTGATGTCTTGTATAAAAGGACCTCGGACCTCAACTTGCTAAGATGTGTTGATGCCGAGGAAGCCGGAAGAATTATGCATGAAGTACACGCGGGGGTATGCGGACCTCATATGAACGGGTATGTTTTGGCAAAGAAAATCCTGCGAGCGGGGTATTATTGGATAACTATGGAGAAGGATTGCTTCAGCTTTGTTCGGAAATGCCATCAATGCCAGGTGCACGGCGATTTGATTCATGCACCTCCAACAGAGCTTCATCCGATATCAGCACCTTAGCCATTTGTTGCTTGGGGCATGGATGTCATTGGGCCAATCGAGCCGACAGCTTCGAACGGACATAGATTCATATTGGTTGTCATTGATTACTTCACAAAATGGGTTGAGGCCATCACACTCAAGTCAGTTACCAAGAAAGCTGTGGTAGACTTCGTGCACTCCAATCTCATTTGCCGCTTTGGCATTCCTGCCACTATCATTACCGATAATGCTGCGAACTTGAACAGTCGTCTGATGGGAGAGGTATGCGAACAATTCAAGATAACGCATAGAAACTCTACTCCTTATCGGCCGAAATCCAATGGAGCCGTTGAAGCAGCAAATAAGAACATCAAGAAGATTTTGAGAAAGATGATTCAAAGCTCCAGGCAATGGCATGAAAAGCTGCCTTTTGCATTACTCAGATATCGCACCACAGCGTGTACATCGATCGGAGCAACCCCGTACTTATTGGTCTACAGAACTGAGGCTGTCATACCTGCAGAGGTAGAAATCCCTTTGCTCCGGATAATTGTCGAAGCAGAAATTGAGGACAGTGAATGGGTTAAGACCCGACTGGAGCAGCTGTCATTAATTGATGAAAAAGAATGGCTGCGGTTTGTCACGGGAAGTTGTACCAACAAAGAATGGCCCGCGCTTATAACAAGAAAATACGTCCCAGGAATTTCGAAGTGGGACAACTCGTGCTGAGACGCATTCTCCCTCACCACCAGGAAGCAAAAGGAAAATTTGCTCCTAATTGGAAGGGTCCATACATAATCCGGAAGATATTGCCAAGAGGAGCACTGTATCTGGGAGACATTAAAGGAAATGATCCTGAAACATCAGTCAATGCAGATGCAGTAAAAAGGTACTATGTCTAGACCTCCTGCGGTGATGGCTTTTGTGTAATTGAGATGACGAAGGCTTTCCTCCCCGCTACCCCAAACACTATCAATCCTTCGTAAACCCTTTGAGCCGGTTACGCTTTTTTGATTCACCCTCTTTGGAACCTGAAAGTATTATTGAAAAAAAAGAAAAAGACAAAGAAAAGAAAAAGAGAAAAAGAAAAGAAAAAAAATATATCAAAAAAAAGAGAAAAGAAAAGAAAAGAAAATATGATGAAAAGAAAAACAAAAACAAAATGTTTCCCTGAACTACGTCTGACTTGATTCTGAAAGGATACGTAGGCAGCCTCTCTCTGGGGTTCAGTCACACCAAAACAAAAATCTCAATTCCCCCAAAAAATGAAACTGGGGCAGATGATATAATGGCTCGGCCATGAGCTCACCAAGACGGTTCCAAAGTTGTAATTCCATCCAAGATTCTTTTTACCCAAAAACCTTGTCCAAGTCCTTCCGATCAATTGGCAAAGGCGTGGAATTGAAAACATCATTGTTGGGATCTGATAAAGTCCAAATTGAGAGAAATAAAATGAGAGAGTCTTATCGGTGAAAACCCTCGGGCACCATAAGGCGTCGGTGAGCAGAGAATTTGAAAATGAGAGAGTCGTTTGGTGAAAACTTGTAAAGAGCACTATCGGGCGACGGTGAGAAGAGAAATGAGAGAGGTCGATTAGCGAAAACTCGCAAAGGGCGCTGTCGGCCGAAAAGAAGATATCTCATCACTAAAAGAGTCCTGGCAAGGTTCCCTGGTTTTGAAATACGGATCAATGGGTTCATGAGAAGCTGGAAAGTTTTTGTGGGTCGGGCATCCAGTCCAAGAAGCATGTCATGTCCATTTGAAGCTTGCATGCACCTCCAAATAAGTCCTTCTCTTCCCCCCGAAAGGGACGTTTCTCTTTAAATTCATCTTCTTGCTTAATTCTTCCTTGAATCCCTTTCGGTCTAATGCTGATTCCGAAACTATTACAAAGAAAAGGTGGCAGGATTGGCTTTACAGGGCCCCCCTAACAAAAGCTAAAGAAAAGTACCCAGCCTCAGCGGATGCATCAAGTCAATCCCGACTGGCCATGTTGGCAGATGCTTAGAAATCAAGCTATTGAAAGAGAAAAACAAAAAAAGGTCAAGGACAAAGGTCTTAAAGGCAGAATAAAGTGAAAGGCCGGAGCCCACGCGGACGTGTTGTCATGATATCCTGCAAGATGAGCCATCCGGTTTGAAAGAGAGAAGAATCTTCAAAACCAGCAAGCAACAGAGGTTCTCAACAGAAGATAGGCCGGGATCAAATAATCAAGGCCACAAAGCCAACCACCGTTTCAAACTAATAATTGTTCTTTGTTTGAAAATTGAAACAGGTGCAATCCAGGCAACCGCGCAAAAGCAGGTGCAGCCAAAAGAAAAGAAATGCGCAAGTGCTGAAATAGCTTTGCAGCAAATAATCAATGCAAAAGGAAAGTTTCCTCCAAGTTCTTTCCTGCATCTTATCAAAAATAAAATAAAATAAAAAAAGAAGAGAAAAAAGAGATAACCAAAGAATCCCAAAAAAGGATAGTGTAGACTTCCCAATATCAACCTGTTACTTGGTTTAGCCAACATTTGGGCTCCAACCCCTGAGTTGATCGTTTTTCCTTTTAGCCAACATTAGGGCTCCAACCCCTGAGTTGAGCGTTTTCCTTTAGCAACATTAGGGCTCCGACCCCTGAGTTGAGCATTTTCTTTTAGCCAACATTAGGGCTCCAACCCCTGAGTTGCGCCTTGTAGAAACAGGTTTCCATTCCCTAATCCGCTCCATCATAGATAAATACAATTCTTGAAAATGAAAAAAAGAGAATGAGTTCAGATGTTGTCTAAAATAACTCACGAAATTTTCCTAGTGAAAACCGGGGCAGAAAAATTTCGTTCGTTTGTTTGTTTTGGTGTCTGAGCAGGTTTGACCTCAGGGCACAAGGTGCGAGATGACCAATGGAATGAGTCTCAATCCAGAATAAAGAAAAGAAGAAAACAACAAAAAGAAATAAACTCAAATGTGAAGCAAACAAGGGTGCGGATTGCTCAAAAATCTGATTGAAGCCACAAGCTCCGCTGATCCCGTTTTGACCCAATGCTGCAGAAAGAAACAAACACCTACAACTTACGAGCATCAAGATTCAGATCAGGGTCCACAGCAAAATCAGCCAAGATTCAAGATCAAGTTTCAAGAGAATTATAGACAGGAATCTTGTAACTCATAGTTGATAGGCATGCTTTGATTTTCCTTTTGGTGTAATAAGGAGGACAACAAGCAGTAGCAGCAGCAACAGCAGTGAAATCACAGCTCCTGATAGTCCCAGCTACCAAACTTTTCAGAACTACACTGACCTGATTCCTTTATAGCCAAGGATATGTAGGCAACCTTTGAAGCAGGGTTCGGTCAGATGGTTTTCAAAAATGCTTCTCCTGGAGTGCCGAGCAGGCAAAAATCCCTCATGTTGCTCATTTATCTTTGCCCGAAAATCCTTCGTGTCTTCGAGCAAAGAGGGGCAGCTGTGAGCACGTGATTTTTGCCGCGCTCAAATCACTCCTATAGAATTCATTAAAATTAGAATTTTTCTTTTAATATTTGAATCTTTAGGAATTAATTGCGTGATTTTGTGTTTTGTTTGCATTTTGTGTGCATTTTTAGTTATCATAAAAAATGAAAAGAAAAATTACAAAATAGTATACTTGCATTTAGGACCCAATTCCAAATTTTTAGATTAATTAACATCATTAAAAATAGGAGAAAATAATTAAAGATAGTCCTTTATATTTTTTTACTTGCAAAATTTTAATTTTTCCTTAAACAAGGATTTGTTTAATTTTTGAGAATTAATTAGTCTCATTTTAGAATTAAATCAGGTTTTGGCTATATTTTAATTTTGTACTTAATAAAATCCAAAATTTAAATAAATAAAAAGAAAAAGAAGAAAACAAATAAAAAAGAAATTGAAATAAAGAAGCAAAGGGCCAGCNATCCTACGGCCAGGAACTGGCCATCCAATTTCGGTACTACTTACGTCGTCCGGAGCCCTCCACCTACCCCCCCCCCCCCCCCGTCTCTCAGAATGCCTTCATACACAAACCCTAATTCCCCACCGCCCTCGGCCCTCGGCCCTCCGCCCTCCGCCCTCCGCCCTCCGCCGCCGGCTGGAAATCGTCTCCGCCGGCGGCGATTCTCCAATGACACCCAAACTTAAACCCCTACACCATCTCAACCCCCTCATTACAAAGCCACCCTTGTTTTCTGTCAAATCCCGACCAAAACCCTTAAATATGTCAAACCCTAGGCGCTGCCACCACCGTGCACGGCGGCGCCGTCACCCAAACCCTACCAAATCAACACCATATACTCCCCACACCTTCCTCTACATAAATCCCCAAGCTATTTTCCCCAAATCCAACTGAAAAGTTTCAAATCCTAGATCTAGGGTTTGCTATCAAGACTGTTCGAATTTTTAAAAGGCCACCAGTGTTCGATTTGGGTTCTGGAATAATGTTATGTGTTGTTCTTGGTAAGAACAAGTACATAACATTATTTGAGGACCCAAATTCGAGTTCAAGCTAGTTCAAATCTCAAAATCAACAAGTTTCTCCTTGATTCGATGCTTGATTCTGTTTGATTTTACTTTAATTCAATCCTTGTTCTGATTCTGTTATTGAGATTGTTTTAATCGTTGTTTAATCCTGTTTTTGTGATTTTTTTTAGTTTAATTTTTGTTTTGCTGAATATTTCCTGGTTTAATTCAGTGTTACTAGTATAGGCTTTAATTTGACTAATTAGTTAATTAGATTAGATTTTTTTTTTGTTATGTTGTTAATTGTTCTTAGAGTTAATTTCAATTCAATTTGATTCACTAGTATTAACTAGAGTTATTTTTTAGCCTTGACTGCCTGCTTTGGTTATTAGGATTTTATTAGTTTAGTTGTTTGGATATAGCTGAATAACTCGGAACCTTTGATTAACTATAGTCAAATTTAACTAGGGTAAAGAGGTTTAGTACTAGGTTAGTAATTTCAGATTAAAAGCAAGGGTAGTATAGGTATTCTTAGCTAGAAAACAATGTTGTAGGTGAAACTAGAACACCCTAGACTCTTCTAGAATAGGGTCTTAGTTCTAATTTCAGAAGCTTAGGTCAATAACTTGAGAAACAAGTCAAAACATTAAGGGCTATTGAATAAAAACTAAAAATAAAAGGGCGAAAATGGGTAAATGAAATCTAGAAGCTTCCTCCCCCTTTTCTGCCTATAAAAGGCAGTATACCTGCCTTCTTTCACAAGTTCGAACACCTGAAAAAATTCCCAAAAAGTTCCAGCTTCTAAAATTCTCCCTCAAAACATTTTCTGCAAGTTCTAGCATCAAAAAATTTGAATTTCAAATTCAAATACTAAAAGTCTGAACTCAAAAAGTTCAAAATTTCATCTCAGATTCAGTCTTTCTTCAAAAAACCAATAAAAAGAGTAAAAGCAATAGAAACTCCAAAAAACACTGTTCTATTGGAATTTTCTAGGTCAATCTCAAAATATTTTAGCTGTTAATTCACATCCATAGCATAGGAAGGATAGAAATGGCTTGAAGGTCCTGGTACTTGGCTACTGAAGTCGCAGAAGTAATCCTGGGTTAAATTTCAAGTTTGCTAGGTTCTATCGGGTCTATTTTGAGTTTTGGTTGGTGCTGTTTCTCCTTCATTCATTCCTGGACTTGGTGATGCTGTTTTGGATTCAAAACTGATCCTACATTGTTGATTTCATTGCTGATTCCTGTTGCTGTACTGCTGAGAAATTGCTGACCCTACCTTCTTCTCTTGTTTGCTTTAATTCCAGGTACACTTCCTGTAGATCTCAAGTGTTGGAAATGAAAGAATGAAATGCTGTTTATTTGCTTTCGCTTGTTCAAACTCATACTATAGTTAGCTAGATTCAGAACTTTACTATATTTTTCGTGTGTAATCAATTAAGGACTGCCTAGAATTAAGATATGGTGACTGTTACGCTAGAGATTAATTCGTCAGTACATTGTGGTTATTTGTATTGGACTGTTGAAACAAGATGGACTTGTAGGAGTATTATAATGTAGTACTAACTGTAATGTAGTAAACGTCAGTCGAGTTACTAGATTAATTCGAGGTTCGAATTTAGATTAGGGTATTATTTGGTTGAAGAAGCTGTGCTTCAGGCTTATAAATCTGCTATTAGCCGTAGTGCATCTAAATCCAGTACAGCTACTAGTTCTAGTTGAGTTATAGTAATTGATCAAAAACAAGTATCAAAAATGAGTAAAATTTGTAGTTCAATTTGAATTTACAGTAGTTCAGTTTTCTCATTTTCATTTTGAATCAAAGTAGCATTTCAGTATAAACACTTCAGTTATCTACTTCTTCGAATATGTGTAGGAATTTGTTAATGCAAATTAGAGCAAAATTTAAAAAGGTTAATTTAATAGTTATTTGACCAACTGGATTTGAATTTTCCCTCTCCTTGATATCCCCAACTACTGAATACGTTTGGGCCTCAGTATCACTAAGGCATGGCCCAGTTCCAATCTTCCCCATCTCACTAATTGGGCCTGCGTTGAGGCCCAGAGCTGGTAATAGCTCAACAAAATGACAGACTGTGTTTATATTATGTTGGGCCAAGTTCAAGATTCGAAGGCCTGAATGAACATTAAATCTGAGATTAATTTTGGCAACATAGGTTTTGGGTCTTCTAGTTAAGTAGCATACTTGAATTAAGAGGTTTACCTCTTGTTCAAGTGTGGACTTGAACCGGAGCCCAAATTCCTTGATCACTTTAAATAAATAGTATTAGTAATATTAACTTATTAGGACTCTTTAGAGACAAACCCAGTAGAAAATCATAGTTTGCCCTTGGATGGCCTTTAAATAATAAAATAAGGTGAGCCGCACCAAATAAAATGCATAAATTGTGTGGCCCTCTTTAATTGTTTATATTAAAATACTTAGAATTCGGGACATGCCGTTTAGCGAATTTTCACGGCCACCCGCGAAGTTAATAACACGTTAGTCGCTTTAGGCGCGCTTTTTGATAATTTTACCTTCCTAAATACGGGTGTGCATTTCATGCGACCCAAATTCAAATCCCAATACGTTGAATAAGAATGTGTCGAGGATCCGGGTGCATTTCATGTGACGTAATCCAAAAATACGTTTTTAAACGACGTTCACTTTCTTAAAAAATTTAACTAAAAGCGGTAAATAATTCTAAAATTGCATTATAGGATGACATGTATTAAAATCAGATTTCTAGCCATTTATAATAGTTTAAGCGATTGTGCTAGAACCACGGGATCCGGGGGTGCCTAACACCTTCCCTCGGGTCAACAGAATTCCTTATTCAGAATTTCTGGTTCGCAGACTCCAACTGGGAAGTCGAAATTTTCCTCGATCTGGGATTCAAGTTAAACCGGTGACTTGGGACACCAAAAGCCAATCATATCCCAAGTGGCGACTCTAAAAATAAATAAACAATCCCATCGAATAATGCCACTTGGAAAAACTCCCTTATACACTATCCTTCGGGGTAGGTGTGTAAAGAAGGAGGTGTGACACTATTAAACCAAGTTGAAACTAAAATGAAGTACGAAGTAACATAATAACCAGCATATCTAAATACAACTCGGATCTGGAGTTACAAGTACACGAGCTTCTAGAGATTCTATAAATAGAGTCTGAGATAAATATAATTGTTTCGAATAAAATGAACAGTAAATAAGGAAAGAGGAAGCGGACTTCAAGGTCTGCGGATGCCAGCAGATCTACCTCTAGTCTCCAAATAGGCCAATCTGAGCTGATGCTCCTCACGTACAGCTGGGACCAGTACCAAAATTTGCACAAGAAGTGCAGAGTGTAGTATGAGTACAACCGACCCAATGTAATCCGTAAGTGTCGAGCATAACCTCGACGAGGTGGTGACGAGGCTATGACAGGACACTCACATAATTTAACCTGTACAACGAAGATATATGTGCAACAGAACAACAAATAGAGATTAAACACGTACGGTTGGGAGGAGACATGTGAAAGGGGGTACAAGATACGGTAACTACAACAGGAATGACAACATGAGACAGTCAAATAAACCATCAACCAATGAAAACGGATAACATAATGAATAAAGATGGCATGGCATCACTCACCCTGCCCTTACTCTCAACCTCACCATGAGATAATAATAACGGCACGGCATCACCTTTCGTGCATTTAATTTCAATCTCTCCATGAAACGATAAATACGGCACGGCATCACCCTTCGTGCTTTTAATTTCAATCTCTCCATAAAACGATAAATACGGCACGACATCCCCCTTCGTGCTTTAACCCTCCTCCTCACCATGTGTTAATCAGTAAATGAAGCAATAAATGGCACAACACCACCCTTCGTGCTTTAACACTCTCCCTTACCATGTAGTAATGAATATAAACATTTGGGAGATAGAATAGGCAAGAATAAACCTTACATTAACAACTGCTCCAAAATACCGAACCTCGACTTCCAAAAATACTCAATTATCACAAATAGTTCATAAATGCGGAAAGAACGATCAATTAAGTAATAAACTAGTCTAAGCATGGATATCATAATCAAAGAAGACAATAAATTACAAGAAAACAAGTCCCACCCACATGCTTTAATCCAACAACATCGCATAGGTACTCGTCACCTTACATATACATTGTAACCACACATTTAAACACGTAGCAAATAGGCAAACAAGTCCTAATCCCTCAAGTCAAGGTTCACCACGACACTTACCTCGCTCTGCAATCGACTCAAAGTGCAACCGCGACCTTGCCTTTCGAACAAGCCTCCGAACCAACCAAATCTAGCAAATTATTAACCAGATGATTCAAAATAAGCCTTAGGAACTACCCACGAATGAAAGAGATTCAATTTAGGTCATTATTGAAAAAGTAAACAAAAGTCAACCCCGGGCCCGCTTGGTCAAAACTCAAAATTCTGACCAAAACCCGATTACCCATTCATCCCTGAGACCGTTTATGTAATTTGTTTCAAAATCCGACCTTAATTCGAGGTCTAAATTCCAATTTTACAAAAATCCCTAATTCTACCCAAATCCCCAATTTCTACCATGAAAATCCTAGATTTAAGGTTGAAATCTTATGAAATGTAGTGTGTAATTGAAGAAAGTAGGTTAGAGTCACTTACCAATGAATTGAGGAAGAAAAGCTCTTAGGAAAATCGCCTCTAAGGTTTTTAGGGTTGAAAATTTGAAAGAATCAACAAAATCTCATCTAACTCAATTATTTACCAAGCTGCGGATGTCGCAATTGCGAGAAAGAGGTCGCAAATGTGAGACTCATGAACAGATGATAGAATAATATGACACATCGGAGAATAAGAATATAAACATTTCTAGCATTTCTACGAATAGAGTAATTTATGAAAATTGTGCATTTGCTTGTTTCGCTTGTGTCGTATAGAACATGCCAAAAGGAAAAAAGGGATAGCCTTAACATACCTGAGCCGGTTCTCTTAACAATCCCTCTAACACACGTCTTTTGCGAAGAACACGCAACGCCAATCGAAAGATCATCCCAGCACAATACTCTTATTTTTGCTGGCTTTACTTATGCTCGATACCAAAAGAGAAAATTTCAACTTCTGTTGCTGTAAAATCAAATGCGCCACTATAATGACTTTTACCTACTTGCCGTAAGAAAGAGGAAGGATTCTGCAATGTCCCTCCAAACCTCAACTAGAATGAGCATAAAGTCTTAATCACAAGAAATGACTTTATTAAAACAACTTTAAACAAGTTCAAAAGTCATATATATTATTAAAAACTCTCTTTAAAATAGCTTGGCACCTTATATGCTTTACAAAAAACAAGTGTAAGGTAAGTACAAGAACATATAATTGCAAACTAGCGTCCCCTGTTTTAAATATATTTCATTGAAAGGTCAGGAAGAATATGGAAAATGTGAGTGACGTCAAGCTTNTGAGAAAATATATATTTTTACATGGATATTTTAATAAAATAATAGTGTATGTATTGATTTTATATTGTACCATATTTGACCATGACAATAAGATGTATAAAGTGTGTTAAAAGTGAGTAGTATTTTAATAATTTGAGATAATTCCTAATTATGCAGATAATTGATGGATAAGTATAAGAATTGTCATTTCCACGTGGAAATGACAATTCTTATACTTATCCATCAATTATCTGCATAATTAGGAATTATCTCAAATTATTAAAATACTACTCACTTTTAACACACTTTATACATCTTATTGTCATGGTCAAATATGGTACAATATAAAATCAATACATACACTATTATTTTATTAAAATATCCATGTAAAAATATATATTTTCTCAACTTCTACTTTTCTAATCTCATATAAAGAGTAAAAAATTTCGTACGCTTAATTCTTAAAATGGTAAAACGATAACCTTCTTTTCTTGTGCAAAAATAATTTCTATCTTTACAATAAAGAAAATCTCATAAACTTTCTTATATTATGAGTATAATTTACCATATCCGAAATATAGTAATAATGGTAACTATCCAAAATTATATTTATAAGATTTTTACTAAAATACTCCACTTAAAAGAAAATACCACACTAACATAATATGTAACGGTATCAAGGTTGTTAAACTTACGGGGTCTTATAATAACATAGTCACGAATCCTCTATAACCTCATGAATGGTCTTAAACCCTTCAAGCTCATATGGATTACTACGACTCATCCTAATATTAAAGTATGGGATGTAACATCCTTCCCCCCTTTAGAAACATTCGTCCTCGAATGTTTACTCTTAGAAACTTACAAAACTTTTGCCAAAGTCAATTCTTTCTAACTTAAACTAAAACCCAACCTCTGTTTGAAGTCTCGACAATTCACACCTTTTGTACTTGAGTATCTCGTATCTTCTTCACCTTTACCTTACTTACTTTTCGATCTCGCATCGTATCTTCTGTCGCTTTCATAACTTCCCTTCCACATAGGTGGAAATTACGCCTTAAAGCTCTACTGTGATACATGCACCTCTGGTGCATACAAAAACTAGCGAAATCTTCATATTGACTTCTTACGACTCAGCTCTATGGCACGATTTGGAAACAAAAGAAGGGTAGCATTTCCTAAATGCCCTATAGATTTTCAATTATAAATGTGGCGCGCAACATACCCAAAAGTGAGACTCTACTAGGCACGGCTTTGTAGACTCCCTAGGACACGACCCGCTCTGATACCACTTTGTCATGCCCCAAACCTGGGGAGGCGTGGCTGGCACCCGGTGCCGAGCTGGCCCGAGCGAACCACTCTGTAACTCATGATCATTCGACCAAAACTAGAACATACATAGGTCGAGTTAGCTGGACTCAATCCTTTAGTAACTATCATGGGCCAACCTGGACACAACTCGTAATGTATAATTGTAAGTGGGCAAATGTTATATCAATGAACCATCGCTCATAAAACATGAATACATATGGGCCGTCAAGGCCTCTGACATGCTGTACATAATAAACCAGTGTCTACAAATCCTCTAAGATTATTTGACATAAAATAGGACAGGGTACCGGCCTGCCCATAAGTCTGTAGTAAAACTCTGACACGATGACTCATAGACTCGGCTGCACTCCGAATAAGGTGGAGTCATACCGATCCTTCGCTGAATGCCAATCTCATCTACTATGAGGGCTCGTCAAACTGATTATCTATATAAAAAACAGGCATGAATGCAGCGTCCCCAACAAAAGGATGTCAGTACGAATAATGTACCGAGTATGTAAGGAGGAACTGAAACATAACAGTAAGTCAACATTAATTAAGGACATGGAAGAAACATGGAGTAAAGGACTCAACCTGCAAGTCTGGATAACTCTGTAAATCATGAAATACTTATAGTGTCATGCATATGCGTATGAATGTCATGTCGTGCATAGGTACATGTGTTCATAACATCATCAAGCCTCTGAGGGTATCCCATCATATCATCTCGACCACTGTGGGCAAAATCATCAACGTATACCAGCTGATCGGGTGGTGGTGCGTATATAACGCCATAACCTTACCTATATCCTATATACATGTATATATATATATACGCGTATATAACACCATATGGTCATGGGTCAATGTGCATGTGTAAATATAAATACGCAACTGAAACAATAGAAATAACAGTTACAGCAAGAAATCCTACAGTTTAGACTAAGTACAAGTCAAGGAAAAGCAGAAAATCTGCTAAGCATGCTGCAAAGAGTCGGATAAGCATTTAAGGCACGCAGGCATGCTATTCTAGGCTAACAGGATAACTACACATGCTGGTATATCTCAATTAAGAAGAAATAGGTTATTACTCAGTAAAAATTAGATTTTACAATAAATAGCCCGTGTACGAACTCGTCACCTCATGTACACGGCGCTCACATATCACAACAGTACCAAATCCTTAGGGGATTCCCCTACACAAGGTTAGGCAAGCCACTTACCTCGAACCAAGCTCAATCGACAACAATGCCTTTTTCACGGATATCCAACTCTGAATGGCACAAATCTAGCCAAAAGCAATTACATACCATAAATATAACTATAAGAAACTAATCTAATTAATGAAATCAAAGCTTAAGCAAGAAATTAGAAAATTGCCCCAAAAAGTCGAACGGGGCCCACGTCTCGGAATCAGGTAAAAGTCACAAAATATGAACACCCATTCACTCACAAGTTCACTCGTACCAAAATTATCCAAATACGATAATCAATTCCCAATCAAAACTCAAAAACTTGGTTGATGAAATTTCCAAACTTTTCCCCAATTTTCTCAACCCAAATTCCTTAATTAATGAAGAAATCAATTATAGTTTAGTGGAATATAACCATAAAGGAGGTAAGAATCATTACCCAAAAGATCTCTCTGAAAATCCTTCAAATAATGCCCCAATCCGAGCTCTCAAAGTCCCAAAATTGAAAATGGGATAAAACCCTCGATCTTAGCCTTTTCTGCCCAGCGATTTCGCATCTGCAGGCCTCCAGTCGCACCTGCAGAATTTCCCTTGCAGGTGCGGAAATGACTTAAGAGGGTTGGTTCCGCATCTGCGATGAATAGGCTGCACCTGCGTGTACGCGCCTGTGGACCATTGTCTGCTTCTGCGGTTCTCCTCCGCGCTTGCGGTTCCTTAGGCGCATCTGCGGGCATCGCAGAAGCGGAACTCTCCTTGCACCTGCGACTCCTGACCAGCCATTCCTATCCGCTTCTGCGGTTGCCTCTACGCACGTGTGATCCCGCACCTTCGGTCTCCCAACCGCATGTGCTAAAACACCAGAAACCAGAAAAACTTCAACAATTTGCATAAGTCCCATCTCAATCTGTTAAGCATCCGAAACGCCCCCGAGGCCCCGGGGACCTCAACCAAACATACCAACAAGTCCTAAAACACCATACAAACTTAGTCGAGCCCTCAAATCACATCAAACAATGCTAAAAGCACGAATCATCCTCCAATCCAAACTTAATGAACTTAAAACTTCAAATTTCTACAACTGATGTTGAAACCTATCAAACCAACTCTGATTGACCTTAAATTTTTCACAAAAGTTACATTCAACATTACGGACCTACTCCAACTTCCGGAATCGGTATCCGACCTCGATATCAAAAAGTCCACTTCCGGTCAAAATCTTCAAAAATCTGACTTTTGCCATTTCAACCCTAAATCAGCTACAGACCTCCAATTCACAGTCCGGACACGCTTCTAAGTTCAATCAACCAACAGAGCTAACGGAACTCCATTCCGGAGTCGTCTTCACACAGTTCCGACTACGGTTAAAATCCTAAAACTTAAGCTTCCGTTTTAGGGACTAAGTGTCCAAAAACTCTCCGAAACCAAAAAACAAAACCTCCCGGCAAGTCACATAAGCAGAAAAAGATACGGGGAAAGTCGTAAATAGGGGATCGGGCTATTACTCTCAAAATGATTGGCCGAGTCGTTACAGTATTTGCTTGGTTATCCCTCTAGTTTCAACGTGATCAGTCTTAGAGCCTGTTTGGACATAAGAAATTTTCCTTTTCTTCAAAAAAAGAAATTCAAAATAATGTTTGGTTATGGAATCTTTACAAATTTTCAGATCCAATTTGAAAATGCATTTTCTAATTTGAAAAACTGCTGGAAACATGTTTTTCAATTGAAAAATTAGAAAGTTGGTATTTTAAAATTTTACTAGTTTCTATGTACGTGCCTTGCACGTTATACCCTACACATGAAAGAGAAAAAGATTGAAATGAAAACGTTAATGTAGATACTTAAAGCATGAGAAAACTTTGAACATTATAGAGGTGCCTCTCAAGAAAAATAATACATTTAAATAAAATAATAGGAAGAAATAAACTAAACCAAAAAATATTGATTTTCTTGTTTAATGTTTATTCCTTAAATACGATCCCAAAAGAAAACCTTAAACCAACGAAAGACTTGAAAACATATACTTGAAGCAGAACAAACCTTAAACCAACGAAAGACTTGAAAACATATACTTTTCCTAATGATTCGTGATGTAAACAAAAAACAGACAAAACAAAGATAAAAGCTCCAAAACAAAAACTTCCTAACATTCCTAATATTTTCAAAATATGGAAACTAACAAAAATTAAGAAGTATAACTTCGAAACTTTAAAAGAATTCAAATATATGTGGAGAATGAACTCTCAACAAACTGAGGTATCTTTCATCAATTTCTTCGATTCTCTATCTTAAGATTGATAATAAACATAAATAAAAAGAAATTAGAACTTAGAAGTACTTTTAGTATAATACTTTTACAAATGATATTTAACTTTTAAGATGCATAATAAATGTGGAGATGTAGTACAAGTTTGCAGAACTTTTTAGAGCAGCGTATGCAAAAAAAATACCAAGCGAGAAAATAGGTAATAGCTCAAAATCTGGATCCAAATGTTGCACCTAGAAAAAAATTGAATATCACCGTAATATGAACTCTGTGCACGTAGAGAGGAAAAATAAAACAAAAGGCAAAACAAATATTCAAATCTTTGAACATTATAACTTCAAATCTTACTAGGTGTATTGTAAAATTCGCACGGAATACATATGAGATTGCGACATAATACTTGATAAGAGCTTGACTTTCATCCAAGCCCTGAACTTTATCGATTTGTTTTCTTAAGATATCAATATAACGATTTGGACTTGTACTTGGATTCCACACATTGACAAATATAGCGTTTTTAACTTGATCTTGGATTCTAGATTTTGATTTGTACTCTACAATTAATGAAATACTTTTATATTTTTGTACATTAATGTGTTAGAGACATTTAATTACTAAAGAGTGTAAAAGTCCATCAATATTTCAGGATATATTAGTCGTTCAACATTTAGCATAAATTATTCGTGTTTTTATAATAAACTAGTTTCTTGATACGTGTGTTGTACGTGTTATTCCGTACAAGCAGTAAAAAAAATTAAAATATTATTAAAACATGTGAAATATTACACCAAAATTTCAAAAAGAAAAAAATACAAGCTAAAAATAATAAATAGTTTTAGAGATATAGTGTTGAACTCAAATTAACTGGATAGCTCTACAAAGATCAATAATTATATTTAGTTAGGCAAATATATTTTTATAATTACATAAATTTAGTTGTTATGAGTTACAAACATATAATATGATCGTA
>NC_031996.1:14538726-14564792 GCF_001879085.1 Nicotiana attenuata | reverse complement strand
AGTTCTTTGGATGCTTACAAGGTAATGAGTTTCTGCAGGTGTTTCGCGGCAATGCTCTTGGGTTTTAGTGGCCTGCGTAGCTTGGTTGAGTTAGAAGGATTCAGTCCTGACGGTTTAGTTTTGTGCAAATGGAATGCGGAGAGTTATTGATGGTTTCTACCACGGTTAGAGATGTATATTTGCTACGAGCGTGAGGAGCATGGGATGTGTAGTGATTTTCTTCTAGATGGGATCAATGGAAAGTTCTTGGCTAGTTGAGTACGTAGCTGCTTGTGGCTCGGAAGGGATATGAAGTCCCCATGTTTATCCTAGGGTGGTATGGTATAGGCGGTATGTGGTGTAGGATTGAGATTGGCATGTGTAAGGTCACGGTTCAGTTTTGAAAGGAAGGTCTTAGATTCTTAGGTAGCATGGACAGTGTCAGATGACTAGATAAATGATATTACTAACTGGTATGGCTTGATGAGAGTATACATTTTAGAAAGGGCGATGTGTTTGAGTTGAGGATACTTCATTATTATTGCGGCGCTCTCTTGTTTGATCTACTGCTGATGTTCGAGTTTGCTTGGTGGCACAGAAGAATTATAGGAGTACCTCTCATGGGATGATTGGGTATTGGAGGTATGTTGTATATTCGGACGGTGGAGTTGGGATCGTATAAGGTGATTCGCGTGTTGTGTGGATTTGGAGACTGGGAGTTCTCATAAACAGGTTAGGTCGTGGTTGTGGACCGCGTATATCGGTCTTGTGTGGTAACTGTTGGAGGTTTGGAGGCCCGAGTGGGTCCTTTGTTACTTGGTATGTTAGATTTTTCGGATGTGTTTCCTACTGCCGGGCATGTCGCCGGACAGGGTTGTCGATTTCGGTATTGATTTGGTGCCAGGCACCGTATCGTATGGCACCGGCGGAGTTAAAGGAGTTGAAGGAGCAGCTTCAGGAACTCCTTGATAAGGGGTTCATTGGTAGGCCAATATGGATGTGTTTTCTAACTCGAGTCGGCTTGGTTGACTCCGAGTTGTAATGTTGAGGAATGTGTTGATCGATTGTTATTGAGCTTATCAGTAATCTGGGGAGATCTATGAGTTACCTTTCTGTGTTGCGAGGCGTTATGATTTGTTGGTTATAGGCACATATGGTTCGGTTCTATTGGGGTTTCATAGTGGAAGTCGAGCGGGAAGAGTAATTGGGTGTTGCTCGGTAAATGGCGTATCGGTTATGTCCTTTCGGGTTTGTGTGGTGTATGTTATTTGCTTCATCGTGGGTATGATGATTTGCTTTGGTTCCAGACATCAAATTGCGCGTGGTTGTCGATTTCGAGCATAGTGACTTGAGGTGTTTCATATGGACCAGTGTTTGGATAGGGTCGCGCATTGCAGAGAAGTTATGTGGAGGTATGACCCTTCGGGTTAGATTCGCGTATTCTGTTTCTACGACGTGTGATGAGTTCTCAGCATTTTGTTGTGGCTTTAGATTGTATTGATGTGTCATGTCACTAGAGTAGTGGTGTTGGATTAGATGAGATCGTCGGGATCTGAAATGAGTACAAACTGATTCGATTTTAGCATATTGGAAGGATAATATCGAGGTTTGGCTCAGAAATTTACTATGGTCCTTGCCAAAGGAGAAGTGGACTCATGAATGGTTGATCTGAGAAATGGTTATGGTTTATTGTGTGTTTCATTTATCATTGGCAGTATATGAAAGTGACGGAATGAGACTTTAGTTGATAAGAGGATTTCTATCGATATTCAGTTGTTGTGTGCAGTTGCTGTGATTAGAAGTTATCGCTACCAGTGTTTGAGTTATGTGGTATATCATGTAATTGCACCTGAGGTTACAGATATGGTTTGTTACAGCTTGTTCGGACTTATTCACAGTATAAATGTGAGATTCTGATCGTATTGATTATTTCAGAAGTGGAAATGTGGTTCTATGATTTATGGGCTAGATTGGATTGTGAAATTTCAGTTACAATGTGTTATCAGACCTATATGAGATAGGGTGACGTGGGATCACCCCCGGGTATATGCGTGGTAAGGTTATTCGGCGATTGGTTGGCTTTTGGAACAACTCTGGGCACGTTTGAGGACGAATGTATGTTTAAGTGGGGGAGGATGTAACGACCCGACCGGTCGTTTTGAGCTTTTGCACTTTGCTCGCTAGTTCTCGGGCATGACTTGCCCCGTGTAGTGTATTATGACTTATGTAAATCGTTGGTTTTGGTTTTCAGGTGATCAGAATGAATTTGGAAGAACAGTTCTCAATTTGAAGCTTGAAATTTAAAAGGTTTGACCAAGATTTGACTTGTTAGTATATGATCTCGGATTGGAATTTTTATGATTTGGTTAGCTCCGTTAGGTGATTTGGGACTTAGGAGCGTGATCGGAATGTATTTTGGAGGTCCGGGGTAGATTTAGGCCTGAATTGGCGAAATTGAATTTTTGGCGTTTTCCGGTTGATAGGTGAGATTTTGATATAGGGATCGGAATGGAATTCCGAGAGTTGCAGTAGTTCCCTTGTGTCATTTGGGATGTGTGTGCAAAATTTCAGGTCATTCGAACGTGGTTTGGTTGGGTTTTTTATCAAAAACAAAATTTAGAAGATTTTGAAATTCTTAGGCTTGAATCCGATGCGAATTTGGTGTTGTGATGTTGTTCTGAGCGTTCCGAAGGTTGGAAAAAGTTTGAATGATGTTATGGGATATGTTGGCATGTTCGGTTGAGGTCCCGGTGGCCTCGGGTGAGTTTCGGGTGGTTAAACGGACTATTTCATGCTTTGGAAAAGTTGCAGATTTTTTAGCTTCAGCTGTTCACCAGAAAATTTCTGGTGCGAGGAGTCGAGTTTAGAAGCTCATATCTTGCAATCTATAAGGAATAACAAAATTTGCAAAACATGAAAGTTGTAGCCCTTGCATTCTAGTTTCCAGAAAGTTAAACCATTCATGATTTGGACATTTTATCAGAAAGTTATGATCAATTGAAGATGGCTGGTGGAGCAGTTTCTACAGAATTTTCTGATGCATGGAGCCGACTTTAGAAGCTCATATCTCGGAATATATAAAGAGTTATATGGTGTACAACCTATCAAATTAAAGATCTTCGAGTGTATTTTCTAAATCTTCAAACCGTTTGTCATTTGAATATTTTTACAAGGAGTTATGGGCGTTTTAGCAGAAGGTGTATAGCAGAGGAAAATGGTAAGAGGATGTACAACCTGCACAGCGCAAGGTACAACTCGATGAAGGCCGGGCAGATTGTTTAAAACACGAGTTTTAGCCCATTTCTTTCATTTCTTTCATTTGGCTTGGATGATTTTGGAGAGCTCAAGGAGGGATTTTCACCAAGCAACACTAGGTAAGTGATTTTTTCATATTTTTGAGTTAAATATGTGATCTTACATGGATTTAGACATGAAAATCAGTAGAAAAATGTGGAGTTAGAGCTTGAGATTACGAGACCTTCTAGGGATGATTTGAGGGGTCAAACGAACTCTGATTTTCGAGTTCTTTATATGTACGGACTCGTGAGATGATGAAGAATATTTTGGTATAAAGATTGTCCAGTTCCGGGATGCGGGCCCGGGGGTCGGGTTTTGTGCTTAAAATCGATATTTTTCAATTGGAATTCATTCGTTTAGCATAATTTGATGATAAAAATCTGAACTTGGTAGATTTGGAGCACTCGGAAGTTGGGTCGAGAGGCAAGCGTGTTGCAGAGTAGCTTTTCGGGCTAGTTTGAGGTGAGTAATGATTTTAAATGCTGTTCTGAGGGTATGAAACCCCGGATTACACAACGTTTGGCTGTGTTGAGGTGACGCACACGCTAGATGACGAGCGTGGGGTCGTGCACCGTTGGGGATTGTGACTTAGTCCATCCCGAATGACTATTTTTCTGTATATTTGGTAGCTAATTGTTTGATATTATTATACTTTGGGCTAAAGGCCATGTTTGGGCTCGTGCCAACTGTTTGAACCCTTAGAGGATTTTAAATGATATTTTTCCTCACTGTTGATTTCATATTGATGCTTAGTCATGCTATATTTTTACTATTTTCAAAACTCAGCTATGTTATTCTATTTTAAACACATTAAATAATATTTTAAAGATATTTTGAGCTGAGCTTCATGTTTTACTGATGCCCGAGGGTCTTATGAGATTCTTACTGAGTAAGGCCGAGGGTCTGTATTGTGAGGATACTTTTGTGTAGGGCTGCACGCCGCAGCAGTGATATACTGATTATGATAATGAGGCCGAGTGCCTGAGATTGTGCGCCACGAGGTGGCTTGATATTGATATGAGGCCGAGAGCCTGTTTATGATTCCACGAGATGGCTTGATATTGCGTGGGCCGTAAGGGGCCCCTCCAGGAGTCTGCACACCCCCAGTGAGCGCGGGTACCCATTGTGATGTGAGATATAGCCCGAGGGGCTGGTATGGTTCTGAGATATAGCCCGAAGGGCTGGTATTGTTCTGAGATATTACCGAAAGGCGGATTTGTTGACATTGTGCCCGAGGGGCGAACCTTTATGTGATTATCTTTCTTATTTACCTGTCATGTACCTGTTTAATTGAGTAATTGTGCCCGAGGGGCGGATCTTCTATGCTTATCTGTTCTAATTGCTTGCATTCAATTGCTTAGCTGTTGAAAAGCCATTTTTGAAGAAGTTTAAACTGAGCTAAGGTGCTTAAGAGATTTCATAGCTTCATTGCTTTCTTACTGGTTTTGTACTGCTTCTATACAGCATGTTGATGTACTCTTCGTGATTTCCTATCACTCAGTCTTCATTTATTTTTATTACTCACTGAGTTGGAAGTACTCACTTTACTCCCTGCACCTTGTGTGCAGATTAAGGTATTTTTGAACCCGGTAACAGGTATTGGTTGCTCAGAGGCAGAGTCATCGGAGTTTAGCAAGGTAGTTGCCCGACGTTCGCATCACTACTTTTCTCCCTCTCGATTTCATTAGACTGTATTTAGTAATTTTTTTGACTCTAGTTGTATTCAGACCTTAGTAGATGCTCACGACTAGTGACACCCCGGTATCGGGCTGTGTTGTGTTTGTTTTTCCGCAAATTATACTGTTAACTGCTTATTTTTGAGATTTTATCATGTTTACGACGTAATACTTATTATTTTATTGCTTAAGATTGGAATGGGAATGTGTCGGCTGGCCTTGTCTTTACGAGAGGCGCCATCACGACCGGGTCCGGGTTTAGGGTCGTGAGAGTTAGTAACCTTCTCCAAACGTCTGCTGAGAATGGACAAGCAAAGAAAAGGTGTTTGAGACTTTCCATCTCTTGCTCGCATAATGGACAGTTTGGACTTACTTGTATCCCCCAGCTGTTCAATCTATCTTTTGTATATAACTTCCCCTGCACTGCAAGATACAGTATGAATCTCCATTTTGGACAGCTTCTGTTGTTGCATAACAATCTGCTCCAGTTCACCTTTGGAAAATCTCCTCTAAGTTGTTTGTACACTTCTCTGATAGAAAATGTTTCTGTCATCAGCACCATTCCAGTGTTCAAGCCTGCTTCATTCAAGTATTTCCCAACCTGCAATATCTTCCTGATAATCCATGAAGTTTGCTTCGCATCTACTTCCCATGGATCCTTTCCTTTTACGTAGTAGACATGCACCCATCTTATCCACAACTTGTCCTTCTTCATACAAAGATTCCATAAATGTTTCAATAATGCTGCCCTAATCCATGTACCAAGATCAGTAACATTCAAACCTCCTTTAGTTTTAGGTCTGCATAGTTTATCCCACGCCACTAATGCTTTCTTACTCGAGCTAGTATCACCAGTCCATAGAAACTTCCTACAAATGACTTCAACCAACTGAATGATATTTTTTGGTAGTGGAAATATTTGTGACCAGAAAGATTGGATAGCTATTAGAATACTCTTTATCATTGCAGCCTCCCAGCATAGCTTAGAAACTTCACTGTCCATTGCTTAATTCTCCCCAGCATTTTGTCCAGTAGAGGTTGGCACTGGCTTACAGATAACCTCTTTGAGCTCAATGGGACACCTAAGTATCGAAAAGGAAGTTCACCTGTAGTAAATCCAGTCATCTGAATGATTTCCTGTTGTGTTGCAATTGGAACTCCACCAAAATACATGCAGCTTTTATTTTGAGTTGCCACTAGTCCTAAAGCTTTTGAGAATTTGTTGAAACATTCATATAATAGTTGTACAGACACTACATCTCCACGACAGAAAAGTAACAAATCATCAGCAAAACTGAGTTGGACAATACTCAGTTTTTCACACCTTGGGTGATAATTGAAATTAGGCTGCTCCTTCAGTTGCTTCAAAATTCTTGTCAGGTATTCCATTGCTAATACAAACAGTAATGGAGACATAGGATCTCCCTGTCTCACACCCCTCTTTGCTTCAAATGGAACAGTAGGACTACCATTGATATTAATGAAGTAGGGCATTGTTTTGATGCATTCCATAATCCATCATATAAACTCCTTAGGGAAACACAATCCATCTAACACTTGTTCCAGAAACACCCGTTCAAGTGAGTCATATGCCTTTTGCATGTCAATCTTGATCATGCACCTAGGTGAGACCCCTTTCCTACCGTAACCTTTTATCAACTCATGGCTAAGTAAAATGTTGTCAGTCAGACCTCTGCCAGGTAGAAATGTTGCTTGGCTCTCATCCACCAGTATGTTCATTACTTTCCTCAGTCTACTTGCCAGCATTTTGGATATGATCTTGTATAGGGTAGTGCAGTATGAGATTGGTCTATACTCTTTGACTGAGGTTGGGTTTTTTACTTTTAGAATAAGAGTAACTGCTGTGCAGTTGATTGGCTTGAACATTCTTCCAGTGCTAAAGAACTTCAGAACTGCATTTACAATCTCATCACTAGTGATATTCCATGCTTTCTTAAAAAAGCATGCATTAAATCCATCCCCTCCAGGTGCCTTCATGTCATTTATACCTTTAAGAGCTTCATATACATCTTCCTTAGTGAAAGGAGCTATGAGTTCCATTTGCTGTCTTCTATTGAGGACTGTTCCATTTCTTATCCAACCAGGGTGGATAGCAGGCATGCTTCCATTTGCAGACCCTAGTAGTTGTTTGTAGAAACCAACCACTTCAGCTTCAATTTTCTTACACTCTGTCAAGACTTTACCATTACTGTCAATAAGCTTGGTTATGAGCTTTCCTTCCTTTCATGTTGGCAAAGAAATAAGCACTATTAGTATCCCCCAACTGTAACCATTGTATTCTTGACTTCTGTTAGTAAATGGACTCCTCAATCTTATCCCACTTCTCCAGTTGTACTAGCATTTCTTTCTCTTCTTCAAACAGACTTTGTGGTGCATTATGAGTTCTCATTCTTCCTTGTATGTTTTGCAGGTCTTCCCTTATAATGTTTATCTTCTGTTTAACATTCATGAACTCCTTTGTGTTCAATTGCTTCAGAGCTACTTTAACACACTTCAGGTTCTGCCATATAGCTTCCATAGTCCCATCCTTCCATTTCCAATTAGTTTCCACAATCTTCCCAAATTCAGGGTGATCAGTCATACAGTTGTAGAACTTGAATGGTCTCTTCTTGTTATCACAACTCACATCTATCTCAATACCCAAAGGAGAATGATCTGAGAAAAGAGGATTCATTACATGGACTTGTCTAGGAGGCATGTTGATCATCCAGCTATCATTAACAATTGCTCTATCAATTCTGCTAAATACATGACTGTTGTCCATGTAAAAGACCTACCTACTGTAGGCAGTTCTGCCAGGTTGCAATCTTCTATTACTTCTCTAAAGTCCTTTGTTTCATTATCATGTACATCTCTACCATTCATTCTATCATCAGTCCCCGGAATTGAGTTAAAATCTCCCATTAGTAGCCAAGGTCCCCTAATTTGCCTCTCTACATTCCTTATTGTATCCCAAAGTGTTTTCCTATCATGCACACTATGTAGGCCATATACTGGAGAGAAATAGAACTCCTTATTACTTTTCAGAATCTTCACAACTCCATGTATAAGCTGTGAATACCTTTCTAGCATTGTAAACTGCAGCACATTTGGATTCCAAATCATCCAAATTCTTCTTTTACATGAATTTGACACATTATGGCACCATTTCCATCCTAGCAATATCTTTGTAATAATCTTATCAACTTTTGTTTCATTTACTCTATGCTCACATATTGCTATCATATCTACTTTATTTCCCTTCATAAACTCCTTTAACTCCTTATACTTAAGCACTTTATTGAACCCCTTTACATTCCATGTGACTATCATTTAAATTGTTGGGGTGTTATGCTCCTTCATCTCTTCCTCCACTCCTCTACTTGTACTGCATTCAGCTATTCCTCTCATGCTTTAATTTTGTCCTGTCTCCATTAAGCTATTAAATCCATTCATAACTGTCACTTGCTGCCCAGGTACTGATATTTTTTGTCCCTTTGCTGCTGATTTGCTCTTTACTTGTTGCCACATATCACCATTTACTTCTCCCTTATCATTTCCCATTTGCTGCTCATTTGCTCTCACTGACACTTCCTGCTGCTGTTGATCTTGTATTGTTGTTCCTGTGCTAATAGGCTTCCATTCTGTCCTTTATTTTGGAACTGCTTTGTGATGTTGTTGACCTGTCTTCTTCTCCACCACTACTATTTTAGGTTGTTGTTGTTGTCAATTATGGCCTATTTGCATACATCTTGAGCAATAGGTTGGTTTCCAGTCATACCACACTTCTTGCTCCATGACTATACGCTTTGGATCCTTCACTTTTATAGCCTTTGGGAGCTCCTTAGTAACATCAACCTCCACCAAAATCCTTGCATAGGAAATCCTCTCACCATTTGAAGTGCAAGCATCAGCATATATGGGCTGGCCTAGACCACTCCCAATTTCACTCAGTGCGCTTGCACTCCAACAACTTAGTGGTAAGTTGGGGAGCTTTACCCAAATTGGAATAGTCTTCAAATCTTCCTCATCAAAATCAAAATCAGTAGTCCATTGCTTGATAATCACAGGTCTGTTATTAAGCATATGAGGTCCTGAGTACATCACCATGTTCCTTTCCTCCAAACATGAAAAATTAACCACAAAATACTCTTCATTATGGTAATATACTCTAGGCTTTACTGAGAAACTTCCCTGCCCAGTTATAAAACTCTCCATAGCCTCAATTGTTGGTGATCCACCTATGACATACATTATAGCCGCATATTTCCATTTGGATACTTCACTACCAATATCCTCTTGCATCAATTCAACAATCATTTCACCCTCAACCAGTGTAGGTGGTACATAAGTCAGATCCATACCTCATTAGCCAGTTTGTTCTCCTCAAATAGCATCGACCATGTCCTTCTTGCTTTCTGTTCTAGTTCCAACTATAGCTTCCTCTGAGCACCTCCATTTTGAGTTCCTCTTTGTCACGACCCTAAACCCAACCCGGTCGTGATGGCACCTCTCGTGAAGACAAGGCCAGCCGACACACTTCCTATTCACTTTAAACAATTAAAATAATAAATACTACGTCTATAATCAGAAATAAAATCCCAAAATAAGCATTTAACAGTATAATTTGTGGAAAGTAAAAACCAACACAGCCCGACATCGGGGTGTCACCAGTCATGAGCATCTAAAATAATACTAGAAGTCTGAAGTCTAATCCACTACTAAATAACTGAATCAAAAAGAACTAAGATAGAGAGAGAATGCACTGGGCTGCGAATCGCCAAGCAGCTACCTAGTAAATCTCCGAAGACCTGCTGGACTATCAACCCTTAGGAGCAGGACCTGTAGCGCCCGAATCTGCACACAGAGGTGTAGGGAGTATAGTGAGTATTCCAACTCAATGAGTAATAAAAATAAATGAGGACTGAGTAATATAAATTCACGTAAGGCACAACATTAAGCTAAAAGAGGCATAACGAAAATCAGTAAATATAATTAAGCAGTGAAATCTCATAGACATTCTTTAAACAGTTAAACAATATACAGGAAAAACAACTAAAAAGGTAAACACATAATAACTGCCCCTCGGGCACAGTAACAACAGAATCAGCCCCTTGGGCAATAGCACAGAACAATACCAGCCCCTCGGGCTATATCTCATATCACAATGGGTCCCGCGCTCACTGGGGGTTTACAGACTCCGGGATGGGCCCCTTACGGCCCAAGCGCAATATCAAGCCATCTCGTGGCATCATAAACAGGCTCTCGGCCTCATATCAAT
The DNA here is from genome assembly GCF_001879085.1 of Nicotiana attenuata. NCBI lineage: Eukaryota > Viridiplantae > Streptophyta > Magnoliopsida > Solanales > Solanaceae > Nicotiana > Nicotiana attenuata. The sequence continues at coordinate 14,554,559 of NC_031996.1, read as the reverse complement.
CTCAAGCTACCTCGTGGCGTACTATCTCAGACCCTCGGCCTCATTATCATAATCAGTATATCATTGCTGCAGCGTGCAACCCGACCCAAAAGTATCCTCACAACACAAGCCCTCGGCCTTACTCAGTCAGAATCTCATAAGCCCCTCGGGCATCAGTAAAACATGAAGCTCAGCTCAAAATATCTCTAAAAATATCGTTTGATGTGTTTAAAACAGAATAACATAGCTGAGTTTTGAAAATAGTGAAATATAGTATGACTGAGCACCAGTATGAAATCAAACAGTGAGGAAAATATCACTTAAAATCCCCTAAGGGTTCAAACAGTTGCCACGAAGACAACATATGGCATTTAGCCTAAATATAATAGTATCAAACAATTAATTGTCAAATACGCAGTAACATAGTCATTTGGGATGGATAGTCACAATCCCCAACGGTGCACGACCCCACGCTCGTCATCTAGCATGTGTATCACCTCAACATAGCCGAACGCTATGAATTTTCGGGGTTTCATACCCTCAGAACAGCATTTAAAATTATTACTCACCTCAATCCGGCCCAAACTCTAGCTCGCAATGCCTTTGCCCTTCGATTGGCCTCCGGATGCTTCGAATCTACCAAAATTAGAACATAATCATCAAATTATGCTAAACGAATGAATTCCAATTGAAAAATATCGATTTTAAGCACAAAACCCGAAAGTAGTCAAAACCCGACCCGACCACATATAAAACCGATTATTAAGGCAAATAGAAGCAGAAATGGGGGGAAACGGAGCGGTAACACATGAGATGACCGGTCGGGTCGTCACACTGTTCCATTGATACTTTCGCTTTAAACCTTCTTCGATTCCAGATCTGCACCTTGCATTTATTTTTGTTCCGGTTGTGAGCATGTCATTTTTGCCCTATACGAAATACTCCTATAAAATCCCAAGAAAATAGATTTTTTCTTAATTATTTGCCATTTTTAGGAATTTTTGTAGAATTTTTATTAATTGTTTGCATTTTTGTGCATGTTTAATTTTTATTTAAATCATGAAAAAAAAATACCATGTATTGCATGTAGGTTATGTTTTTGTATTTTTAGGATTAATTGATTAATTATTTGTTTATTAAAATAAAAATCACAAAAATGGCTCATTTTTACACTTTTTCCTTTTATTTTTAGGTTATTGATTTTTCTCTTTTAAATTAGGATTAAGTAGCTTTTATAATTTTTGTAATTATATAATTAGTCTAATTTTACAATTTAGATAATTTAGGATTTTAATTTTAGGATTTTTAATTGAAGAAAAAGGAGAGAAAAAGGAAAACAAAGAAAGGGAATAAAAGAAGGGGCCTTTTAATTGAAATTGGGCTGCCCCATACCCAAAAACATGCCCCAAAATCGGTCCAGAGCCCAGGCCTAAATTTGCCCGATCCAGTCCAGTCCCCACATAGCCCAAACGACCCCACTTTGGGTCATTCAATCCCCACACTCCATCGTTCCTCACCCAACGGTCCGCAACTAATTACCCAATCTCTTAAAAATATCGAATGAACCCCCACCCCCCCCAACCCCAAATCAAACTCACAGAACCCCTCTTTCGTCTCTCTAAATCGCCGCTGCCGACCGGCCGCCGGAAATCGCCTACGGCGGCGGTCGACCACCAATAACCCCCAAATTTTGACCCTACAATCCCCAGCCTCCCCTCATCACTATCCTACCATCGTTTGTCCCAAAATCCTTGCCAATTTGGTCCAATTTCAAATCTGAGAAAGTTGAAAACCCTAATCCGTCCCTAATCCAATTCCAACGGTTCCTAAGGCTCGATTTGAGCCAAAGTTTACGCCAATCGATTGTTCTTGACAAGAACAATCGATTAACGTTAGTTTTGGCTTATTTCAAGACCCGCCGGACTCCGACCAAGCACCCACTGGCCGGCCAAACCTTATCATTCTCGTCGTTCGTTGGCTTGCCTCGTTCGTCGTCACATTCATGGCCAAAATCAGTTTGTTTCTATTTCTTCTTTTCTTTTCTTTTTAGTTATTTTTATTTTTATCATTTAGGTGTCAATCTTGTTTGTTTTGATTGCTGGTTTGTTTAAATTTCAGTAAACTAAGTTTACTTAGTTAATCGTTTTAATTAAATATAGTTCGATGCATTTAGGTTAATTAAATCAGGCTAGTTCAATATGGTAGAGTAATTAAGGGTTTGCTTCTTTTCAATTGGTTCTATGTCTGATTTAGCCGCATGGTTTAGGTTCTCCTTTTCTTTCTTTAATTGCTAGTTTCATTATTTGTACGTAGTTTCAAGTTTTTAATTAGGTTTTGATAATTTGTCTGCTCTGTTTCTGCCATCATTTTAGTTTAAATTCAGTGTTATTTAGGGTTAATTAGATAAGCAGTTATCGTTTATTAATTAGTTAAGTTTTAAGTTTAAATTAAATCAGCATGTTGCTGTTTTCAGCATATTGATTTGGATTCTTGATACTTTCTAGTCTTTGTTTGTCCTGATTTGAAAATCAATAGAAACCTTAGGGACTTAATTGAACCAAAAGAGTTTAGGTAAAGATGAAATAAGCAGTAACTTGAAGGGTAAAATTGGACTTCCACTGAGGCTAAAAATCAGAAGTTTTCAAGAAATGATACAGCTGTCCTAGCTGTAACAAAAGATGCTAAAATAGGATAAGAAGGGCAGTTGTATTGTACTATTTTCAGCTCCTAGGATAAGGAATATTCCCCAAAATATATCCTACCTAGGCAGCCTATATATACAGGCTCTTTCATTCTGAAAAGGGGGACAATCATACACAATCATTACACAATTAAGCAGTATTCTCTGCCTAAAAGTTCTAAAGAATAGATTTTGAGCATCATTTTACTCCATAAAAACATCCCTTTCTCTGAAAATTTCAGACTTCAGAAAATCTTAGAAAATTTTGAAAAAAAAAAAACTTCTCCCTTTTGTTCACAAGCTAGAAATGGTTTGAAATAGAGAGCTTTCTTGGGTTATTTAGCTAGGATTTCTGGGTTCAAGTAGTTGGTTTTGGGTCTGAAATTCTGGTTCATTTGGGGACTGCTGTAGCTGTGTTGATTATTACTGCTGTTTTTGTGCTTCTGAAGTTTTCCAGCAGTTTTTTCTTTCATTTTAGCTGCTGTTTTCAGTTGTTGTTTCAAGGTACACATGTTTCTTCCATGTTTAAGTGCTTGTAAATGGAACTTAAGATAATACAAGTTGATCTTTGCTTGCCAATGTTTATATATCTGTATGTTTCTTGCTTGAAGTTGCAATCATGTTGAAAATCTTCCTTATTAAATGAATGGTCTTTTGTCTCTTTGGTTCATATCATGAGTATTTGTACCTTTGTATGAGTCTAGCATTGGTTGTTTTGTTTACTTTAGTTTATACATATCTCTCTTTTGTTAAATTGGTCATGTAGCGTGTTAGATCCCCATAATTGAAATTTGGTTTATTAATTGGGTCTAACCCTTATATGGTTAGACTCATGGATTAAACTTTTTCCCTTTTCCCTTGGGTCATTCTGGCAGCATAAGGTTGAGGCCCTTGTTGGTTCATGAGTTTAACCTTTAAATATGGTTAAACCCATGAATAACTCTTTCTGCTTCTTTAGCTTTGCATTGTTTGTTTGAATGCTCTCCTAAAAGTTGTATGGTTTAAGAATGATTCTGCAGTTTTCTTCTGTTTTGTTGAGCAGCAGTTATGTTTTAAGTCATCCCTTCCCCTCTTTTCCTGTTAATAGGTGGTGTGTTGGTTAGTTTGAAGTCATTTAGGATTTATTTGCAAATCATGAGCCAACACCTCTAGATTTGGTCACTAGTTGACCAAATCAGCAGGTCCAAAGGCTAAATATCCAAAACTCTACTGTTCAAACCTGCCGAAATCCAGTGTTGTTCATATGAGAGGCACATCTTTGATGGATAAGCAATGTCCAAAAGAGGCAGGTGTTCACTGGTCATATGGGAATTGTAATAGTTTAGTGGTTAGATTAGTATTTTATGCATTTAATAGGATTACCATGTAATATTCCTGATTTTGTTGGAAAGTTGTATTCTGATATGAAAAGGTTGTAATAGATGAACCTTTAATTTTGTTTTAAACCATTGATAGGACTGCCATAATATTTTCATAAGTAGAGTGGCACAGTGGGCCAGGTTGTGAGCCCAATCCGTAAGGGTAGCACGTGTTATCTTTGCTTAAAGTGTGGCTGAATTTGAGGCCCAAATGAAATTGATCCATGAAATGAATCTGGATATAGGCCATTAGGCCTGGGTCCTGAGCCCAAATCCAGGCTTTCCTTTTTCCTTATAAATCATGGTTTAAGTGTATGCTTCTCTTATCTTGCAAAACATGTGGTTAACTTTCAAACTGGAATGGCGAGTTGATTTTCCAAGTTCTTATTTTTACGTAAACAGCAAATAGAGATTTGATTGTTCTAAATATGTCACTGCTGTCAACATTAGAGGTGGATAGGCCCAGTCGAAAATGTGTAACAACTGGGCCCGCCTACATATAAGCCCAATGTGGGCTGCTCTACTTTGAACTCAGCAAAAACACTTCTGAGTCCTTTCCTCTAGAGGACGAATTCCAGCCCAAAAAATAGATTTAAGGCTGCCGATCACCATTAGTTAAATAATCAATGGGCCATCGTTGGCCCAACACCTCCAAGAGAAATAGTTCTAAGCCTAGCCTTCCCATTTTTTTAAAGTTAAAAGATTTCTTAGTTTGGACTTCAAAAATTAGTATCCTTAGTCTTATCTAAATAAAAATGCCACTCCCTTCGTAAAAATAAGTTGAGGCGTGCCATGCCAAACGAAACTATAATTCATGTCCCTCATAAAATTAGACCAAGAGCTAATACTTATAGAAAAGGTTTGAGGCGTGCCATAAATTAAATCATCCATGGCCCTCACAAATGTTGCTAGTTAAAATTGAACCTTCGTAGTTGCTTTAGGCGCGTTCTTTAAATAATTCATCATAGCTACGGGTACGGTTCCCTTGACGTAGTTGTGATTTTTAATTATTAAAATCCGGGTGTACATTTCATGTGACCCAATTTCAATCTTCAACAATGTTAAATAAAGCGTGTTGCGAACCACGGGTACATTTCATGTAGCGTGGTTTATGACGCGTTTTAAATAGCATTGAATCTTCCTAAAACAATTAAAGCGGTTATAGAAGCTAAAATGCACAATAGGTTAAAACATGTAGTAAATCAGATAATAGGCCAATTTTAACAGTTTAAGCGACCGTGCTAGAACCACGGAACCCGGGAATGCCTAACACCTTCTCCCGGGTTAACAGAATTCCTTATCTAGAATTTCTGATTTCGCAAACTTTTAAATAAAGTCGAAATTTCCTCGATTTGGGATTTAAAATAAACCGGTGACTTGGGACACCATAAAATTATCCTAAGTGGCAACTCTGAAATTGAATAATATAATCCCGTTTCGGTTATTGTCACTTTAATTGGAAAAACTCCCTTATACCCCTTTCGGGTGGTAAAAAGGAAGTGTGACAGCTCTGGCGACTCTGTTGGTGAAAAGAACCCAGAATCTCTGGTTTAGGGTTCAGAATTCGAGCTTAGAATGACTGTTATAGTTGGCTTTTATTTATTATCTGATTTTTACGTGTTTGAGCGTAATGTGCTAAATGTCGCTTTTTACTCCTTTGATATTGCTTGAACTGTATATAAATAGTTATGAAACTCTCTTTTCTCTGAGTCTTCTAAATCATCTGGGAAGTGTGCACTTCGTGTGACTTCTTTTCTGTTAGAGTCATATCCCAATTTTAGAACGAGGTTCGGACAAGTTGCAAAGCCGGTGAAGCTTCTGTATTCCCGGTACGCCGCCCCCCTCGGCTCGAGCTGTCCGCTCGGGTAAGCCAGGTCTAGAACAATACACCCAGGTTTTTAAACCTAGTATAACATAGCCTCATGCCGGATCCCTAGTAGGTACGTTTGTTTGCATCACGTGCATCTGACTTTGGGGACCCAACACAAGGGTTGGGTCCGTCTAGGACAGGTATACCCAAATTAAAAAGACCATCCTGATGCATCTTACGTGCTACTTGCGCATCTGTTTGTTTCGGCATGCATGTTGACTGGCTTCTAGAATAGGGAATGAAAATGAAAAAAAAAAAAGAAAAAAAAAACCCAGAGTGAGAGGTTGGTATTGGAAAAATTCGAAACCTTGCCAAAATTTTGAAAAAAAAAAAGAAAGAAAATAAGCCAATGTTTTCAAAAAGTCATGTTTCCTTTGTTCCGTCAAAACTGGCCGAACTACGTGGGTCTGATTCTCACCGGATGTGAGATACGTAGGAAAACCTCATTGGTTCCGGCCCCCACTTTTTTAAAAAATCCAAAAAAAAAATATTTTCATTTACTTCTTCTTTAGGAAAGTCTTTCTTTAAGACTCAAAATAAAAAAAAAATTCAGAAAAATATTTTTTTTAATTTCTTCTAAAAATCCAAAAAAAAAATTCATTCTTCTTTAGAAGTTTATCTTTCGAAAATTGAAAAGAAAATTCAAGATTCAAAAATATTTTCTTTAGAAGTCTTTCTTTTTATAATTTTAACATAAAAGTCCAAAATCCAAAGATATTTTCTTTCTTCTTTAGAAGTTTTTCTTTCGAAATTTAAAAAAAAAAAAACATTTTCTTTCTTCTTTATAGGTCTTTCTTTCGAATTTTTTTTTTAAAAAAAAGAAAAAATTCAAAACCAAAAAAAAAGAAGATTTAGTTTATTTTCTTTATTCCTAATCTTCCCGAACTACGCAAAATCTGGTTCATGTTCCCACATGATATGTAGGCAACCCACATCAGGTTCGATCGAATGGTTTAAAAAAAAAGAGAAACAAAAAAAAGAAGAGAGAAAAATAGAGAAAAAAAAAAGAAGAAGAAGAAGAGTGACCATTCTAACATGTTGTTTGTTTTGAATTGTGAAGAAAGTTGAGGTGGTCGGTTTGTGGTAAGCTGGAAACACATCCATAATTCACAAGATCCAAGGAAAAAATGCCAATGATAACTGACATCGAAGCTGTTACTAGTGCTCAAGAGACTCAGGGTCGGAGGGTTTAACAAGAGTTTACTGTGGTTGAGGAAAATAGAATACTGAAACAGCAAATGACCGAAATGTGTCAAGCATGGGCCAATGTTCAAGGGCCGCCCTTGTCTATTCATGGTTTCCCAGAGTTCTCACCCATCTCGACTGCTACCATTCCGGTCTCATTGCTTGATCAATCCTGTCCACCTGGGTCCAGTCCTTATCCAAACTGTACGACTACAGCTGGAACTTCTGTTGCATGCTCTCAAAGTTTGCCATTGACAACCAATCAGATAACCACTACTGTTATGCCTGCCTTCACCGTCCCACAGCCGATGGTGGTAAATAGGAGAACTCATGAGTCACAGTTTGCCACCCAGCAAGAACAGTCCCACTCTCCTGAGTGCCACTCGTACTTGTTTGATCTTCCTGCAAACATTGAGAAGCCTGCCCGAAAGACGGCACAAGAAGAAATGACCCAAAGAGTGAAAAGCTTAGAACAACAGTTGAAAAACATGCAAGGGTTGGCAGGTCAGAAGAGTATTGCCTTCAAGGATCTATCTATGTTCCCCGATGTCTACTTGCCACCTGGTTTCAAGATTCCCAAATTTGAAAAGTATGATGGACATGGAGACCCCATAGCCCACCTGAAAAGGTATTACAATCAACTAAGAGCTGCGGGAGGAAAGGAAGGATTACTGATGGCTTATTTTCGGGAAAGCCTCACGGGAGTAGCCTCCGAATGGTTTATGGATCAAGACACATCTCGCTGGTATGTCTGGGATGACATGGCGCAGGCCTTTGTCAAACAGATTGACATCGCACCAGACCGCAATTCCCTTTCAAACCTGAAGAAGAAACCAACTGAAAGTTTCAGGGAATATGCCATTAAATGGAGAGAGCAAGCAGCTAGAGTTAGGCCACCCATGGATGACCACGAGCTAATCTCTGTCTTCTTCAGGCTCAAGAGCCAGATTATTTTCAAAACATGATGTCCGTCGTGGGAAAATCCTTCTCGGAAGCAATCAAAATGGGGGAAATGGTTGAAAATGGCATTAAGACAGGCAGAATTATAAGTCAAGCAGCTCTCAAAGCTGCAACTCAGGCTGTCCAAATTGAATCTGGTGACACGAATGAGACGGATGAAGAAATCATGATGACATCAGGGTCAAGAAGAGGTCCTAGGAGAACGTCTCGAAGGTATGACCAGCCTCGTCTGTTTTCCGATAACTCCCTTGAGTGTTAATATCCACCTCAGAACCCACAATACTCTGTTGCTCCACCTCAGTATGTTGTCCAGCCACCAAAACACCCTAGAAGGCGAGCACGAGGATCACAAAATCTCCACCAACCTCCACAAAATTTTCAGGTGCCCTATAACCCACATCCAAGCCAGGGGTATAGAAGGGAACAAAGGTTGAAAGATAATTTTACACCAATAGGAGAGTCCTACGCAAGCTTATTTGAGAAGTTAAAGCGTTGTGACATGATTGCACCCATTCCTCCAAATTATGTGGACCCACGTGTAAGGAGCTTTGACCCTTCTAAAAGATGTGAATACCATTCCAATGCTCAGGGGCACAATGTTGAAAGCTGTCGGGATTTGAAAAGAGAAATAGAAAGGATGATCCAGGAAAAACTGATTGTGATCCAAGACAGTGACACCCAGAACATCATGCAGAATCCTTTACCTGCACATGATGATGCACACTTTGTGGGGATGATGCCTGGTGACATGGAGTATGAGAATCCTCTCGGGAACATGCCGACTGAAATTGGAGAAGGCCATGGTGATTCTGATGAGCAAATTTGTGGCTAAATGTCAAGCTTAGCAATTGAAAAGTCATTCTCTCCTCACAAGGAAGAAATCTTGGTAGCTTGATTTGATATTTTTTCTATTATCTGGGTTATTTTAGGGTTGTGATCCAGATTTTATTTGTTTTATTGAGTCAAACCCTTCTATCCCTCTATTCTGTCTGTGTGAGTCTTGTCTATCTGTTTTGTTGCTATTTTCATTAGCCGGGTTATTTTAGGGTTGTAACTCGGATTTTAGGTTGTTTGTCTTGTTGTTTACTAAATGAAATACAGTTTGTCATTTTGTGTCATTCCATGCTTAGTTCTTTTCCCTCCAGTTTTAGTGACATGACATGCATGCGGAATTTTTGGCTAGATCTTAGAAAATTGATTTAAGCTTGAATTGGATAACTGAGAAAAAGACACTTTTGATGATGAATAAAGAGTTGAAATACCTTGGAATTAAGCCCGAGTAAAAAGTGGAACTAGAATAGTCATACTCGTGGAGGTTAAGGATCTTTACCTTCAAATCATTCTGAAGATCGAGATTGAGGATATTGAATCAATTGAAGCTTGGTCGAAAGTTTGACATTAATGGATGGAAAATGCCTTTCGACCACGACACACCAAGAAGATAAACATGTTCATCAATGCCGTGATTGCGAAAGGATACTATGTTTGGCGTTCTCGAGGCTGGGAGGCCCTTTTTCTGCTATCTAAACACTTTATTTCCTTCGCTACCCCTTTTAGCCTGTGTTATTTTGTTTGACCACCCTCTTTTGGAATCAAGTTTAGAGTCAAGAGTCAAAAAAAAATGAAAACCAAAAATGAAAAAAAAAGAAAAAGAAAAAGAAAAGTCCATGTCCCAAGAGTACAAACTGGGGCAATTCTTAGAAAGTTCAAGTGAAAAAAAAATGAAGAAGAAAAGAACTGGCAAAGGTCCATGCCCCCAGAAAATAGAAGCTGGGGCAACTTGTTTTGAAAAAAAAAGCGAAAAAGGAAAAAGAGAAAAAGAAAAAAAAACAGAGAAAGAAAGGTGAAATTTTTTTTTTTGTTAGGTCAGATGTTTAAATTACGTTAGACCTGATTCCTTTTAATAAAAAGGATACGTAGGCAGCCTCACGGTTCGGTCCAACCAAATAAGAATTCAAAAAAAAAGAAAAATTCCAAAAATCCCCAATAGCTGAAATTGGTGCAGAGATTTTATTTCACTTTTGAAAGAATCGATTCCAAGAGTTGTAAGTCTACAACCCCTAATTTTTAGTCTACTTTGAGCCTTCATGCCGACCCTTCTTTCCAACCCTGTCCAAAAACCTTCCAAATAAAAACCTCCTAATCAGCCTTCAAGAATGCCAAGGGACGCATGCAATGAGCAACGGTTGTCACGTGACATAGAACACTGTCAAGTTGCTCACACAAGAAAACAAAAGAAAAAGAAAAATAAAAGAAAATGAGAGAGTCTTACTAGTGAAAACCCTCACCGGCACTGTAAGGCGACGGTAAGAAGAGATAAATAAATGAGAGAGACTTGTTGGTGAAAACCCCTCGGGGCACCACTAGTCGAAAGTGAGTCATGAAGCTGATGCAAAGGATTGGCACGAACAAGCCCGACGTCAAAGGTCATAAGAATGGTAAAAGGGAAGATTGGATTAGTTTGATAGATCAGGCCGTTAAGTCCAAAATGCATGTCGTGATCATTAAGGCTAGTTATTGAAGAAAAAAATATACCTTCCTTCTTTCCTTCCCGACAGGGGCATTTCTTGTTAATACTGTTTCTTTGCATCATTGTGTCCTTCACTCTGAGTCAGTCCTTCTCAAAACAAGCAAGAAAAGATTTCCAAATCTGCTACCAACTTTTCAGTTGCAAAGTAAATTTGGCCAGCACACTTAGTTTTTACAGTGAACACGCATTGAGGATTCATACAAAGGCTCCCCCAAAAGATTCTTGTCAGCCAACTTAGCGCAAACAAAGATAACTTGTGATTCTCTCTGACAGACAATTGCTCAAAAGCAGGAAGTCATTCAAGATATCAGAAAAGGTCACCTAAAAAAAGATCTCCAGTTGGGATAAGGCTGACTGAGCCACAAATACAAATGGTAATGGGTGTGAAACAATTAGGGTTGATGCAGAGCAAAAGTCTCTTGAAACCGGCTCAAGCTGATTGAGCAGAAGCCAAGCTGCCCAAGACTCAAGGCCACAAACCGACCACCATTTTCAAAACTGACAAATTTTTTTTTATGTGAAACAGGAACAAAACAATGCAAGGAAAGTGGTTCAAGAAAAAGACCAAAAAAAAAAGAAGAAAAAGAGAAGAAGAGAAGAGCCGACAAAGGGAAGTTTCTCAAATCTTTGCCTTTATTTGTCTTGCTATTGTGCATAAAATCTTGCCATTGATTTTCTCATTTTTCCTCCTAGGATAAAAAGTTTTAGACTGATGGATTTTCCTCCCAATATGAATTCTAGTTTGATGAACTTTCTCCTAGGATCGAAATCTTAGTCTGATAAATCTTTCTCCTAAGATAGAAGACCTAGTCTGATGAACTTTCTCCTAGGATAGAAATCTTAGTCTGATGAATCTTTCTCCTAAGATAACAAAAATGGACCTAGTCTGATGAACTTTCTCCTAGGATCAAAATCTTAGTCTGATGAATTTTTCTCCTAAGATAGAAGACCTAGTCTGATGAACTTTCTCCTAGGATAGAAATCTTAGTCTGATGAATCTTTCTCCTAAGATAACAAAAAAAGAGACCTAGTCTGATGAACTTTCTCTTAGGATAGAAATCTTAGTCTGATGAATCTTTCTCCTAAGATACCAAAAATGGACCTAGTCTGATGAACTTTCTCCTAGGATCAAAATCTTAGTCTGATGAATCTTTCTCATAAGATAGAAAACCTAGTCTGACGAACTTTCTCTTAGGATAGAAATCTTAATCTGGTGAATCTTTCTCCTAAGATAGAAAACCTAGTCTGATGAATTTTCTCCTAGGATAGAAATCTTAGTCTGATGAATCTTTCTCCTGAGATAACAAAAATGGACCTAGTCTGATGAACTTTCTCCTAGGATCAAAATCTTAGTCTGATAATTCTTTCTCCTAAGATAGAAAACCTAGTCTGATGAATTTTCTCCTAGGATAGAAATCTTAGTCTAATGAATCTTTCTCCTAAGATAACAAAAATGGACCTAGTCTGATGAACATTCTCCTAGGATCAAAGTCTTAGTCCGATGAATCTTTCTCCTAAGATAGAAGACCTAGTCTGATGAATTTTCTCTTAGGATAATAATTTCTTAAAAAAAAAGGCATGTCTCGATTAAAAAAAAGGCGTTGGGGCAATTTGTTTAAAAGAATAATTTTCTCAAAAGAAAAAAAAATGATGATTTTTCTAAAAAAGAAAAAAACAAAAACAAAAAAAATCCTTCTTGGTTCATTTTAGCATAGGTACACAAGTCAGTAGTCTCACTTTCCAACATAGGGTCTCCACTCCCTAGTTGAGTTTATTTTAGACATAAGGTCTCCACTCCCTAGTCGCTTTTCCAACATAGGGTCTCCACTCCCTAGTTGAGTTTATTTTAGATATAGGGCCTCCACTCCCTAGTCGCTTTTCCAACATAAGGTCTCCACTCCTTAGTTGAGTTTATTTTAGACATAGAGTCTCCACTCCCTAGTCGCTTTTCCAACATAGGGTCTCCACTCCCTAGTTGATTTTATTTTTAGGCATAGGGTCTCCACTCCCTAGTCTGCTTTCCCAACATAGGGTCTCCACTCCCTAGTAGATTTGATTTTTAGACATAGGGTCTCCACTCCCTAGTCGTTTTTCCAACATAGGGTATCCACTCCCTAGTTGATTTTAGTATAGATATAGGGCTCCACTCCCTAATCTATTTTTCTAAAGATTCACAATCCTGATTTTATTGCTTTTAATAAAGAAATAGTTTAGATTTTTGTTACAAATAACTCACGAAATTTTCCTAGTGAAAACTGGGGCAGAAAATTTTGTTTGCTTGTTTGCTTTGGTGCCTGAACAGGTTTCCACCGTGAGGCACAAGGTTTGAGATGAAAAAAAGTCACAACCCAAATAAAAGAAAAGAAAAACAAGAAAAAGAAGTTGAATTCCAAGAATGGAAGCAGAGAAAAGGTGCGGACTGCCCAAGATGTGATATAAGTCACAAGCTTTGCACGTTTCGTCTTGATCCGAAAAGCTGAAGAAGAATGGACCAATGGTTGCAACTAACAAGCATCGAGATTCAGATCAGAGTCTATAGGAAGAGCTGACCAAGACTCAAGATCAAGCTGTTGAAGGTTTATAGATAGGAATCTTGTAACTTGTAGTTGATAGGCTTATCTAGTTTAGCTTTTCATCTTTCATTTCGGTGTAATAAGGAGCTCAGCAAGCAGAAACAGCAGCAACAGCAGTGAAACCACAGTTTTCCGGTAGTCCCAGCTACCAAAACTTCCAGAACTACACCGACCTGATTCTTTTATAGTCAAGGATATGTAGGCCACCTCTGAAGCAAGGTTCGGTCAGACTCTTTCAAAAGATGCTTCTCATGGAGTTTCAGATGGGCAAAAATCCCTCATAATTGCTCATTTTATCTTTTCCCGAAAACCCTTCGTGTTTCTGAGCAAAGAGGGGCAGCTGTGAGCATGTGATTTTTGCACTATACGAAATACTCCTATAAAATCCCAAGAAAATAGAATTTTTTCTTAATTATTTTCCATTTTTAGGAATTTTTGTAGAATTTTTATTAATTGTTTGTATTTTTGTGCATGTTTAATTTTTATTTAAATCATGAAAAAATACCATGCATCACATTTAGGTTATGTTTTTGCATTTTTAGTATTAATTGGTTAACTATTTGTTTATTAAAATGAAAATCACAAAAAATGGCTCATTTTTACACTTTTCCCTTTTATTTTTAGGTTATTGATTGTTCTCTTTTAATTTAGGATTAAGTAGCTTTTATAATTTTTGTAATTAGATAATTAGTCTAATTTTACAATTTAGATAATTTAGGATTTTAATTTTAGGATTTTTAATTGAAGAAAAAGAAAAAGAAAAAGGAGAGAGAAAGGAAAACAAAGAAAGGGAATAAAAGAAGGGGCCTTTTAATTGAAATTGGGCTGCCCCATACCCAAAAACATGCCCCAAAATCGGTCCAGAACCTAGGCCCAAATTTTCCCGATCCAGTCCAGTCCCCACATAGCCAAAACGACCCCGTTTTAGGTCATTCAATCCCCACCCTCCATCGTTCCTCATCCAACGGTCTGCAACTAATTACCCAATCTCTTAAAAATGTCGGATGAACCCCCCTACCCCAAATCAAACTCACAAAACCCCTCTTTCATCTCTCTAAATCGCCGCCGCCGCCCGCCCGCCAGAAATCGCCTACGGCGGCAGTTGACCACTAATAACCCCCAAATTTTGACCCTACAATCCCCAGCCTCCCCTCATCACTATCCTACCATCGTTTGTCCCAAAATCCTTGCCAATTTGGTCCAATTTTAATTCTGAGAAAGTTGAAAACCCTAATCCGTCCCTAATCCGATTTCAATGGTTCCTAAGGCTTGATTTGAGCCAAAGTTTACGCCAATCGATTTTTCTTGACAAGAACAATCGATTAACGTTAGTTTTAGCTTATCTCAAAACCCGTCGGACTCCGACCAAGCACCCACTGGCCGGCCAAACCTTATCATTCTCATCGTTCGTTGGCTTGCCTCGTTCGTCGTCACATTCATGGCCAAAATCAGTTTGTTTCTGTTTCTTCTTTTCTTTTTCTTTTTTTAGTTATTTTTATTTTTATCATTTAGGTGTCAATCTTGTTTGTTTTGATTGCTGGTTTGTTTAAATTTCAGTAAAATAAGTTTACTTAGTTAATCGTTTTAATTAAATATAGTTCGATGCATTTAGGTTAATTAAATCAGCCTAGTTCAATATGGTAGAGTAATTAAGGGTTTGCTTCTTTTCAATTGGTTCTATGTCTGATTTAGCCGCATGGTTTAGGTTCTCCTTTTCTTTCTTTAATTGCTAGTTTCATTATTTGTACGTAGGTTCAAGTTTTTAATTAGGTTTTGATAATTTGTCTGCTCTGTTTCTGCCATCATTTTAGTTTAAATTCAGTGTTATTTAGGGTTAATTAGATAAGCCGTTTTCGTTTATTAATTAGTTAAGTTTTAAGTTTAAATTAAATCAGCATGTTGCTGTTTTCAGCATGTTGATTTGGATTCTTGATACTTTCTGGTCTTTGTTTGTCCTGATTTGAAAATCAATAGAAACCTTAGGGACTTAACTGAACCAAAAGAGTTTAGGTAAAGATGAAATAAGCAGTAACTTGAAGGGTAAAATTGGACTTCCACTGAGGCTAAAAATCAGAAGTTTTCAAGAAATGATACAGCTGTCCTAGCTGTAACAAAAGATGCTAAAATAGGATAAGAAGGGCAGTTGTATTGTACTATTTTCAGCTCCTAGGATAAGGAATATTCCCCAAAATATATCCTACCTAGGCAGCCTATATATACAGGCTCTTTCATTCTGAAAAGGGGGACAATCATACACAATCATTACACAATTAAGCAGTATTCTCTGCCTAAAAGTTCTAAAGAATAGATTTTGAGCATCATTTTACTCCATAAAAACATCCCTTTCTCTGAAAATTTCAGACTTCAGAAAATCTTAGAAAATTTTGAAAAAAAAAAAAACCTTCTCCCTTTTGTTCACAAGCTAGAAATGGTTTGAAATAGAGAGCTTTCTTGGGTTATTTAGCTAGGATTTCTGGGTTCAAGTAGTTGGTTTTGGGTCTGAAATTCTGGTTCATTTGGGGACTGCTGTAGCTGTGTTGATTATTACTGCTGTTTTTGTGCTTCTGAAGTTTTCCAGCAGTTTTTTTCTTTCATTTTTAGCTGCTGTTTTTCAGTTGTTGTTTCAAGGTACACTATGTTTCTTCCATGTTTAAGTGCTTGTAAATGGAACTTAAGATAATACAAGTTTGATCTTTGC